>NC_034603.1:72741762-72831664 GCF_900095145.1 Mus pahari
GTCTGCATGTGTGTGGGTTCACACCTGTGTCCCTCACACCTGTGGGTCTGCATGTGTGTGGGTTCACACCTGTGTCTCTCACACCTGTGAGTCTGCATGTGTGTGGGTTCACACCTGTGTCCCTCACACCTGTGAGTCTGCATGTGTGTGGGTTCTCATCTGTGGCCCTCGCACTAGTTCTGGAGAAGTCACAGATTCTCTCTGCAGGATCCAGCTGTAGACCAGCTCAGCCAAGGATCGCTAAACCTCTGTGTTCAGCAGCACGGAAAGGGAACAGTGTAGGAGTGACAATACAAAACCAACCGGTCCTTTCTCATTTAAATCCATCCCAGATATATTGATGACATCCCTACTTCACTCACCATTTTTCAAAAACTTGACAAAAGTACAATTTTGTTTTGATAGACTAGAAAGAATGCTCTAGAAGCTAGTGACCAGGTACATGATGATTGTGATAAAGTTTGTCACTTAGTGTAAATAAAAGTTATAAAATCTCACATGAAAGTATCATCTCTTCTTTGCCTTTTGCCTCTAGTAAATGAATACCATCTGGCTGCCCCAGAATGTCCACCTCGGGATTATAAGGTGGAGGAGATGGAGAGAGAAGGAACTGGTCAAGTGTCCAGTGAGCCAGAGTTGTTATCAGTGAAATTGCTTATTCAAAACTCAACTTTGTAGGGCTCTGGGAATGGCTCAGTCAGTAGAGTGCTTGCCTGAGGCCTGAGTTGGATCACAAGTTGGAACTCCTGTGTGTGTGTGTGTGTGGGGGGGGGCGGCGGTGGCAGACACTAATCCCAGACCTGGGGAGGAGCAGACAGGAGGGTCCTTGGGGTTCACTGGCCAGCCAGTCTAGTCTAACTGGTAAGCTTCAGGTCACTGGGGACCCTGTGTCTCAAGGGAGGTGGGTGATGTTCCTGACAGTGGCATCCAACCTTGTTCTCTGGCCTACACACACACACACACACACACACACACACACACACACACCCTCCCCTACATGCTCCTGCATACAAGCAAACACATATACATTAAAAAACTTTGCGATGTACAAATAATAAGCACTTCTTGTCAAGTAGTTATACTGCTCAGCTAACCCACCCCAGCCAGTTGGTCCAGGGAAGTCTTGTAGCCCTGTGAGCCGTATGACACTGTCCTCACACCTTCTCATGGAAGGTGCGGAGGGTAAGGGAGGCTCACATGACTTGCCCAAGGTCAGAGTCCCAGTAAGTGAAGTGAGTCACAGTGAGACTTGGAGCCAGGCCTGCTAGGGCTTTTGTTTCTTATCACTGCTCTGGTCAATGCCTTAAAAACTTCCACAGGCTTAGCAATTTTCTCACCAAAACGAGGGCCATTGAGATCTATTGGGATATGTGCATGTGGTAAGGGCTTTCGCCCCATGAGGGTAAAAAATTGTAAGTGCTTCTGTGGTTCCCCTTCTTATTCCCTACCAACATGGCCAACCCCCTCTGTGTCCTCTCTGCTCTTCTGCAGATCTGATGAAGCTCTGCTGTCCTTATCACTTGGTTTGCCTGTTGAGTGGACAGGATGCCATGAGCCCCAGAGGTTCTTGATAACAGCTCTGCTGGAGAAATGCAAATCCACTGAGCAGCCGACTCAGCTGGGGCCAAGTCAATACTGCCTTTAATTGAGGTGCCTTGCAGGGGCTCTGCAGCTCAACTCTCTAACGTCCTAATAGTCTCAAAGCTTCTTTTATTGTTAGCTGCATGGGACACTCAGCGGCACAGTGCGAATCCTTACTTATCAGCCCTTCCAGAAATCAGTTAAACTGTCCTACTGGGCCCCTCATGGGGTTTATAAACCCCAAAAGAGATGTGTCAACAATTCAAGGACACTTTGAGCATTCAGCTATCTGAACCAGAGTGGAGCCTGGATGGCCCAACCAGCTGGGCACTGAGCTGATCCATGTTTGGGGAATTAGTGCTCTGTGATACAATGTGTGTGTGTGTGTGCACGCGCATGTGTAGAGGTCAGCCTTAGTTGCTGCTCACACTTTGTTTTTGGAGGCAGAGTCTCTCAGTTGGTCTGGAGGTTAGATGGTCAGGGAGCTTTAGGGATCTGCCTGTCACCCATTCCCCAGCCCTGGGATTTAAAGTGTGTTTGTGTATGTTTGTGTGTGTGTGTGTGTGTGTGTGTGTGTTTGTGTATGTTTGTATGTGTGTGTGTGTGTGTATGTTTGTGTGTGTTTGTGTGTCTTGCTTGCTTGTGTCCCTCTCCCACACATTATTGGGATTGAACTCTGGTCCCCACACTTTCCAACTGACCCCCGTCCCCTTAATTATTAAAGATGAGAAATGACATGAAGTCAAAGTATAGGATCTTTTTGATCATTTCACAATTTGAATTTGAAAAGGACCTCCAAAGTCAGTAAACAGTGCTGAGCCCGAGTCTTCTCTCCCCTCTGAACATACATCCATAAGATGGCTGGCGAGGAGCTGTCCTGGAGCAAATAGCTCAGCCTTTCGTTGAGGGAGATGAGAGACTCGGCTTCTGAAATACAGGATAGGATGCTGGGAACTCACAGGAACCCTGAGGTCATTTCACAGGAGCTCCGGAGCTGTCATGGTGTGACTTGGACCTCTGGGGTAGAAGTCTCAGCTCGATGCTATGCTCCCGAGGCTTCCTCAGACATGCGTCACCACTATTCCTGGTCGTCTTTAAAATTCAATCAGAGGTGTGTGTGTGTGTGTGTGTGTGTGTGTGTGTGTGCACGTGCGTGCGTGTGTGATGGGCTGGGAACAAATACTCAATTGGTATGCCGGGGATGTGCTAGCCCTGCCTTGGCCGCAGCTGTGGGTTGAGGGCCTGCTGTCTCCAGGAGGTCCCGGCTTACTGAGGTGAGATCGGAAGAAGTATCATCTGGCCTTAGGACTATGCTTTTGGTCTTGGGCTTCCATGAACTTCACCAGCACTGCCCTGGATTCTAACAATATCCTCCTGACCCTCTTTTGGTTATAAATGTGGTCCCATGACCCTTGGAGAAAACATGGGAACTGTAGAAGATGAAATGTTCTTAGGCTCCTATAACCAAGAGCTCAGCTGGACATTGCTCAGGCGCTGGACTTCGAGGGTGAGTTGAAAACTCAGAACCCCCAGGGGCTCTTCACCCTGAAATAGTGCAGTGGCTCAGTTTGGAGGTTGAGAAAAGTACCTCAGGCCTCAAACCCACTCTGTATTTCTCTTCCCATTCCTCCTGCTCCCTGAGGACATGGACCCTCATCTAGAGACATTGTTGAAAAGACAACAAAAACAACAAAACAAAGGTGGTTTACTGCTGTGCATACAAGCAGACACTCTACTTTTTCCCCTTAAGTATTTCGTTGCTGTTACTTTTAAAGAATCCTGTCATAAATGTAGTTTAAGGGTAGACTGTATGAATGTCACAATGTCTTCAACTTTTCTTTTACTGTGTATGTGTATATGCCTGTGGGGTGTGTGTGTGTGTGTGTGTGTGTGTGTGTGTGTGTGTGTATCTGTGTCTATATCATGTGTGTGGAGGGGTACAGAGGGTGCATGTGCATGAGTGTATATGTATATAGGGAAGCCAAAAGTTGATGTCCAGTGTCTCCCTCATTTGTTTTCAATCTTAGGTTTTAAAACCAGGCCTGTGGTGGTTTGAATGAGAATGGCCCCCATCAGGGTTGGAGAGATGGCTCAGCAGTTAAGAGCACTGACTGCTCTTCCAAAGGTCCTGAGTTCAATTCCCAGCAACCACATGGTGGTTCACAGTCATCTGTAATAAGATCTGCTGACTTCTTCTGGTGTGTCTGAAGACAACTACAATGTACTCACATAAATAAATTAAGTAAATAAATAGAGGAGAGAGAGAGAGAGAGAGAGAGAGAGAGAGAGAGAGAGAGAGAGAGAGAGAGAGAGAGAGAATATGGCCCCCATGGGCTCACATATTTACATATTTGAATGTTTGGATGTTTGGTTCCCTGTTGGTGAACAGTTTAGGAATGGTTAGGAGGTGCAGCCTTGCTGGAGAGGTGTGTCATTATGGGTGTGCTTTGATGTTTTAAAAGCCCACTCCAAGCCCAGTGTCACTCTCTTGCTGCTGACTGCTTGTTTATCAGAATGTAAGTTCTCAGCTACTGCTCCAGTGCCGTGCCTGCCTGCCTGGTGCCATGCTCCCCAGCCATGCTGCTCTGAAACTGTAAGCAAGCCCCCAATTACGTGCTTTCTTTTATCCACTGAGCCATTCCTTTAGTCCCTAAATGCTTTCTTTTATAAGTTGCTGCAGCCAGGGTGTCTTTACTGATTCTGCTAGAGTAGGTGACCAGCACACTCCAGGGCCCTGTCTATAGCTCTTTCCCCAGCACTGAGATCACAGGTGTCATTACGCCTAGGTTTTCATGTGGGTTCTGAGGGATAGAACTCAGGTCTTTCTGAGCCAGCTCCTCAGTGTGTGTGCGATGTGTGTATGTGATGTGTGTGTGTGTTTGTATGTGATGTGTGTGTATGTGATGTGTGTGTGTGATGTGTATGTGTGTGATGTGTGTGTGTGAGATTGTGTGTGTGTGTGATGTGTGTGTGTATGTGATATGCGTGTGTGATGTGTATGTGTGTGTGATGTGTGTGTGTGTGTGATGTGTGTGTGTGATGTGTATGTGTGTGTGTAATGTATAAGTGTGTGTGTGTTTTGAGGCTTTTGTACCACAGACCACACTGTGGTGTTAGCCTTGCTCACTTTGATAATGTGAGAATGGATTGATGAGACTGGAATTGCCAGGTTGGAAGGTATGAACCACCCAGAGGCTTTCAACACATGTTGCCAAACTCCTTTGCAGACAGTTAATACCATATTGCCCTTCCAGGTGGGACAGGAAGGCATCTCTGTCATAGCAGGATCACCAGCTACCTGTGTCACCAACATCTGACACAATAGTGCCCAGGAAGTTAGTATCACTCCCAGCCAATATCAACCATTATTTTAGAACCTTAGCTAATTAGGTAGGCTGAAAGTTAACTCACATGTCAGTTTACATTTATTGAGGCTACACTTAATACATGTGTATTCACTGCCTGGACGCCTGTGAGGCTGTGTTATCTCCCTTCCCCATTGCCCTTATGTGTTCATGTGTGAATTTTTTTAAGCTTGATTTCCCGGAGCTTCTGGATATTATCTTGGTCACATTTGTCCCAAATCTCCCCAGGATGATTCAAGTCACTGGCTCATCTCCAGAAAAGGGACTAAGGGCACACTACAATTGGGGGATGATGAGGAGCCCCACTATAACGGCTGGAACAAATCCCCGGTGGACCCTGACATAAAGGAGACATGTCCTGGGTACTGATGGGGGCTTATATAAGCTTCGTGTTTCATGCATGGAGAACCTCGTGCTTCAAATCATATCTTCACGTTCGTTGGTGGCCATTGTGGAGAGACAGTAGGCAGACTGTGTGTCCAGCGCTGCTCTATGTTTTATGTCACTTAGTCATCGTGATAGTACAGCAAAGCACGATTCTTCACCTTTATTTTAAGGTGAGAGAGCTGGAGTTTTGGAGGGACCATGTGACACCCAGAACCCCACTGCTCAGAGGAAAGGGAAACTAGACTTTTAGAACTGCAGGCTGCTCTAAGGCTTGTGCCCCCCCTCCTGGAGACACTCCCTGAGGCTAGGTCGCCGGCACAGGCTCATGGGTGCTCGAGTTGCCTCCAGTTCCAAGCCATTCAAGCACCCCCAGTTCTTCTCTATGTGTCCAGCACCATGTCTAAATGGATCTCACTTAAGCTGCCTTCGATTGATAACAAGGGATTGTGCCCACGGTCCCTCTCATGAAGGCTGGCTGTGTCATGCCATGTTCTTTGTGCCCAAAGGAGACACTACTTTGGGAGAGGGTGGCAGGGTAAGCTGGCGGCATGGCATGGGCCTTCGGATGCCAGCTCAGGCCTGAAACTCAGAGAAGGCGGCTCCACTAAGCCACTCCTTTGAAATGAAGCTGGCTCTCCCTTTGAAGCTATTCCTTACACATTAAAAGATCTTGCTGGTGTGGTTGGCCTCCATCTCAAGTGAAGAGCTCCCAAGGGAGGTGAGCAGTCTGCTACCCATGGCCATCAATCCTCCTTTCCTGTTGGGTGTGTGGGCACTATAGCCTGGTGGGACCTCCCCAGAACCGCGGGCTGCATCTCTGCCCAAGTCCACTCAAAAGCAGTCATTCTCTCGGTGTAATGGGAGAGAGAGAGAGAGAGAGAGAGAGAGAGAGAGAGAGAGAGAGAGAAAGAGAGAGAGAGAGATCAACTCCACCCACTCTCTTGGAGGCGGCTATCAAATCGTTGACTTTTGAACCTTTCAAATATTTCACTTAAAGGTAATTCTCCAGCTCATAAAAGCAAAGGTGGCTGAAAGTCACAGTCTCCGTAAGGTAGCAGCACACACATCAGTCCCCGAGGACCACGGTGGCAGCCACAGTCCTTACCTGCTCCCAGGAATCCTGATGCCTTTGTCGATAGCTGTGGTTTCTGCCTGCTTCTCTCCACAGATGTTCTTGGGCTGTGCATTTCTGGGCTGACTGTCAATCTCCCCAGGTTTGGCCTTCGCTTCCTTGATAAAATCTTTGGTGCTTGTGCCACTGAAAGGTGCAAAAGCTTTTCAATAACTTTTTCTTTCTTTCTTTTTTCTTTCTTTCTTTCTTTTTAAACAGACAAACACTTTCTGTATCCCTCCCCCCCCAAAAAAAAAGTCATCAAAGAAGGTAGACAGTGGTGGGGGTTTGGGTGGGGTGGAGAGTTAAGAGCATTGAGCCAAAAAGTCAGAGGAGAGAGGGGCTTGAAATCTAGTTTGGCCCCCTCTGCAGCCATGAAAGCCTGGGTACATCTCTCTGAGCTTCGGCTCCTCCACCAGAAACGTGGAAATCCCATGGCTGCTTTTGCAAGGCTTCAAAGACTCCAGGATTCCTGCAGGAAGGGATACATGGAATTTTTTTTCTTTCTTTTATCATTTAAAGAAAAGACCAAGACGTATGAGTATAGGTCTTTGTGGGGCCCAAGGAAGCCAGAAGATGGAATTAGATGCCCTGGCACTGGGTTACAGGCTGCGAGCCACTTGATGTAGGTGCTGAGAACTGAACTTGTGTCCTCTGGGAAATCACCAAGGGCTCTCAACAGCTGAGCCATCTCTCCAGCTCCTCTTTTCTTTCACTATAAAGTTTCTATCTTCCTGCCCATGGGTGCTGATGCTGTTGAGAGGGGGCTTGCTGCACAATGGTTATACTCCCCCCAGTACTCATTAGGGCTGGTAGCAGTGTATCTCCGTCCCTTGCCATATGTTAGCACCAGACATGCCCTATGAGAAGGTTCCAAGCACCTGGGAACCTCTGTCCTTCCGCATGCCCACCCACCTCCGTGGAAGACAGTGACCACCGTGGACCGAGTTCTCTGGGGACACTTTCTCGTAATTTTCATCTGGAACCAGGTTTCTGGTTCGAGTGAATGGTTGCGAGTTGCTTCCCGTGTATTCAGCATCGGTGCATGTGAATGGGGGTGAGGGTCTCTTAATTTGGGTTCACAAGGCAGTTAAACCATCAACATCTGTACTCCATCCCCCAAGAGAATTTTCCTGGCTCATCCCTGTTTGAAAGACTCAGATATTTCACAAATAGATGTAGACAGGAGTCAGCACATGGGGTGAGGCTGGGATGAACCTTGACTGGTGTGCAAGAGCCCAGGCTTTCCTGGCAGGTGAAGACAACTGGATTTATGTTCCAGACTGTAGTCTGTGGTTGCGGGAATAGTTTCCACTCAGACTCAGGAAGGCATGGATGTTCTCCTTGGCGTTCCACGGAACCCAATTTAACCCAACGATCAGGCTAAGTTATTCCTCACCAGCCCCAGTGGGTTCTATGCTTTGCAACAGAGGACAGTACCCCTCAGGGAACTCCCTGGGAGGAGAGAGATGGCGGCAGCACAGGGCAGACTTAGGGCAAATAGATGCTGCTGTTTGTAGCCAGAGATGGGGAAGGAGAGAAGATGCTTTCTAGAAAGGAGACTATGTCCCTCAGAGAGCATGGGGTGTGATGAGATGTGGTTTCTCTGAGGGGGAACATGGGGACGTGGAAAAGGACGACAGGAGGGAGGGTGTGCTGCCTGTAGCACTGTCTCAGCAGCCAGAGTTGTGTCGGTTGAAGTCAGAGGCTTCTCCCTCACCAACAGGCCTTGCCCTTCCAAGCTCTTAAGAGATCAAAATCTGCTTCACACCTCTCAGCCAACAGAGGCAGAAGTTGGGGCATTCTTTTTTTAAAAAAGTTTATTTAGAACTGTATTTATTGTCATTAGTGTGTGTGTGTGTGTGTGTTTATGTGACATATGTGTGGAGCTGGCACATGGATCAGAGGACAACTACATGCAATCAGCTCTCCCCTTGCACCTTTACCTGGGTTCTGGGTATTGAACTCAAATTGTCAGGCTTGCACAACAAGTGTCTACCCACTGAGCCCTCTCGCTGGCCCAGACACCGACTGTATTCTTACACATCGAGGAAGAGCCAGAACTGAAAGAAGGGGTAGGCATGGGGCTTAGGCCAAGTGAGCAAGTTAGGACCTGGCCCAAAGGTCCTGGAGAGATATTGTGATCTCAGCAGAAGAGTCAGCCATCTTCTCCATTCTGGGAGGTAAATGTCGCACAGCCCTGACACCCACTCTTGCTCTATCATCCACGTCGATATGGGGAAAGACCCTTCCTTCCACTGCAGCCAGCACCAACCCAAGAACCTTCAAGGTCTGGTTTAATGTCCACTAAATGCTTTGACTCTACCTATCCAGTACCTTTTTTCCTGGTTTTTAATCAGCTCTAATATTTAAATATTGGAAACTTTGTTAATTGTTTTCTCTTTCAGTAGACTGTAAATTCCTTAAGGAAGCTGGTCTCTTAGCCAGCCTGCGTGTTGCATGCCATGGTCCAGGAGTAATGATAATTGCCTAGAATGATTGACCGGATTTAAGAAGATGCCTTCAGCCCAAACTATGGGGAACTTTAAAATTAGAATTAATTTTTAAATTAAAATGCTCATTTGACCTAAAAAGTTACTTTTGACGTTCAGAAAGCTGCTTCCTTTACTCAAAGCACTGAACCTCTTACCTGACTTCCCAAACATTACTATTGTTTGTATTGACTTCTCCACAGACTAAAGTGATGACACTGAACATGGGGCAGGAGAGGTGGCTCAGTGGTTAGCAATACTAACTGCTTCTGCAAAAGACCTGGGGTCTGGTTCCCAGCACCCACATTAGGAACCTCACCACAATGCTTAACTCCAGCTTCAGGGAATCGACACCCTTTTATGGCCTTTGTGGACATCTGCATGCACATAGTGTGCATAAACTCTGTGACACACACATGTGCCCACCCCCCTCCCCAACACTTAACACCTAGGCATTGTTTTGCCAGGTATACTGGTGAAAAACCCCACCACTGTTAACAGAGCCAGAATCCTGCTCCCCGTCCTTTGGCAGTCTGAACCTTATTTTCTGCAGCTATGAAATGGGACTGTTCGTATTTTGTTAGACTATAGTAATATTTAGCAATAATATACATGCATGGTCTGATTTGGTATCTGGTACCTATTAGCTATTAAAACTGGTAGATGCTTCATTAGTAAAGCATGGAGCACCACTAATAGTGGTAAGCTAGAAGTCATTTCCACGACAGCACTGAAACTCACTGTTGTGGAGCTTTCTCGGGTTAATAATGTATGCAGAAGCTCTTGATCCTAGGTAGCTCTTTTGATTTTCTCCCACAAGCTTTCTTGTAAAAAAAAAATCCAAAAGGCAAATAGCAAGTCCTTTTATTATAATTTGTTCAACAAATACCTCTACATCTCCATGTCTTGGTTCTGTGGTAATTGGAGGGTTCCCAAAGATGAGTAAGATGTCTTGGCCATGGCCATCATGGCTATGATCTAACATGGCTGTACCTTTGCCTTGCAAGCGCCCTTGAGATTCAGAAGAGAGCAGACTCACAGGAGATGTTTTCCCTGCCTATGCACTTAGTCACAAAGGAGGTGGCCTCAATGACACACTTTATGAACACAGATTTAAGAGTTCCAGATGCCGTGCAGATCAGGTTTTTAATCCCTTCATCTATGTGAACAGACCGTTGGGACCTTTCTAGGATGGGACATTGTCATGGCATGGAGCAAATATTAGTCATGAAGGAAATCTGAATAGCTCAACTAGGTAGCTCAACTGGGAGACAAGCCTTCTACCTGGTGGCAGAGATCATTTTCTCTGCCAGGAAACTGTTATCTTGTCTGCCAGCGGATTTAAGGAAGTGTGCACTTTGTTCTGAACAATATACAGCCCATCACTTCTTCCAGGACCCAAGCATCCATGAACCTGGTAGCTGCTATATAAAAGGTATCTATCTGCGCTGGGTTCTGTTGATACTGCCAGGGAGTTGTCATTGGTAGCTCACAATTTGATCAGGAAAGGGAGAAAAGTAGAAGTCTCATATTCATACAACTGAGAGTCAAGTCCATGCACCTGTGAACTGCCCAGCTCCTCATGTCACCTGCTCGACACTGACCCGATGCTTGGCGGGCACAGTGCAAACATCTGGAGAGAGGAGAATGTACTACTGGATCTCTCTCTCTGTCTCTCCCACTACCACCTTCACTGCTACCCCGAGTGCCTGAGAGGGGCAGAGCCTCTGCCACCCATGCCTCTTTGGAACGTTTATTTGCTCCCTTTGGGTCACGGGAAGAATTACAGCTTTTCGGCAAGAGCCGACGTTGCCTGGGTTTAATAGGCAGCTTTCGGTACAGCACAAATAATAGGTCGCGTCTATTTGCCTATTTGAGTGTGCTAGAAGTGTATGTTGTCTCACATACCCAGAGGAGATCTTAATTAAAGCCTAATTATGTGCCATAAATATGTTTTATTTTGGAACTCAGGAGGTGGGAATTTTCGATTTTAAGAAATGCAAAGCCTAATAAGAAGGCTGGGAAGGGAACCTTAAATACCCACTGCGCCCTTTAATTTGTCCCTCCTCAGCGTGGTCCTGGCTGGATTTTTCAGTTTCAGAGCTGTGCTTTCAGAACCACTGGCCTGGCATCACGCTCCCAGGGTAGGGTACCCTTGGCCAAGGGTATCCAGAGAGTCTGTTGGTTTGTGATGGAGATGTTCCAACGAGTGTCCGACACAAGAGTTCAGAAATCAAGAGGCATCTCCAGAGATGACGGGATTTTATTGGTCATTCACTCCTTATTTTTTTCCACTAGTAGATGCCCATCTCAAGGGAAGTGTTAGTGCACTGTCTCCTCTTCCTGTTCCCTACCCCCGCACACCACACCCCCTTGGTGTTGCTCTGGTCTGCTCCTGTCCACCTGCCTTCTGCTGTCCCCCACTCCCTGACTCTTTTGTGCTGTGTGCCTCTCTAGGGGTGACTTACCACATGAGGTAAATTTTACTGGGCCTTCTGGGGCCTGGTAGGCACAGCACAGGGGTCTCGGCTGGAGTCGGTTGGGAGACAGGGAAGTAGCAGAGAGATGCTGGAGACCCCGGCAAGGGGGTCGGGGGGCCTGGGGGCGGGCTGGATAAGGTGGGAAAGATGACGGGAGGGAGGGAAGTGGAAGGGCTCTGGGCCCCCTGGGAGGCTGGTGGAACTAGGGGCAGAAGGAGGCAGCAGTAATTGGTATTGTGCTGCTGGGCCGGGGAGAAAGCAAAGACGGAGCAGTAAGGGGAATATTCAACACAGAACAGGGGCTGCTCGCTGCTGTCACCTGCACGAAAGAAAAAAAGCAGTCAGGAAGCAGCATTCACGGGAAGAGGACATTTCAAAAAGTCTGTGGATGAACAAAAACTCCAAAAAAGATGTGTGTGTGTGTGGGGGGGGCGGGTAGGTCTTTTGGGGTGGGTGTGCTGTGTCTGGTGTCATAGGTTTAAGGAGACCTGGCTCCTGCCCAGGAGGCATCTTGCTCAGGTCTGAGTCATACAAGGAGTGAGCCCTTCAATGTGGCATCACCTTCCAACCATTTCCAGGCAATAGTTTCCTGCAGCCCTGGCAGATGTAGGGAAGTGATTCCCAGACAAGCTCCTGAGAGCGAGCTAGTGAGCGTCCTGAGGCAGCCTCGTGGAAGCTTCTGCCTCTTCTCAGCTCCCACTGCCAGCCAAACGAGCTGTTCTGGCAGCAACAGATGGTGGCCTGCAGGGTCTCCCTTCCAGCAAGCGCTCTCCCCTGGTTCTCCAGCTGCACCCCTCCCACCCCTCCCCAGCCTGTGGTCATACCGTAACCTGGCCCTTCTGCTGCAGAAAGGAGAGAGAGAGAGAGAGAGAGAGAGAGAGAGAGAGAGAGAGATCCTGGTGGGTTTGTGGGGACAGAGAAGAACCAAAAGCTTGGGGGAAGGCAGGTGGACCAGAGAGGAATCCAGGGGAAATTAATGACTGCTCACTAACCTCACACTCTAACTGCCAGCCTCGATGGAGGCAGTGTGTGCCTGATGGTGTCAGGATTCCAACTGACTGCCTCAACCTGCTACCAGCCAGCTAGGTCACCTTGAATCAGTGACTTACAATCTCACAACCCATTTCCTCACCTGTAGTATGAGGCAGGTGATGTCTGCTGTCTGTAGCCTTGTTCTCCTCTAGACCAGCCCTATGAACACTGCGCGGGTCTGTTTTAGAAATATATTGCACACCTGAGGAATCAGTAAGTTTTGGTGTTTGGTGAACAAGGTTGGGGAAAAGGTGCCCGATCCTCTGCTGTGGGAATTCTCTGTGCACCTTGGTTAGGACAGTATACACACGCACACACACACACACACACACACACGCACGCACACACACACACACGCACGCACACACACGCACGCACGCACACACGCACACGCATACACACAGGCACATGCACACACATGCACTCACGCTCTTCCTGACATACAAATGCTGCTAGGGTTTGGATTAGAGCCCTCTAAAGGTCTGCCTGCTGGGCTGGAGAGATGGCTCAGAGGTTAAGAGCACTGACTGCTCCTCCAGAGTTTCCAAGTTCAATTCCCAGCAACCACATGGTGGCTCACAACCATCTGTAATGTGATCCGATGATGCCTTCTTCTGGTGTGTCTGAAGAGAGTAACAGTGTACTCGTGTATATAAAATAATAATTCTTTAAAAACAAGGTCTGCTTGTTAAGTTCATGGCTCAGGATGTCCTATTGGGAGACAGGGGCTTGTGGGAAGTCCTCAGGTCAACAGAAGTATATTCTCAATAGGGACTGTGGGACCCTGGTCCCTTCCTCTTTTGCTTCCTGACCATGAGGTAGCAGTTTTGTCCTAAGAGCTACTCCTCTGATGTGTGTGATGGTGAGTGACATCACTGAAGCCCCCAAAGCAACAGGCCCACATGATCTTGGGCTGAAACCTTCAAAACTATGAACCCAAATCAATTTTGTAAGTTTAAAAAGAAACATATTGTTATGTGTGTGGCGAGGTGGGATGTGGGGGTCAGGGGGCGTCAGGAGACAACTTTAAGGAATCCGTTCTCTCCTTCCACCATATGCGTCCCTGGGATTGAACTCAGGTCACCATCAGGCTTGGTGGCAAGTGTTCTTATTCCACTGAGCCAGTCTCTCTAAGTCAGTCACCTCGGGTATTTCATTAAAACAACGTGATGCTACCAGGTGGGGGGAGAGCCTCCACAGAGACTCTTATTGCCAGATAACTCCGAAATGTTGCAGCGAACATTAGTTCTGATTCTAAAATGATCAAAACTGTAACCACCCAATAGACATCATCACCTGCAGTGGAGGGCCTCCATCCCACAGAAGCCTGAGTGTCCCGGTAGAGAGGATTCCAATACATGCGGTCCACTCTGCCTCTACTGGGGCAGTTTGTATTTCTCACATTTTCTCTGGGCGTGGCCATCTGCCAGACTTCTTTTCCCTGTTTCCCACTACTCCTGTTCTTACAGTTTCAACCACCACTTGCTCCCCAAGGTCCTGGGGTCTGACTAGCAATGGGCAGTGCTCTGACTATACCCGGACACCCAGAGACTTCTAGACCTTGCCACCTGGCTGTCCGGGCTACACCTTGTGAAGGCCACCCACAGAATGGGACCCATTCTCTGCTTCCTGAGCCTTGGCAAAGCCACCTCCATTGTCCTTGCTTTCCTGAATGGATATCTGAGTCCTTTTTGATTTCTCTGTTTGCTCTGAGCTACACAACACCAAGTTCTCCCAGGCTTACATCTTTAAACATTGCAATCCCTCTGTCCTAGCTTCATTTTTGCTGCTATGATAAAATACTCTGAAACAATGTAGTGGGAAAAGGGTTCATTTTAGCCCACATATCCAGGTTATAGTCCATAACTGCAGGGAAGCAACCGGGCAGGAGCTCCAGGCAGATGACCTCGTCATCCACAGTCAAGGGCAGAGAGGAATGAATGAACACATGCTCACTTGGATGCTTGTTTACGCTTAGCTCTGACTCACTCTTACACAGTTCAGGACCCAATGCCTAGGGAATGGTGCCTCTCATAGGGGGCTGAGTCTTTCCACATCAAGACAGTCCCCCCCCCACACCTACAGGTCAGCCTGACTCAAGTAACCCTCACTGAGACCAAGGTGGCAGCCAGTTCATGTCTTCTCTGTTTTCTTGGTGTTTGTTCCAGGTAAAGCAGTTCTCATTCCTCCCTGGACCCACAGACCCTCAGAATGTGCCACAGGGAATGGTCCCTGGCTGCATCTGGCTTCCCTTGGTTGCCTGACCAGTCTCGACTTCATATTGTGGCTACTATCAGTGTGAAGCTTAGCAGCCTGGCTGTATTCTTAAACGTGCTGGGTAAATGGATGGCCTCACTGACAAACCAATACACTGAAAAGCTTTTTATAACCAAGTCACAATGCTTCTCACATCTCAAATGAAAGTTTCTTTGGCCAAGCACTGTCCTCACATAGCTACGAGGCCTAGAAAGAGAGACTACACTGGGAGTAGGTTTCATAAGCTGGGGGGTTACTGGGAACCAATGTTTCCCTGAGGTATAGCCAATACCCAGCAACTTAACCCTCCTGTCTTCCTGGTAAAGTAGGCCATACTGCAGCTCCGTCACTGAGTTCAGGGAGGTTGCTAACTTAACAGTTGTAGGGCACTCAAGTAGAGCTGGCATTCTGAGCCCCAATGTCAAGTAATCAGCAGCAATGGGCTGAGAATTAGGGCATGCTCTATAAAGCCAGGAGGATTCACTTATATTGGTTTTGTTGTTGTTGTTGTTTGTTCTTTTTTTTTTTTTTTTCTGGTTTGGGCAGACAGCTTGGAAAGTTGTTGGGCATCAGCTGGACTTGCCGAGAAACCCATTAACCTTGGCCTTTCTGAGAAAATCTTCAATAGCATTTACTTGCAAGGCAAATTATGAAGATTTAGGATTTGCCCTGAGACTTCCACACTGCTCTTTAAATAAACATTCTTAATCCAAAACCAACCACATCTATTTTAGACTTTTATCTTTTGAAACCTAAATTCACTGCTTTCCTGAGTTTTACAAGAACAGGTCTTCAAGATAAGGCACGGTAAGACAAGCTAGGCCTGGCTCCTCCTACCTCTCTGAATCCGGTAATGACTACACATTGAACTGAATGATAAGTGAGGGGCATTTCCAAACGCTTGGCTTTGTTCTAAAGGGCACCGTTTTGGAAGCAGGCTCCCAGAACTGCATCCAGATCCTTTTTCCTGGAACATAACTAGAGGAGCTTCAGCTCAAGCTCCAGGTAAACACAGAGAGCAGGGGCTGGTTCAGTGGCTGCCTGCAGGCCTGACCCTGGGGTAGAGAGTGCTGCAGGACAGCAGGTGCCAGGAACCCCCCCCCCCCCATCACAATGACCTCTGGGTGCCTTTCTGTCCTGGGAAGGAGACACAGCTCTTTTCCAAGCCAGGCTGGGACTGAGAAAGGTCTTGGGAGCCCCACAGTTTCCCCGTGGGCCCCATGCTGTCCCTGGGCTCCTTGGGTCTGCTGAGTGTTCTATGTCTCACAGAATTCTGAGCTCTTGTGCAACCCTGCCAGGCTCATTTTCCATTCTACACCAGGGTTCACCTTGAAGGAGAACTGTTGGAGCCAATCCATGTCAGACCCTGCTGCGCCTTGACACCCTGCCTAAACTTTCCATGTCTTGTTGGAGATAATGGTTATCTTGGGCTTGGGGAATGAAGTCTGATTATCTATTTTCTCCTATTTGATGTTTTTGCGGGGGAAGTTCAGAATGTAGTAAAAGTGTGAGAGATTACTTTCTTTTTTCTTTGAGATTTATTCTATTTTATTGTGTATGAGCCATCTGCATGTGCAAATGTGCACCATGCACATGCATGCTTGGTGCCCAGAAGGGCCAGAAGGGGGTGCTAGCGCCCCCTGGAATTGAAGTTATAGATGGCTGTGAGCCACCATGTAGGTGCTGGCTATCAAACCCAGGACCTCTGCAAGATTAACAAGTGCTTCTAGACACTGGGCCATCTCTCCAGCCCCTTGTGAGAGAGTTTTGAAGACACACCTTCAATTTTTATGAAGATAATAAATCCACTGAGGGGAGGAAAGAGCAAATGTTAGGCACAGGAACAGAAGTTTTCGGGTCAGTGTTTCTTACTGTAGACTCTCCTGTGCTAGATAACATAATGCCACAATCTGTTGAGTGGTCAGCAATGCTTAACAGCAGAATATGCATTGATCACTGAGTCTTTTCGTTTTTACCCAGCACACCGATTCTGTTATTACCCCCTCATCCCTCCATTTTACAGATGACAAAGCTGAGGAACAGCGAAACTCCTTGCCAAAAGATCTATAATGAATAAGAAGTGGGGAGAGTCCAGGCATGTGGTCTCCTAAGCATTGTCCCATGAGCAGCGGGGACCACTACCCCGAGAAGGAGGGCCGAAGCGGAGCACTGTGGGCAGCTGTGTGGAACACACGACTTCCTTTGGACAGCCTGCAGGGACAGTGAGAACATGGCTCCTCTCTGTGAGACATCGGCACAGACTGGGCTTAGCCTATCAGCCACCATGTCTGGGTTGCTAATACAGCTCATGGACTTCTAGGATGGAGATATAGGTTGTTGTCATGCCGAGGTATGGGAAAGCAAGCCAAATTCTCAACCTACATTTTTCACTTGGGAAAGCCTGGCATAACACAGCCCAGGAGGGCTCACCTGGAAGGCAAATGTCACAGAGGGGTTTCACTGTGTCCTGAGCCTTTTATCTTGCTTAAATATGATGTGGAAATTAGCTTTGATGATGTCATGCCAACTTTGGCTCACCCCTTAATTCTCTAGAAGTGTGAAGCAGGAAACTGGATTCAGCTGGTGAACTAGATCAGTATCCTGATAATCCAGGAACCACATCCTCTTTTCTGTCATAGCAAGTATTTATCTGAATTAAACCATTCACTGTCAATAGCCCCCACTTCCCAAGTTTTCCTCAACAGACTCAGGTTAAATCTTTAAGCTTTCACTTTGTGATGCCAATTAGGAATCGAAAGAGCCAACACTCATTAAACCAATGGTTCCTACCCACCAGTGATCTGTTGTTGCCAACCTTTCTTTTCTTCCTTGTCCTCTTCTTGTTGAGACAAGGTCTTACTACATGACCCAGGCTGGCCTTGAATTTGTGATCCAACTTAGAACTCAGTCTTAGCCTCTGTCTCTCCTGTTCCTCCCCCTTTAATCTGAGGCCCTGTGCATGGTAGTTAACACTCTGGGCTGTGGGTGGGATTGCCAGGCAGGGATATGATGGGGGGCGGGCTACATCTCAGATTGCTGTACCCTCTCACTCGGTCTCCATGGCACTGATATTAACCTCCAAATCCCTGTGCTGGTTGGGCAGCCGGCCCCAGCCGGCTTATAACTCTATGGGTCTTGGGTTCTGACTAGAACATAACAGGAAGATAAAGATGGTGGCTTGAAAGCACATTTGCCATGTCAGATCTGCTGTTTGGTGGGAAAAGCTATCCTTCCATCAACTTGGATCTCTTGCCTAAACCCTGGTGGATTTTAGCCTGATAATTCTTCAAGTTTGATGTTTTATAGAATAGAACGTGAATTAATTCCCTGTCTGTCAGTATTGTGAGTTCCACACAGAGCTTGCTCAGTCTGAAAAACATCTGTATTATTAATCAGACAACCCAGATCACAGAGTGGACCTCAAAGGTTCATTTTAATCACTTTTATCCACAGATGACAAAGCAGACAGCTACTGGGGTTTTAGTGAGAAGGCTAACTATATGGAGTTGCATGATTTGAGCTCACCCTGAGTACAGCGGTTAAACCCAACCTCGAGTCAATACAATGTTTGCAGTGACCTTACCTGCGCTCTACTCTAGCCTTAAGATAGTTGAATTAAAACCCTAATTCCTATTAAGTCTTTCAAATGAGAAATTGACTTGAAGCATCCCCACCCCACCCCACCCCCATCCCATCCCACCCCCACTACGAAATAAGGAGCAGCAGTTGGCGCTTTGCCTGCCCAGGACAGCACTTTAGAGGTCAATTTGGTCTTGACTTCATTAACAAAAATGTGGGTGGTTAAGCTGAGTGAAAGGTGCCATTTTCTACAGATGCATTCCGACTTAACCAGACCGGTGGTTGCATGACAGCTGCTTAGGATTAGGAGAAGCTGTGATTGGATTTTAATGACTTTCGTGCTATTTGCTATTTACGAATTGAATTCTTCAGCAGTTAAGTTTGGCTCCTTTCCCAGGAGGTAGACCTTTCTGCCTAGTTACCCCAATTTGCATGTGGTTCCCAGAGGACAGAGTTTTGTTCCACAGATGTTGCCTTTGATGGGAGGAGCCTGAGGCATTCTAAACTTTCCCTCCATTTGAGCTTCTTGTTAGATAGTATGAGTCTCTCCTGCCCCAATCAGAGGACTGGCCTTTGCTTCAAAGGCAGCATAAGAGTGAATTATTTACCAAATCACACAAAAGGGAGGATTTATCAAGTTCCCTTCTCCCTGAGAGGACAACCCGGGACTGGAGGACTTTATTAGTCTTGCGCTCAGCTGTAAATAATATCATTCAGATGCTTTTGAAAGTTCTTCTTGCCTTAGTGATAAAACTTGATACCTGGGGCCAAATTATCACCTCCACCCATCCCCACCACAGAAGAACAAGAGGCAGCATTTGTAAGGAGTAGCACAGGATGTGAAGAGTTGGGCCTGAAGATTTGGGAGCATATTCTACTGAGAAATTAATTTTGTACAGGCTCATTAGCCTTCCAAGAGCTAACTGGGTACTTGGCAAGCCCTAGATTAGTCAATCCCACCAGTTTGTTGTGAATGGTAAGACTGGGATGTTGTCGGTGGATCTCAGAAAGGAAGCCACTCACCTGGAGAGGGTTTGCTGGGGCTCACTTTCTCTGACTTCTTTAGTGTCATGGTGCCTTTGTGTTTCTGCTTGACAGATGTTTGGTCAATAGCTGGAAGTTTGTGTTCACACTTAGCCGCATTTGTTTTGGTAGATAATCTTGCTTCACTGTGAGAATCCTCCTCACAGGAACTCTGTGGAAAATGGAAGAGGCGTGAGTGTCAGCGGCTAGGCACAGAAGCAAGACATGTGGGTATCGCTGGGCCCTTTAGCATCCTCTCCCTCTGAGGGATCTTGTGTTTGTCACTGAGCTCGCTCTGTGGTCAGGGAGATTTTGATGGGTCAGGACTACCAGCTTCGACCTAAGAGCGAAGCTGATGACTCTTGTGTTGAGGAGACTGCATTTCTGAGTCTGTTGCTGGAGCATAAGCATATTATGAATACGCTTCTGACCATTACATAATTTGATGACCAATAAACAGCTCATGCTCAAGGGTATATATGAAAGGAGGTGCTTTTAAATCAGTGCTTTTCAATTGTTTGCTGTTTGATATTTGAACCGTCTTGAAGAAGGCGAGGGAAAACGTTCCTTACACTGACTTGTGTGCTTGACAATGAAAAAGAAATTTAGATTGTGTAGTGGGAATGATTAAGTCAGATCTCCGTTTCAGTCATCCAAATTATTGCACAAGACAGATGGATCTCCTAAGAAGTCCTCTCCAGTCAGTCTTCTACAAAGAAGTGAGCCTAAATCCACACAAGGACAAGTCACAATTCCTATAGCATCAGAGCATCTCAACCCAGGAGTGCAGATGCAATATAAATTATCCAAGCATTCAGCAGTTTTATGATTTGCCATACTTATCCCCATCAAAGAAATGATACCAACAATGTAAATGACAGTCAGGACCCTGGCTCCAAGGGTGATTTGAGTACAGCTTTGTAGCTTCAGGTCCTGGTACTCACACGCTCTGAGAGACCATGCCTTCTGTTACAAGCAAAACCTAAGGGGTTTTCCCACCTTTGGCTCTGGGAAGGTTCTCCTGCGTGGTGCATTAGTCCAGCACTAGAAAATTCTCTGAAAATGTGGCACCTCCCCAGTGGTGGTGGTTCCTATTGATCTTGTCATTATTGCTGACACTTGTGGTGTTTTTTCATTTTAGTGGCTCCTGACTCAGGAAAACACACTGAATAGCTTTGAATTACTGGGTGCAACATAAGAGAAACGGGACTCTATAAAAAATTTCCACGTGTCAGTCTTCTGGGACATGGTCTGTATGTCCATAGGTGAACAGATTGTTGTTTTCCATGAGGACAAATCTTATTTTAAAACTTAGGTTTTCGATGTGGCTTTCAAACAAATAGTTATTGTTGCTCCATCCATTATTGGAAGACAGGCCACCCTCAGATAAAGGGACAGAGAGAGGAGACAGCATAATGAATCAACTGTTCTTACTCCTCTTTCAGTTCTGTGACTTAATAGAAATCTTTGAAAATGATTCTGAAATGTCAAAGATGAATCATGAGGTCATTTCTGAACATGAGATGAGTTCTCTATTCACAGCAAAGTGGGTGTTTGGCAAATTTTATTTCTGAGGCTGGAGACTGTCATTATGACTGGGTGATGGGATCCCCAGAAGAGCAGCAGGGAGCCTGGGACGGAAGTTCCTCCCCATGCTGTCTGTAGGCTGAGCAGCTCACTCTCCCCAGGTCTTGTACTTTAGCCTGCAGTTTCTAGCCTGCAGCAAAGCAAGGCTCCAACTAAGACACCTATATTGCAGCCTTAGAGGATCCACCCATATTCCCCACCCCCACCCCCCACCCTCCATCTGGGCTGGAATTGCTTGCTGGCCCCAGGCAGTCAGGACCTGGGAGAGTATGGCAAAGGGCTCTTTACTGGATGGCTGTTAAGCCTGTCCACCCTTCCTCCACCCATTCTTTACAGTACTGGAGAGGTGAGACAAAGTTTGGCCAATTGCCCTGGGTACTGAGTATATATATCCTTGTCTGGTTTCTGGTTTCTGGTCCCATTGCCTTTACTGCTAGGTGGGCATCATTCTTAAGAATCCAGAAACTGCCCCTAGAAGGGAGTGCTTTTGTTGATTGGAACTAGAAGATACAATAACATGGCCTGTGGCACTCCTGTGTGTGGTGGTGGACCTTTCCCCTCTTGCCTCATTGAGCAACCTCAAACCTGTCACTTAATCTTTTTAATGTAAATTTAATTTTATTTTTTAATCTTTGCTAAGGTCCCGTCACACCCTTAGCCATCCTCAGTTGGCTCTGCCATCATGTAGGGAAGGCTCCTCCTTCCAGAGAGAATGAGAGGCTGTAGGAACTGTTCTGTAGGTTCTGGCACTGACATGTGACATTTAAAGCTCTGGGGCTTCCGGGCAGTGAATCTGGCTCTTACAGCTAGTGACCATGTGAAGTGGGGTAAATTTATTATAGTTCATTAGTTATTATTTTTTATTCCTTGTGTTTTCTCATCTGTGAACAACAGTTCCTACATTTGTGGGTTTCCTGATGATCAAGTGAGATAAGGCGTACTTCCATAACTTATACTGACTAATAACTTACAATAAGTTATAATAAAACTGCATTCGTGTACCACGGTGGACTCGGTCAAGTTCCATGCCCTGTCATTCACTTCCTGCCACTTTCAGAATTAGCTAACCACTGGATGTTTGCTACCACCTTGAAACCAAAGCTGAAGGTCCCAGGGAAAGCAATTCTACTGGATGGATGTCGCCCAACCTAGGACTGGTGAACAGAAGAGAGTTGGTTCCCATACACACACTGGTGTCTTCTACAGACCACAAAATGCACATAGGCATGCCAGCCAGCTGAGAGTCATCTAGTCTTAAGAAAATATGTTCTAAGTTTTTTCCAGATAGAAAAGTTCTAATGTCAAATATTTAACAATATCTGGAGATTATCAAAGCAACACTAATAATATTTTTATGTAACATGGATTTGAGAACTGTCTTTTCCTGTTATAATTTTGAAATTTACAGTTCCATTTCTTCTCCATATGTTCCTAAGTTGAAATGTCACATGAAGGTGGAGGCATACCCCACTGCTGTTTTCTTTTGGGGTAGGAAACTGGCTCCGTCTTTCAAAGTCAAAAACCAAACCACTGAAAGACCAACCAACCAACCAACCAAACACTGCAACAAAAAACCTGCTTCTGCCGGGGAACTTTAACATTGAGAACTCGATGTCTTAATAAAGCTGTGTTAACTCATGTAAATCTATTGACAAGCTATTTCTGGAGTGTTATTAATCACGGATTTAAGGTTTTTCCAGGAAATCACCAACTAGCTCTTCTGGCACATAATAAAGTAGAAGAGTACACCAGCACCTTTTGAAGTTCAGAGAAGGCTAATTAGGGAAGGTCAATGCCAGGCAGTGGGGAACAACTTAGTTACATAACAGCTTTTTATTTATTTGTTTATCTTCCCCGCCTTCCTCCCTTCTTGCCCTCCTTTCCCCATGCGATGCTGGGGATTGAACCCAGGGCCTCTGTGCTCTGGCCAGGCAGCTCTACCACTGAGCTACACACCCTTAGCTCTAACTTTACTTGGCAACATATGAAGATTTCAAACCAGAGCTCCTGGAAGATGGAAACACCAGAGCAGGAGAGGAATGGGGAGGCACTCCCCCCCCCCCCCGCCACGTGCACGAGGACCGGGAAGGCACTTCCCCCAGCGTGCACGAGGAACGGGGAGGCACTTCCCTCACATGCACGAGGAACGGGGAGGCACTCCCCCCCCCCCCCGCATGCACAAGGGAGCAGAAGACATGGCATTACCGAACATGAAATAAGGCGACAACAAGTAGCATGGTCACAAGATTTGTAGACTCAGCAGCCAGGGATGGAAGAGCCTTGGCGCTATTTTCCAAGAACTAGGAAATTGGTTCTCATTTGTGCACCTCTCCACCTCTCCCTGGAGCCATGGGGCTGAGGGCTGACAGATGTGCACCCAGCCAGACTTTGCCATGTGCTGGTGACTGAGCTGTGTGATCTTAGGTGGCTTTGAATTCACAGAGATCTTTCTGACTCTGCCTTCCAAATTCTGGGCTTAAAGGCCTATATCACCACATGCTGCCAGCTGTGTGTGTGTGTGTGTGTGTGTGTGTGTGTGTGTGTGTGTAGGTCAAAGGGCAACTCTTTAGTCCCTCTTCTACTGTGACTTGAGGGTCACATCCAGTTTATCACCTACTGAGCTGAGCAGTCATTGGCTGTGGCAGGGACAGGCTCTGCATGGCGCTGCAGCGGCCCGGCCCTAGAGATTGGCCTCGGGTTGGGTGTTTCTCAGGTGTAGTTCTGCTATGATGCGCTTCCCATCTTTTGTTTCAGCTAAGAGGACCTTCTGAGAAAGGTGACTCAGCCATCAAATGGAAGTCCCCCTCAAAAAAACTTCCTACTCAACCTGCCAGTGCACAGAACAGTGGAAGGAGACTGAAAAGCATTAGAGGCACCTGCTGGTCTCTGGAAGGGGGAGGGGGAGGAGAGAGAGGGAGAGGGAGGGGAGAGGAGGGGGAGAGGGAGGGGGAGGAGTAATTTGTATCTGGGACTCAAGTGTTAAGTAAGTTCCATCTGGGCTGCAGCCAGGTGTGGATGGTGGAAGCAAACTGCCATGGTCGGGTTCTAGGATCCTGAGCAGAGGGTAGAGGAGGAGGGTGGGCCAGATTTTGAGTAGTTCTGAGATCCAATCAGAGGTTTGGGAGTCAGCAAGAAAGAATCCGGTCCATGGAGCCATTTCTGAGTGGAGAGCAATGTTGAATTTTTTTTTTAAAAAAATATTTATTTATTATATGTAAGTACATTGTAGCTGTCTTCAGACACTCCAGAAGAGGGCGTCAGATCCCATTACAGATGGTTGTGAGCCACCATGTGGATGCTGGGAATTGAACTCAGAATCTTCGCAAGAGCAGTCAGTGCTCTTACCTGCCGAGCCATCTCTCCAGCCCGCAATGTTAATTTTTATTCCGTGTGTTCCTGTCCTTGAGAGAAATCAAGGCATTCTACAAGGGTGCCAGAGAAAACTGTTGTTTTCATAGCTTATTCTTATAAAGCACAATTCTTTCTTTATTACTCAAAGAAGTATGTGCTCATAATGTAGCAATAGGGAGCAGAATAAAGTAAGAACCAGGTGTGGTGGTGCATACCTTTAAACCCAGCACACAGGAGGCAGAGGGAGGCTGAGCTCTGAGTTCCAGGCCAGCCTGGTCTACAGAGTGAGTTCCAGGACAGCCAGGACTACAAAGAGAAATCCTATCTGTACTCCCACCCTACCCCTTCAAAGAAAAAAAGAAAGAAAACAAATAAAAAAAAAAAACCAAAAAAAAAAAAACCAGAAAAAAACAAAACAGCAACCACAAAATAGAACTGTATCATACAGGAGGAGGGGGGATGGGATAGGTTTTTTTGGTGGGGGGNGGGNGGGAATCAGGAAAGGGGATATTTGNAATNNAANNAAANATNNTTTTTTTTTTTTTTTTTTTTTTTTTTTTTTTTTAAAAGAATTGTATCATAGAGTTTCACTCAGCAGAGCACTGTAGCAATATATAGACCTTCACATCTATGTTTGTTTGTTTGGTCTCGCTATGTAGCACTGTCTGTCCTAGAACCCACTATGGAACTCATGGAGATTCCCTCTGCCTCCTGAGTACTGGGATTAAAGGCATAAGCCACCACACCCAGCTTAACAGAACCCTTCATGGTGCACTTCCTATTAACACATTATTTCCTCACTAAGCCACAAAACTACTTCTCTGCCATAAAAAAATTCCATAATATTATCTAATATAAAGAGCATATTCAAACCCATGTGTGCCCACAATGTCTTTTCAGATAGTCTTCTTGTAATGATAGTTGAACTTTCTTGGCAGGTTATGTCCCTTTAGTCCCTTAGTGTAGAGTAAGTGTCTGCCTTTTTCCTTTTTAGTTTTGACCATTTTGAAGGGGTAGAGCTAAGCTGCCTCACACAGTATCTTCTGGGTACTTCCTGATAACCAACTCCATCTTTTGGGATATTCACAGGCGATGTGATGTCCTTTTTTTTGGGATATTCACAGGCGATGTGATGTCCTTTTTTTTGGGATATTCACAGGTGATGTGATGTCCTTTTTTTGGGGATATTCACAGGCGATGTGATGTCCTTTTTTGGGGGATATTCACAGGCGATGTGATGTCCTTTTTGGGGGGATATTCACAGGCGATGTGATGTCCTTTTTTTTGTAACACCAGACCAGCAAGTCACATTGTTGGGTTGCCCAAATACAGCCACCTCTATGATGTCTCAAAAAAGCCAGACTATCAGAACTCTCCAAGTGAGAAGCCTATTTCTGCTTTGTAGTCTGCGGTTGACTGGGGAATGATTATTTGACACTTTGGAATAGCTTAGTCTGTTTCTAAACTTCATCTCCCCAGTGATTTTAGCCTCTTTTGATATGCCTTGCCAAGATATATACTTATATTAAGGTAGCAAAAATGGTTTTTATAATCCTACACTTCTTCCCCAATTACTAGTTACCTTTCTTCTTCTTAAAAGGGTGTTTTCTGGGGACTGGGGAGATGGATCCGTTGGAAGGAGACTGCTATGCAAATGTGAGGAGCTGAATTCAAACCCCCAGCACCCACAGATGAAACTGTGTGTGATAGTGTGTTGTACAACCCAAGAGCAGAGACTGGGGACAGAGACAAGTGGCCCCTAGAGTTTGCTGGAGAGCCAGCTTAGGTGATCAGTGATTCCAGAGACAGGGAGAAACCTTGCCTCTAAGAATAGTGGAGGGAGATTAATCTCTGACACTGAATTCTGGCCTCCAAACACACATTTCCCACAAACTCAAGTGTGTCCACAAACAGACACAGACAGATGGATGGACAGACACACACACAAAGGCAGACAGACAGACACACAGAGACAAAGGCAGACACACAAACATGGACAAAGGCAGACAGACAGACAGACAGACAGACAGACAGACACAGTGCTCCCTTGGGGTTGAGGTGTTCGCTTAGTAAAGTGCCCGTTGAACAAGCATGAGGACCTGAGTTCAGAGCCACTGCACCCCATAAAAAGCCAAGCGGGGGGGTGCTAGAGACCTGGAGATACAGAGGAGCCTTGGGAAGTTCTGCCATCAGTCTAGCCAATCTAGGTTCAGTGAAAAATGTAAAAGATAAGTCAGAGAAACAATCGAGGAAGATATCCACTAACCTCTGCCTCCACATGTGCATGAGCACACATGTGCATGCCCCCACACGTGCGCACATGCGAGCATACTGCCCCTGCCTACCATGTCTAGGTGCTTACCTATAATGTGGTCTTTATGTTTCATTCAGTCCTATCAAAATTTTGATGCTTAAATTTTTGTATCTAAAACGGGAAGTGAGGTCAGCAGATGACTCAGCGGGTAAAGGTGTCAAGCCTGACAGCTGAATTCATTCCGACACCCACATGGTGCAAGCAGAGAACCAGCTTCCCATAGCTGTCCTCCGACCGCTTCACGAGTGCTCTGGCATGCTCCCAGCCGCAAACATAAACTATTAGATTTAAATTGGTGAGTGAGAGCCCACTGCTTTTGCTCTTTCTAGTACTCCTTGGCTTTCTAGTACAATAAAGTGTTAGAGTCCGTCTTGGGCCTTGGATAAGAAGAGGAAGACATGACCGCTCCTGGGAATGGCAGAGAAGGCTTATTGTAGATATGAGGGAGAATGCAGAAAGGGGCAGAGACAGAGATGTCTGGGAGAGTTCAGAGAGAACGTGGCCAGACTGAGCTGGGCCATGTGGGGGGGGGGGTGCAGGTGGGAGCAAGAAAGAAGCTGGGGCAGCCTGGGCCAAGAGACTGAGGTATATAGGGGCCAGAGACGCTGTGGGAAGGGAAAGCCCAGCACAGTGCCTGGGCTGGATAGTTCAGGGTAAGGGGTAGGGGTGTACTAGGTACTGGAGGATCCTGTAACAGGTAGGGACTATGGGATGCTGGGAGTACACTTTGATATGCTAATAGGTATCTCAGCCATTTGTTCCAGGTTTGAGACCTAACAGACCTTGCCTGCCTTTGATATTTCCCAAGAAACGTTAATCCTTTTTGTCTGAGAATGCTTTGTACATTTTTTTTTTTTTTTTGAGACAGGGTTCATATAGTCCTGGCTGACCACAAACCTCCCAAGTGCTGTAATCACAGGCCTCCTCCATGACACCTGGCTTGAGAAGGCTATTAGAAAACGAGGATCAAAAGTTCAAAACCAGCCTTGGCAATGTAGCAAGACTGCTTCAAAAGAGCAAAGAATAAAAGAAAAAAAGGAAAGGGGTGGTGTGGTGTGTGTATGTGTGTGTGTGTGTGGACCAGATGTAATCCATTGCTGCTCAGTGACATTGTTTATGATTCCTTTCTTTGGGATAAATTAGAAATGTATATCTTTAAAAACTCATGAACTCACAGCAATAGTTCTAATTAAGAATCAACACTATAGACTTTCTTTTATATTTCTATCTGCCTATTTAGAATCGTCACTCTTTAATTATATTACTGTGTTGATTCATTTGTCTCATTCTGCAGTAAACATGAAATAGTTCCCAGATTATGATACAAATCTGACTCAGAATAAATCTTCAAGACACAACTTATGGCTTCTCCGTGGTTCTCTGTCTTTACATCTACTGCTCCGTGGATGAGTGTCATAATTCTTTCATTGGCCGTGCCGAAGGCTTCCAAGCTTTTCCTAAGAGAAGCAGCACTGTGCAGAGCATTTATGTGGCTCTTTAGTTAAACCCTTAAGCTCCTGAAAGTGGGAATTTATCTTACTAGATTAAAAGCAGCACAAAGATTTAAAATTCTTTTTGTTCCTAAATCATCCTCAAGAAACACCGCTGCAGACGTCCATGAGAACGGCCCTTCATGTATAACTTTTATAAACACCATCTTAAAAACAAAACAACAGAAACAACCATTTTCATTTGGGGATAAGTTTTTAATTTTAATCTGCAACTTTTATGTAATTTACTCTTATCACACAGGTCCATTTATCTAATTTATTTCAAGTATATACTTGACCCATTTCTGTTTTAGTTTTGATTTTACATTTTATTTATTTTGTGTGCACATTGGATGGGGCCATTGTCTACCTGTTTCTTTTTTTCTTTCTTTTTTTCTTTTTGGTTTTGGTTGAGGGGTTGAGAACCGATGAGCTTGGTGTTTTACTTCCCTTTTCAGTTGCTGTGGTGAAACACTCTGCCAAAAGCAACTTAAGGGAGAAAGGGCTTATTTGGCAAACCTAGTACTGGAAGCCAGAAGAGGGCGTTGGATCCCATGAAACTGGATTTACAGATGGTTGTGAGCCTTCTTAAGGAGTAGAAATAGATTGTGTGATCAAACCATAATTAAAGGGCCGAGGGCAGCATTCTCAACTTGTGGGTCACAACCCCAAAGGGGTTGCATATCATATTTACATTACAATTCATAACAGTAGCAAGATTACAGTTATGAAGTAGCAATAAAATAATTTTATGGAACTTGAGGAACTGTATTAAAGGGTCACAGCCCTAGGAAGATTGAGAACCAGTGGCCTAGGGGGGTGGTTTAAGAGTGCAAATTTAAGGAACCTGAGTTCTGTCCCCAGAACCTATGCAGAATTGCTGGATGTGGTGTGTGTTTGTAATCTCAGTTATGGGGAGAGGAGACAGGAGGATCCTGTGGTGTGTGGGCCAGCGAGGCTAGGCTAACTGGAGAGCTCCAGGCCAAAGAGAAACCAGACTCAAAGGACGGGGGTGACACCTGAGGCTGTCCTCTCGCCTCCATGTGCATGTGTGTTAAAACTCATTATTAACAAAGTTATAAAATTTCAGGGGTCACAAATGCAGAGAGGGGACATGTGGCAGACGTGAGAAGAGGAGAGAAGGGTTCTCCTGTAGTCAGGGGAGAAGCAGTCAGAGTTTGGCTGAGGGGCTAGTGGACTGTGTGGCAAGACAGAAAAACCTTAAAGGCTGAGGCCAGTGTGGACCAGGGCCAGAGCAGCAGACACCCTCAGGTTCCACAGGACATGTTAGTTTCAAACAAAGTTTGGTTCCTATTTTAAAAGCCACAGAAGCAGCTTCAGCAGGCATACAGATGGGATTTGCTTGTCAACAATACTACCACAGTAAGATACGGAAAACGGGATTTGGATGTAGGTAAGAGAGGAGGAGGACTGGTTGGGAGGCCACTGAAGGAGCTCTGTGGTGACACCGGCTATGCAGATGGATCAAAGTTACATCGGTCCCAGTGCAGCAGCACAGGCCCAGCACTAAGGAGACTGAGGCACGAGAATGAGGAGTTTGAGGATAGCTTGGGCCACAGAAACCAAACCACTACCAATAACAACAAAAGTATACCAAGGAAGTAAGATGTGTAGGACTTACTCAACATGGGGGAAGGGGGATGCGGGGGGGGGGCGGGTAGACTGTCAGATTTTAATGATACACGCTGAAGGAAGAATAAAGGGCCAAGCTGGGGGCTTTAGCTGGGGGCCTGTGATCAGCTTGAGGTGTCTTTTTTCAGATATCCAAGTAGAGGGAATAAGACTGCAGTAGAGTTTTAAATCTGGGAATCAAAAGTGGGGTTTGAGCTGGAAGTGTAGATTTGGGAGTCTCTGGTGGTTAGCCCCTCAACTTTGGCAGTTACAATGTTAAAGATAACTTTAGGAAAGCACACAGAGGAGGAGGAGGCTTGGTGAGGCATGAGCTTGGATGGTGACAAGTGACATCTTTACAATCACACTCTACCCATCTCCACCTGCAAGCTAAGCTGTAGGCGCCCAGCCACTGTAGTAAGAGCAGGACCTGAGATTTTTGTCACTCGTGAAAGTCACAGATATTTTCACATCTCAGTAAATTTGTTGCGGATGTCTCAAAATACCCTCTTTGCCCATCGTTTGTTAACGAACGTGTTAATAAGGAAGCACATACATTACCGAATCACAATTTTCTAAAAATATTTTGATGACTATTTCCATAAAAGTGGTTTCCTTTGAAAGCCTGTGTCTTATTTTATGCCTGAAAACAATTTTAAGGTAATGAGTCTACAGAGTTCACCCTGAGGCTCAGGAGGCTTGTGGCTCAAAGGCTAAGACGGACCCTGCCTCCAAGCCCAGGCAGATCGTAAGATTAGAACCACACCCCGAGGAACCCCAGGATTCAGGAACAGGGTGGAGGAGTATGAGGAGAGGAGAGAAAGATAAAGTGCCTGCAGAGATGGGGAGGAAGCCAGGGCAAGAGTGGCTCTGTAGCCGTCCCCTGGGGAGTGGTACTGTGTGTGTGGCCAGCACCATGCAAAGCTGCTCCGTGGGGAGATGTGGAAGTCACTTGACAAAAAGCATTTCTGAAGAACGACATGTGTGTGGAAACCAGATTGGAGTGGGCTGAGGAGAGAGGAGGAGGTGGGGAAATGGAGTCAGGCAGTGTAAATAATTCTTTGGGGAACTTGGGGTGTGAAGGAGAAGTTAGTGGAGGGGAGCGGGGGAAGGAAGGCTGTTCTGTCTCCTTTTAGATCATGACTACATGCTGATGGGAAAGCCCTCTGCAGGGTTGGCTGACGCAAGCAGCAGGGAAGGGCTGGACACGAGTGGGGGGATCCTAAGCACAGAGGGAGAGTTGGAAGTGGGTGGAAATAAGGAGTGAGGGGGAAGAGGAGACGGATTGGAAACCTGGGAGAAAGGTTTTAGGTAAAGGAGCTGAGCAGCCTTGAGAACTGCCTGGAGGTTGCTGGCCCTGAGCCCATGCAAAGTGGATGACATTTTCTTTAGTGGTAATGAATAAGATCCTTTGGGGTGACAATAAGATGCAGGATGTGCCTGTGTGCGTGTGTGTGTGTGTGTGTGTGTGTGTGCGTGTGTGTGTGTGTGTATGTGTGTATGTGTAAAGGAAGAGGACACTTGAGACACTTTGGGAACTGTGAGGCCAGGGTGTGGCTTGGTTATCTAAATGGATGCTGAAGTCATTAGATAATGTGTCTGGAGATCAGGAAGGGGACGGCAGAGAACCAACTGCCTGCCAGAGCCTCACTGAATAAGTGAGAGTAATCAGGAGACCAGTAGGACTGGTGAGAGAAGAGGATGGAATCCAACTGCACAAACCAACGAAATGCAGGAGCTGCGCTCTGGGAGTAGCTGAGCTCTGGGAGTAGCAGTGGAGAGCCCTCCTCTTTCCTGGTCCTGAGGGCAGGTGTTAAAGTCCTACAAACAGAACCCCTTGCTGGTGCAGTGTCTGGTAAGAGGCCATCTTCCTAACACCAAGATGGAGAAGGAACCTCCTGGGAAAAGACTCATGTATATTTCCTGTAACCTGACAGCTAGGTTGTTCACAACTTCTGCTTCCAACTCCCATGGCAGGATCTGAGTTAAAGTCTAAAATTATCATTCTCTGTGAAGCTTTCCCTTGCTTTTGTTCCATCCATCCATCCATCCATCCAATCACTTATGGTCCCACTATGTACCTTAGGTTGACCCACTGGGTGCGGGTTACAGGTGTCCGTCACCATAGCCAACTCCCCAAGATTTTATGCCAGATTGGACAGGTACTGTGTTGAGCTACAGCTTTTTGTGGTGTCTTAGTTTAATCACACTGGGCGACTTGAGGGACACGGTTTATTCATTACGCTGCACTCCTAGCACCTAACACACTGTGGTTTACAGAAATGATTTATAATTTCTGCATTTTAGTTTATTATTTTAAAATTTAAATTTGTTTTATTTTTAATTGACAAATAATTATATTTTAATTTTTTTAATGAATGAAACATTATGGAAACAAAATAAAAGGCTATTTTAGGATGAAATGCTGTGTGTTATAAAATCTACTTAATGTGGGCACCCATCTGAATACTCATCTCTTACGACTGAAAAAATTTAAGATTTCGATATCTGAATTTTAATTGGTTTCTAACAAGTTTTTGTTGTTGTTTCAGGAATTAATTGGAACCATTTTTAAAAAGCAGATAATTTTAATAAAATGAAGTACAGTGAGATTCATAGTATAAAAACAGGGGGAAGGAAAGACGTTTTATCATAATGTTCTCTGCAGTTTCTGAGCTGCAAAGTCCAATTAACTCAGGGAACTGTTTGGGCCAGAGGCCGCCTGTTCATGGTACCAACAATTTCTCTCAGCTGGGATCACTATTGGTGTGGGTGTCAAGCCGGCTGCACAGCAGGGTCAGCCTCATAGAAGAGTGAGGCTGACTTGCTTGTCTTCTGAGAGATGCAGGACAGCTCTGCGGAGGCAACCCAACCCAAACTGACAGCTGCCCCATTTTAATGTCAGACCCTATTTTTAAATCACCTGGTGGGACTGCTACAAAATGCACAAATGAAGGATGAATGGCACCCTGCAGCTCTTCCAACCATACAGTTACTCCTTCTTCACTTTCCTGCGGCTGCCGCAGAAGACCTCCAGCCCCCAGGTTTGCATGAAGGAGGGGGAATCTTTAATCTAAGCACAGAAGGCCCATCTGATGCCACCTGGTCAGTTTCCTGAAAGGACCAGCTAACACTCAGGTCCCTGTGACTCCTGAGGAGCCCTTTGGGGGCTCTTCTGGGGTTTCTCTGCCCTCCAAGCTCCACCCCCTGCTGGTTTTGTGTCTGTTTGCTGGCCTGCCTGTGGCAATGAGGAGCCTTTACAGGCAGTACACCAGGAAAAGAACTGAATCCTGGCACAGCCTTGCTTCTGTCACTAATTTCAATCCAGTCCACTGGGCACTCTCCTGTCCAAGTGAACTGAGGGTCCACATTCTGGCTGCTGTAGCGGCAAGGCTCTGACATTAGGGTTCGGTTATTCCTAACATATTAGCCATTAAGTGAATCCTAGGCTCCTACTGCACGATGGACACCGGAAATGCAACCATAAACTGTTTCCTCTTTCTCTGTCTAAGGGAAAGAAGGCCTTATCCCAAGGTGAGCCTGAGCCCAGAGGGTGCTCTGAGAACACACAAGACCCTAGACAGTCCATGTAGAGACATCTGTATGGGTCAAGCCAATAGGCATCTAGGTGTTGAACATGGTCCCAGGGACAGTGGGGAAAGTCGTGAGGGGCTTTAAATAAATGGCTGTCATTCAGTTTGCTTCTAGAAGCATCTCTCTTGTGGTAGCCTTTTAGACTGACTGGGAAGGGTAAAGAAAAGCAAGATGGCCAGAGAATCCATTACTACAGTAACCCAGACAGACAGACAGAGTCTATGGCCCAGCAGGGAAAATGTGTGGGCAGATCCTAGAGAGGAGACAAAACAAGTAGGCTTAGGTATCCTGTGAGGAGGAAGGGCTAGGGGAGGGCTGGGCGGGGTCTAAGACAACTGCCAGAATTCTGGCTGGAGTAGAAATAAAAACACAGGAAGAGGAACCAGCTTGAGGGGAGATGACACATCCAGCCGCGTGAGAGTGAGGGGTTTTCAGGCACTCCGATGAACAAGTCCACAGCTTTCCAAGATGGTAAACAGGCTCACAGGACAATTCCCTCAGATCCAGGCTTGTTGGACTGTGGGTTGCACATTCCCACCCGGTGGCGCACTTGCTGGCTGGCAGGCAGAGACGGGTGTCTACTGCAGAGGCTGTGTGCAGAGCCACTGGTGCCCAGGTGCACAGCCAGGGTGCGGGATGTGTGCTAGAGTTAAGAGGGCAACTGAGATGAACACCACACCAGGTGTCAGAGATGACTCAGCTTCCCAGGGTGGGGCCCAAGTGTGTACACCTGTGTGTGTGTGTGTGTGTGTGTGTGTGTGTGTGTGTGTGTGTGTGTGGCCTGCCTCATCTTTAGCACACAGGCCAGAAGGAAAAAAGGCCTGGCCCTCAAGGAGCCCCACAATAGATAAGCAGAACTCAGAGAAAATTTAAAGTGTGACTCATGGAACACAGATGTCATATTCTAAGCTGTGGCTGCTTTCACGACTGTGCTGAGGGTGACAGCAGGCTGACATTGACAGATTAATGAGAGAACAACCGCCTGAGAGCCCTTTGAAAGAGGAGAAGTCAATGTTCCACAGGAAGGTTAGGACAAATACACACACAGGTGAGGAAAGGAGCCTGAGATACACACACACACACACACACACACAGCCAGAAAGTCCCAGACTCCCCTGAACTATCAGCTGTGACGTTTGCAGGTCCAGCTTCTGGGAAACAGAATTACTTTTCTGGTCCATGGAGTCTTGTTTTGTTTTGGACTTGAACATCACCTGGAACAGTTCTGATCCCAACTGACTCTCAGTCACAATGGAGATGCTATTTATCATTATGGTCCAACTGTGTCCATCATTCGCTGGGTGGCTGCTGAGCAAGTGGAAGTAAATTTGGAAAAAAGAATGTGTTTTTATTTTAATTATGTGGTAATTTTTTAGTTAAAGCCTGAAGAGATGATCCACAACCATCTATAGCTCTAGTTCCAGGGTGTCTGATGCTGTCTTCTGGATCCCTTTGGCATCAGGTACACATGTAGTTTGCATACATGCATGGAGGTGCTCACACACTTAAAAATGAAAAGTAAAATTTGTATTATTGTGAGTGCAAGGGTGGTATCCCCAAGATGTGGAAGTCAGGTGACTCTGGAGTCTTTTCTCCTTTCACATTTCTGTGTGGAGGTGACAGGGCTAGAAATTCCAGCTGCCCAGCTTGCACAGGCAGTGCCTTTACCCACTGAACTATCTGTCTGACCCTACTTTTTATCTTGTTTATTTATTTATTTTTTGAGTCAGTGTTTCAGGTAGCCTAGGCAAGGCTTGAACTCACTATGGAAAGGATGTCCTCGAGCGAGAGGCTGCTCCTGATCCTCGCCCTTCCATCTCCTGAGTGCTGAGATTACAAGTTTGTATTACAACTACTGCTAGAATGTTCAACATAGTTTTAGATCTTTGCTATCCCTATTTAGAGATTGTGTGTGTGTGTGTGTGTGTGTGTGTGTGTGTGTGTAGACCAGAGGACCACATTAGGTATTATCTTCAATTGTTTTCCATCTTATTTATTTTAATATAGTGTCTCACTGTGGCCCTGGCTGTTCTGGAACTTGCTCTGTAGATTAGGATGGCCTTGAACTCACAGAGGTCATCACCCCCCCTCTCCCCCCTATCTCTCCTTCCTAAGTGCTGGGATTAAAGGCATGAACCTCCATGCCAAGGGCCTATCATATGGAGCCAGGGTCTCTCAGTCTGCAGGTCACCAGTTAGCTAGACTGGCTGGGTAGGGAGCGGAGGAGAGCCACCCTCCTTCGCAAACCTGTGCCATCATGCCCAGCTTTTACTTGGGTGCTTGGGGTCCCAGCTCTGATCTGAACGTTTGCCCAGTTGGCACTGAGCCAACCTCAACACAGGTTTTTTGTTTTTTTTTTGACACTGCAGGTTACTTGAAGAGGCTTTGTTTTCTAATCTCCTGAGTCTGCATGGATTCTCATGGACAAAACAATTACGGTGTTTATGTTGGGCTACAGCTTTTCTTTCTGAAGCTTATTTTGCTTGCTGGGAGGTTTGGTGACCTCACTGAAGTAAACATTACAGTAAGCAGGCCTGGGCCGTGACCAGCTGCTTCTCGGTATCAGGTAAACTGCCTACACCATTTTCCAGTATAATTCTGGGTCTTTGTGACCTGCAATCTAAATATTTACTTGTTCTGCTGCTGGGTGTTGAAGGATGATAACCCCATCCCTACCAGCAAAGTGAAGGATGCTCGTGGAAAAGCTGAGCTGAATCTCATCCTTTTTCTTTGTGTATGTGTTCACTTTGTGTATGTGTGTGTGCATATGTGCACATTCCTGTGCTCATGTGTGTGTGTTCGTGTGTGTGTATGTGTGTGTGCGCGCGTGTACCATGAATGTGCCTACAGATCCGGGAGTTGGAGATCAGTGGTTGTTATCTACCTGATGTGGGTACTAAGAAAAGAACCACGGTCCTCTGGCAGAGCACGTAACCACTGAGCCATCTCTCTAGCCGCTCCATCTTCCTTCTTAGTGAGGATAAATGGAGACAGCTTGTCTCTGGTCCTTGAGCAAGGATATGGGATCCAGAAGACAAGGAAGGCTCACATGGAGTCTCCTCATGCAGGCTTGCTGCCTACCCTCAGTATCCCCCTGCTCTGCCCCTCACCTCATATCAGATCATGGCTATTCTCCATTAAGGTTAGAGAGAACAATATATCTTGGTACCCCTATCAGTCAGAGCAGCTGTGATGGGCTAGTGGAGGTAAGGGCTACTTCTTCTATGGACACTGATTTATAATTACCCAACTTCTAGATGGATATGCAGAGCTACTGTCTATCTCCATTATAAATTCTAATTGCTTCAAGCAGTTCACAATGTTGTCCTCTAACCCTCTAGAAAAGTTTATGAGAAGTGACGTCACATTGGGGCATGAGGCAGAGGTGAAGGAAAATGTTCTAGAAGCCACAGAACCTGTTTCTTCACTGATGCCTGTTGGGGCATCATTTGTGGTAGAACTGGCTAACAAGGAAGTTTATGGACATGATTTAATGTAAGCTTATCTCTCAGAAAGTTCCTTCATTCTCACGATGATCCTGCCCCTTGGAAGCCTGAGGCTCTTTGCTTAAATGTACACAGTGACACGATGTCTTCTGCTGTGTTCTCTGCACTTGGAAGGCACCTCACTAAAGAGTGTCTCAGTAACAGGCTTGACAGGGACTGCTTCACTTTGAACTTAAAGCACAACCTTTGCACACCTAGAGAGCCTCAGGTTATGAAGAGGAAGTGTGTCCAGGAGCAGCCACTGAGGATGATTGGCCCACCTTGAGGCAGGAGTCTGGAAATGACAGCTTGACACAGAGCTCTTACTTGATGGTAAACGCCTCCTTTGTTCCAAGCTCATCAGAAATTCGACAGTTGGAGTCTGGATTAAGAAATGACCCAGTGATGACAACCACGATACAAGTGTCAAAATTTGGTTATGGAGAGCTTCAAAGAATGATAGAATGTCAGAAAATTTTCCATGAATTCAACAACCGACTTTCCCACTAGCCACTCAAATCAGGGGATATGCCTGCCTTCCCAAGTCAGATGCAAAATGTTACCCAGAGTTCGAGGCTCTGAAATCTCTGGAAGGAAATGACTGGGTGCATCTCCCCACCCGTTGGAAGGGGTTGTTTGGTTCGCAGGATCTCGCTTGTCTGTATCTTTTTCCAGCCCTTTTCTGATTGACCAATGATGTTTTGCCTGGTGTGACATTCAATATGCTGGGCTCTGGAAATTGGATCTGTCTGGCCTGGTTCTCCTTTGAGAGATGCCAGCTTTCTTCTTTCTTATCTTAGAGTCCCTGAGAGAGTTGGTCCAGCAGCCCCTGGCACTGTGCACCCTTCAAGAAGAGGCTTATTTAATAAGTTGTGCATTCCCTTGGGGGTTGTGTCCTGCAGGGCTGGCTGAGGCACTAACAAATGGACTGCTGCAGAAGCCTGAGGGCTCAAACGAGCCCTCGGTCCTCGGGTTAGAGGTTTTGGAGGGTTTTTTGTTTGTTTGTTTGTTTGGTTTGGGTTTTTTTTGCATGTGCTTTGAGTCTCTTAAGGGACCTTGCCCCCAGCCCCCCCCCCTTTTTTTTGTACCAGAGCAGAGCAGGATAGTCATGCAAGCACACATGTCATACATCAATAATACTGTCTCTACCATGTTGCTCTTTCTCTCTCTTGTGTCCAGAGTCGAATGTCGTAGTATCCCCGGTGTCTCAAATGATGAGAGTAAGCAGAAGTGTAAACCATCGTGGAAAGTTCAGATTCTATCTGTGTTCTCAGCGAGAAGGTGGGACCTTGAAGATACTATACAAGCAAGATCAAGCCGTTGGGAATATTATTTGAAGAATTAAAGTTGATTTGCAAGTATAGTTTCATAGGCGTGGTAGCACCTTGTCATCTTCCTCCTCCTCCTCTTCCCTTTTCCCTGACAGAGTCTGACCATGTAGCCTTGGTTGGCCTGGAGCTTGCTGTGTATACCAAGCAGGCCTCTAGCTCACACAGTCTTTTCTTTGCCTCCCGAGTGCTGGGATTAAAGGTGTGTAGCACCATGCCTGGCCTCCTGGCCTTGCCTTTTAATAGAAATGGTTAGTTTTATGTGATGTCTGCTGTTACTTCATGTTGGGTATAAGTAAACATAAAATTGAGTTAGAAAATCAGATCCAAGTAGTCTATGACAACAGAAGCCATTTTACATAGTTACTTTTAAAGGGACAGCCACACCCTTGTTTGGAAGTGGTCTGAGGGCTGGCTGGTGTGACCATGGTTGAAAGGGTGATTTTTTTATAGCGGGAAGAGAGAGCTACAGGCATCTGACAGCAGCTTATCCAATGGTGCTGGCAGAGAGGAACATCAGCTGATGAGTCTGGAGTGGTCCAGAGGAGTGTGCACTGTCTGTTGTGAATCATGGCTGTGACCTGGTATGTGACCCTCTATATGAAAAGGCAGGACCCAGGTGTTCATTTGTTTGGGAATCCCAATCTAGGAACTGCTAAGTGCTGTTGTCTGCCTTAAAATTACATCACGGGTTTTGTTTTTGTTTTGTTTTTGTTTTGTATCTGTTCTTGATTTTTTTTTTTTATTCTAAATGTAAAAGTGCCAGAATTTATCTTAGTGCTAAAAATATGTTTCTCTAACCAAACCAGCTTTAATTTTTGGATTAACCTCACGCCCTTGGTGTCAGCAGCAGGTTTTATATTTAGTCCTTGACCAGCAGGAAGAGACCCAGGAGAAGCATTCTGGCAGCTGCCAATGTGGTGAGATAGTCTCTTTCACCTTCAGACTCTAGGTGGGATAGTTTATCGTGTGCTTTTATACCCCTTAATAGGGAGTATATATCTCTCCCAGAGAAACAGCTACATCCATAAACATCAATCACTGATGTTTTTAAGGTGTCCTTTGAACATTAAATAACTACTGTGTGAACATCATAGATTAAAGAAGGAATCAAGAGCTTGATTGATATTGGGTATCCGAGATCTGTCTCAGAGATCCATGCCTCTGGTAGGAAAGAGACAATCCCTCCTCGGGAGTCTGTTTCAGGCATAAAATATTAAATAAGAATTCATAAAGGGTATTTTACTCACCTTAAATCAATTCGCCTTGCTAACAGCCAAGGTTGGAGGCAGTTTGTGGTCTTTTAGTTCTTACATGGGATAAGTAAAATACTTAGACACAGGAGACCTTAAGCAGGAGACACTCTGGGATGGAATGCCCTTGCCACTGCAATCGCCTATGAAATTGTAGTTAAGGCTCCTTAGGACCACTTGAAGCAAGTTGTCATCTGTAACATGGCCAAGGTGTGTGTGTGTATCCATGAGTTCATAAAAAGCCCTGGTTAGTGTTTTGTCAGCTTGATCCAAGCTAGTGTCATCTGGCAAGGGGAACCTCAATTGAGAAAATGCTTCCATTGATTGGTCGGCTGGGGACATATTCTTGATTAATGACTGATGTGAGAGGGTCAGACCATTGTGGGTGGTGCCACCCCTGAGTAGGTGGTCCTGGATGCTATAAAAAAGCTGGGTGAGCTCTAGAGAGACTAGGTCAGTAAGCAGCGCCCTTCCAGGGTCTGCTTTAGTTCCTTCCCTGCCTTCCCTTTATGATGAGCGGTAAGATGAAACAAACCCTTTCCTCTCAGAGTTGCTTCTGCTCATGGTGTTTATTATATCAATAGAAAGTAAACTAGGGTGGGGTAGGGGTGCTGTTAGCTTAGGCTAGCATCAAACTGCTGTTAGCTCAGACTAGCACCAAACTGCTGTTAGCTCAGGCTAGCACCAAACTGCTGTTAGCTCAGGCTAGCATCAAACTGCTGATTTTCCTGCCTCTTATGTGCTGTGATTATATGCACCACAATGCCATTTATATGTCTTTTTAAATTTTTTTAAAAAAAATTATTTATTTTATGTATTTGAGTACACTCTAGCTGTTTTCAAACATACCAGAAGACGGCATCAGATCTCATTATAGATGGTTGTGAGCCACCATGTGGTTGCTGGGAATTGAACTCAGGACCTCTGGAAGAGCAGTCAGTGCTCTTAACCACTGAGCCATCCCTCTACCACAATACAGAGGACTGTGAGCCACCGTGCAGTTGCCCAGAATTGAACTCAGGACCTTTGGGAGAGCAGTTGGTGCTCTTAACCACTGAGTCATCTCTCCAGGACTTATATGTCTTAATATTATATACTAAGCCAAATGTGGTGGCCTTTGCCTATAATTCTAGCATCTGTGAAGTAGAATCAGGATGATCAGGAGTTCAAGAACAGCCTTGGCTACATAACCTGTTTGAGGTTAGCCTGAGACACATAATACTCTGTCTCAAAAACAAAAGGAAACTATATGCTTATATCAGATAGGTAGGTAGATGGGCATATATGTATCTATGAAAATGAAATGAGGTCCTGCATGTGAAGTGCTGAGTACAGTTTACAAAGGTATTCACACTCACATTCTGTGAACACTGTAATATTGCTGTAATACTACATTGTTCTTAATTATTATCATATAACACAAAAATGTCTAAACAATTGCCAGTTACTATATATGTAGTTTTCATTGCCTTTTGCTCTCTGCGTGTAAATTAAAGCCAGAGTCAGTGAAGCAAAGGGTTAGATCAGAAGCCACAAACATGGTGCTGGATTTGAGGAGACCCAGCACCTTGGACTCTAAGATGAATGCATATCTTAGACCAGGAATGTCAGGTCCTTCACCACCAGGGGACAAGAGCAGGCCCAGCAAGGGATGCTTGGGTATGACAGGTGGCATCCAGGATGGGAGCATCTGGCACATGTCTTCCTTGCCCTTGCCTTTTGGATTCTACAGCTAGCTTCTATTTTATTAGTATTCATGTCCACGTGTGTTCACATGTGTATGAAATGATATTTACCTCCAGCTGTTTGAGCAATGGTAACCAGCTTTACAGACATCTTGGGTGTTGGACCTTGAGCATCACATACCTTGGTTTATTTTTTTTGGGGGGGGAGGTTGAGATGGTGGTGTTCTCTTACTGGCTCGGGGTTCTCCCAGTTCTGGCAGGCTATCTGGCCAGCAGGCTCCAGGAATCCTCCTGTGTCTATCTCCGCAGCTCTGGGACTCCAAGCACACACTACCACAATTGACTTTTTGTTTGCTTGTTTGTTTTAAAATGGGTTTTGGAAATTGAACTCAGATTCTCAGGTTTGTGAAGCAAGCTCTTTATCAATTGATAGCTCCAATAGGTTCCTTTTGGAGTTGGTTTTCACACACACACACACACACACACACACACACACACACACACACACAAGACTTAAATTCTCCGTACCTGTTTGCATGACGACCCGCTTGAGAACCGGGACCTGTCACTTGTATCTCTCACCCACAGCTGCTCCTGTTTCTTCTCATTTGGTTCTTTCTTGTTTTCCTGTCGTTTCAAACAAGCCTAGGGAACACATGCCACTGATGAGAAACAGTTTCTTTCCTCTGGGTCTGTGGTCTGTGAGTAGTTTGGGCAATTTCAGGCTTAAGACCAATTTGAGAGGCATGAGGAAAATGAAATTTATCTCCAGTTGTTCATGAAACATCTGTCACCAGATCCAAAGACCAGGTGTCATTCCCTGCCCCCCAAATACCCCAAATGCCAGATTCAAACCACCACTCACTGCTTTAAGAAATACAAACAATAAACATACCATGGGAGCATTTTATAAAGAATAGTTTTTTTTTTCTTTCTTTCAAAAAGGTTTCATGTATGTCTGTGTGTACTCATTCATGTGTGTATGCGCACAGCTAAGTGCAGGTGTCCGGGGAGGCCAGAGACACCATGAGTTTCTCTGGAGCTGGGTTCCAGGTATTTATGAACTCACCCTGCTGTTATAGGGAGCTGAATTCTGGGCCTCAGGGTGGAGCAGCAAGTGTTCTCGACTGCTGAGCCATCTCACTAGCCCCTAATACCTGTTTAAGGAAGGTTGTACCTCAGAAGTCATAACAACTTCTTCCAGTCCTACTCCCCTCTGTGGCACCCCGTCCTGCCATGTCTTGGGTTGATCTACTTCTAGGCTATTAGTTACAGGAGAAGACTTTTCTTGCATCTGCTAAATGTGACCCTCTCTTTGTAGAATGCGGTTCCCTTGGCTCAGCCTGCTGATCACTAAGATCTGACTGTGTGACATCATCTCTTTCTCTGGAACGAAGCAGTGGGCAGTAGCCTGCCTCTATCTGTAGTTTCAACAGTCACCTACAGTCATCTTTGGTCCACAAACATGAAATGGAAGAGTCCAAGAATAAATAATTCGTAAGTTTTCAATCTTGTACCATTCTGAATAACGTGATAAAAATCTTGCTTCATCCCACTCTTTCCTGCCCTGGACATGAATTGTCTCTTTGTCCAGCATATGCACACACTGCGTGCCACACTCCTGCACTTCATAGCTGCTGCATTTGTCAGCTCTGTTGTGGCGTATCAAAACACTGCTGCTGAGTAATCCTAGGGTTGTTTAATGATGGCCCCCAAAGGCAAGCACAGTGGCGCTGGCAACTATGTTACAGTGTATTGCTGGCAACTGTGTTACAGTGTATAGCTGTCAACTGTGTTACAATGTATCGTTATAATTGTTGTTTAAGAGGAGATAACACTGCTAATCTTCTGCTGTGCCTAACGGGACAGGACAAGGGTTTCTTCTGCTTACAATTCCAGGTTGCAGTCCATGAGGGAGGGAAGATCAAGGTAGGAACTCCAGCAGTTAGATTGTATCCAGCCAGGAGCAGAGAGAATAAACACATATATTCTAGCCTGCTTGCTGACGGCTTCCACTTGGGTAGCTTTCTTCACTATTACACAGGCCCACCCACTCATGAAAATGGGGCATCCAGACTCAGTGTGGGTCTTCCCACAACAATTAACCATCAAGACAACCCCCACAGACTGCCCCCCGCCCCCACATCTGATTTAGGTATTGCTCAATTGAGACTGTGACAAAGTGACATTTAAAACCCTTTATGGTTCAAGATTCTATTGAGGTGGGGAGGGGGATATGGTCTTGGAAGGTATCTCCCCACCCTGTGAATAAAGTGGGCATTGCTGTGTATTAACATAAAGCTAACACACGCAGTTTGAATTGGATAGTTTTCCTATTTCATTGTAATTGGCTTTGTTTTGCAGATCTTCCCTTGCTAGCCAGTAAGAATTTAGAGAGTAAGAATCTTTCACCTCTTGAATTTTCTATCATCTTAAATTGTATTTTTTTTCTTTTGCCAATTTTAAAGTTGGTATAGAAAATAATGGATTTCATCATGACATTTTCTGACATGTATGGCATTGCGTTTTGCTCATATTTACCTTACTTTTTGTCATCAAAATCTTAAGCAGTTTACTAAATTATGAAATATTTTAATAGTTTTTTGAGAATTTTATACTTAGTATACAGTCACATCATTTACACCTGATATCTCACTCCAATTCCTCCCAAGTCCCCCATCCCTTCTCAAATTAATGAATGACCTTTCTTTCTATGATATATATATTTCTATGATATACATGTATATATGCATACATATTACATTTAGTGCTGTTTGTGCTTCGCTTGGGATTGGATACCCTATTCCAGAGTTAGTTCATCAGTGGAGAAAATGGATTCTGCCTTCCTTGGTGGCCACTGACGCCTGTAGCTCTTCATGTAGGGATGGGGCCTTGTGATGCTCTCCACCATCCATGTTCCCATGACAACTGGTATGTTCACTGTACAGGTCTTGTATGCATGTATTTTTTTTATTTTTATTATTATTATTTTTGTTGTTGTTGTTTTTTTCGAGACAGGGTTTCTCCGAGTAGCCCTGGCCGTCCTGGAACTCACTCTGTAGACCAGGCTGGCCTCGAAGTCAGAAATCTGCCTGCCTCTGCTTCCCAAGTGCTGGGATTAAAGGTGTGTGCCACCACTGCCTGGCTGGAGCATTTCTATGTGCAGAGATCCTGTGACCCTCTCTCATTTGTGACCTACCAAGGGTCAAATTATTCACTAAAGAAGTCTTGCCATTTCCCCACTTCCTGACTTGGTAAGAAAGGAAATATTTCATTTGCATTTTCTCTCTGCTTCCATTATTATTATTATTTTTTTTAAAGCATTTCCTTTTGAATGCAGTAGGATTCAGAGTTTCCTGCCCAGGGAAAGCCTGGGAGGTTATGGAACAAGGTTAAGTAAGAATAGATATGAACTGACTGTAGTAAAACAGGTGCAGCCTGGAACCACCTGGAAAGAGTTAGTCACACTAACGAATCAATTGTAGGGGAACTCGATTCCCCCACCCCCCTGCCAGCTCACCAGCTGGTCACAGGTGAACTCCTGGACTCTAGAGAAAGGTGAGGTTTCACCCCACCAGGCTTGGACAGGGAGAACACCCCAAAGTGGTTGGTTTGGTTTTTACTGCTGTCCCTCAGTCCACATTTTATTTTGAGCAATCCTGTTACTAAGTCATTGAAAGGAGACTGGGAAGTACTGCTGGGACCTGTGAGTTGCATAATGTAAGTAAGGAAACCCAGAGACAGGGCTGGAGAGATGGCTCTGGGCTTATGTGCACTTGCTTCTTGCAGAGGATTGGAATTAATTAATTAATTACAAATACTGGGTGGTTCAGAACTGCCAAGAAGCTCTGCTCTGGGGGAATCTGATGACCTTTTCTGGCCTCTGAAGCATACCACATGTACATGCACACACATGCATGAGAGAAAGAGAGAGAGAGAGAGAGAGAGAGAGAGAGAGAGAGAGAGAGAGAGAGAGAGAGAGAGAGAAAGAGTTACCCAAGTAATACTAGACAGAAAGTACCTGTCAGAAAGTAAGTTCAACAACAAAAAAATAAGCCAGGTACTATGGAGCACTCACAAAAAGGATCTAGCATGACCTCACTCTGGAAGACCCAACAAGCAGCTGAAAGAGTCAGATACAGATATTTGCACCCAACCAGTGGACAGAATCAGCTGACCCCTGTTGTTTAATTAAGAGAGGCTGAAAGAAGCTGAGGGGAAGGGTGACCCTGTAGGAGGAACAGCAGTCTCAATTAATCTTGACCCCTGAATTCTCTCAAACACTGGACCACCAAACAGGCAGCATATACCTGCTGATATGAGACCCCAACACACATACAGAAGAGGACTGCCAGGTCTATGTTCATTTAGAGATGATGCACCTAATCCTCAAGAGACTGGAGACCCCAGGGAATTTAGAGGTCAGGTGGGGTGGGGGCTGAGGACATTCATGTGGAGACAGGGGCTTGGGAGGAGGTGTGGGATATGGATGGGGGAATAAAATATCTTGTGTAAATAATAAATAAATAAACTGAAAAAAAATAAGCCAGGTAAACTTGAAGGAAGTTGGCTGAAGAGACTTATGAAATGCAAGTAGAAAAGCTTTCAAAAAACATTAAAATAGTATTTACTTATTATTTATTTATAGGGGTGCAAGCTTGACATGCACATGGAGATCACAGGACAGCTCAGACAAGCCAGCTCTCTCCTTCCACTGTGTGAGGTGGGGGTGGGGGTGGGGGCTCAAACCCAGATTGCCACAGTTGACAGCAGGAGATTTTCCAGCTAAGCTGTCCTGTCCTGGGCAGTTTGTTTGTTTGGGTGTGGCTCTTCTCACAGTGGCTTCTAATCAGAGCACCTGCTGTGTAGGGGCCATTTACATCGAAGTCTGTTTCTCACAGCTGCAGGTCAGGTGTAAGTGGCGACCTCACCTGTGGGTATTTAGGTCGTTGCTGCTGATCAGAAAGTGGAGCGCCCAGTGTGAGCCAACACAGGCAGGACCAAGGAAGGTTTTGAACCCGAGTCTTGTAGGCGGGTGGTTTTACTTATTTAAAATCCTCCTCATGAATGCATATGACTTAAATATTTCTCTATCAGAAGGAGAGCATGAATAGTTTTGTTTTGTTTTTCAATGTTGAGAAAAATTCTCTCTGGTTCCCTGCCTCTCGTGGACTCGTGGGAGGCAAGCTAAGCCTTGGCAGGGCAGGTGATGACTTTCAGCCTGAGATGGCCGAGCAACCTTTCTGTTTGAACCAAACACCGATCCTGTCAAAGTTACAGCTCTGCTGTGAAGGAATGCAGAAATGGAACTGCCAGAAGTCCAGTCCTAAGAGTCAAAACCCAGGCATTCCCTGCCCCGGGATGTGTTGTCTTTCTGTTTGTGCATGTGAATGGTTGGTTCATTTGTTTGGTCACTGGTGTTGGTTCTGTGGTTGGGATCCCCAAGCGACCAGGTGGCTGTAGAAGGTGGAATCTCTGGGTGGGGAGGGAAGAAAAATCTATTGATAATTTACTGTACTCCTCCTGGACCTTTGGATTAGTCTCCTTGTGTGAAATGTCTGTGAGTCTTGAACATGTGGTCAGACCATCAGAAACCAGGCTTGAAGTTAAAGGGCTTCAGGTGACTTCTGTGTCTTTTCTCTTCCCCTTTGATGGTGTCTCCCCCCCCCCCCACTCATCCCTTCACCCCTCCACCCTCCCACACCTTGTCCCTCTAACAACAGCTTCCACTGTGGGAGCAAATCACAGAGTCTGCCTGTGGGGGATGGCGTGGGTTTTGTGACTCACGGTAACTCAATCCTGGTAAACACACTCAACCCCAGCTCTGCCACTTCCTGGCGGAGACCTTGGGCCTGCAGGCTCTATGGTGGATTGCCACTTCCCTCAGAGAATTGTCCCTATGCTGGGAGGTGGTTAGGAGAACAAGAGAATCTCTCAGGACCTTAGCTGTGACTGGCCTGTGGGGAGGGTTCAGTGTCACCCCCTCCATCATCAGCAGGCTTTTTAATTGTTGTTCCCCCACTTCCTGTTTTACTTATTTCTATACTCAGCCTTTGCCATAGCATGTGACTGTATCTTGGTCCTGTCTGGGCCTGAGCACACTCTTGCCCTGAAGCTCTCTGGACCTAGGGTACTCAGCCAGCCAGCTGAGGGCCTTCTGTGCATGGTCCTTTCTGGAGCGCACGGTAAATCAGTTTATCTTTAACATCACAGCTTTTGAAGTTTTTTAAGTTAGGATCAGATTCTTTATGACCCGTGGTCATCGGGGCTCCTGATGACCCATGAAGTCATGTATCATAGGAGAAATTTCTAGTTCTTGTATGAAAACAGCTACCAGAAAAATAGCCTAATTTTTTTTTCAAAAAAAAGAATATGGCCATTACTATTTTATTCACTTATTTTTTTTTTTTTTTAGAGATAAGGTGTCATGTAGTCCACATGTAGCTACATATTTGCTATGTAGCCCATAATGATCTTGACTAAACTTAGCTAACCCTCTGCCTCTATTGCCCGAGAGCTGAGAGTTTAGAGGGGTTTACCTGTAATCTCGAATATAGTTTTATGTAGTGATGGGGGACTGAACCCGGGGCTTTAGGCATCCTAGGTGTGCTGGTGGACTTTTCTTTTTCTTTCAACTTGACACAAGCGAGAGTCAGTCATGTGTTAGGAGAGAACCTCAAGCAAGGAACTGCTTTCACCACACCGGCTTGGGGCAGGTCTATGAGCCATTTTCCTGACTAATAGTTGCTGGGGGGGGGGGGCAGCTCACTATTGGTGGTGCCTTGTGAGGAGAGTGTGCAGGCACTGCCCTCAGCTTGTGCGTGTTGCTCTTATTAAGGTCTAACTCAGAGTTGGGGGCTTTAATAATTATCGGTGACATTACTAAAGTTCACTTAAAAACAAAAGTTTGATTTTTTTTTTCAGATATTAGGATATTTGCATATATCACAGGACAAGATCTCTGGCAGAGGAGTCCTGGCTCTAACCACAAAAATCCAAGTACCTTAAGCCCATAGTTTGAGGGTATTTTATATAATGTTTTAAATAATTTTGTGCAGGGAAACAAACTTTCCTAGTGTGGCAGCATTATCGGGTGCTCAGCTAGTTTCACAGTCTAGAGAAGTTGAGATTTGGGATTTTTGGATCAGAGCTTCTCAACCTGTCCCTCTCCCCTGCCACCCGTATGAAAGCCACCGCATGTCCTCCAACACGTTTCTATCTCGTGTTTCCTTGTTTTTGATCTGCACTTGAAAGAGTTGAGGTGGGTAAGTGACATGAAATGAAACCCAATTTGAGCACATTTGAGAGATTGTAGAAAATTGTGCAGAAATGCCAAGTGTAATCTTTCTGTCTTGCTTTTCAGTGGGCATTAATGGCTAAGGCTAAATTCTGCCTCCCGTTACATAAATACATTTGAGGAGGAGGGAGGGGGAGAGGGGGGAGAGGGACACACACACACACACACAGAGAGAGAGAGAGAGAGAGAGAGAGAGAGGAAACGTGAACACCCTTGGAAGAGCAGAGCCAAATTCTAAGATAGAATATAATTACAGACGGGTTACCAGATTCTGAAATAGCTTGTAATATAACAGATAGATGTTTGTCTCCTTTTTTTTTTTTCTTAAAAGAGCCCCACCCAGCCACTGAAAGGAGTAGAAGCAAAACAATTGTGGGTGGGTTTACCCTTTTCTTGTAGCTAGCCCACAGACCTGTAAAGACCCTGTTAATTTAATGCATACCACCCTTCGGTGTATTTTAGGACGGAGCAGAAATAACCCAACCTTAGAGAGAATGAGGAGGTTCCTAAGGACTTCAATTTGAGCCAGTTCATTAAAGACAAGTCAAGCATGGGGTGTGGAATGTGTGGCGTGGCAAGTGTGTATGGTTTGGGAGGCGTGCTCAGTGATTAGGTCTTCCCCTATTTGTATAACCATTCTGCAGCAGGAAATCCCAGGTGTCCTGAGCAGATGGCTGCACTGAGAGAGAACGCTCGGATTCCCACAGGGTGTAATGGGCCAAACCCGCAGCAGGCACATGCAACCTTCTGACAATTTGACATGATGTCCCTGCAAAGTCCACACTCAAGAACAGAGCAGTCAAGTTTTATATATATAACCTCCTAATGATTAAGTAAGTTTATGGTTTTGTGTTGGCCTGCACATGGCCACATGGGCATGTCAGACGTACCCTACTGGGATATGATTCTAACACCACAGCTCTCCTTGTAAATGATCTAAATACACTTTGGCTGGATGATTAAGTTAGTGAACAGTTACTCAAGTCATAATGTTAGTCCTTTTCTTTTTTAAGACAGAGTCTCTTAACCAGCCTAGGGAAACTTTGAACTCACAGTCCCCCTTTTTCTGGTTCTCAAATGCTGGAAGTTTAAAAGTACACCTTCATGCCTAGCTGCAAGTGATTTTTGAAGTCATAGCTTTAAAGCCTTTCTGGGAAAAAGGCAAGGGGCAGATTAAATATTATTTAAAAATCGCTGTGGGGCCAAGCATGGCGGTGTACACAGTAAGCCCTAGCACTCAGTGGGCAGAGGTAGGTGGAGCTCTGGGTTCAAGGCCAGCCTGGTCTATAAAGTGAGTTCCAGCCAGCCATGGCTACACAGAGAAACCCTGTCTAAAAGAAAAGAAAATGACATAAGTGACAAGTTCAGTCCTGTCTCCAGCTGGAGGTGTTGAATGGTACTGAGGAGCTGGGGTAAAGGAAGGGTCCCAAAACTGGGTGATGGTTACAGTTGCAAATCTACCATAAATCATTAGCACACGAAAAACAGACTGGATTTTATGCTGTGTAAATTGCCACTCTGTGTCTTCTTAAAAACAAACAAAATGAATCCCAATACTAAGTGAGTCCAGAGATTCTAAGTTCTAAATTAGAATCTAATTAAAACTATGATCTTAACTGTACTTGTAGAGAACACAATGAAAGCGGGGGACGGGGTGGTCAGGGAGGTAGGGTCAGAAATGTGAGTGGGGGTGAGGGTAGGGACCAGGGTGGGGTGAAGAAGTTGTTCTTGCTAAGGTTAGTCTTTCTTAGGTCTTTGGGTCTGGAGCCTGGCTTTGTGGGGAGCTTCTAAAGGTCTTGAAGTATTCCAGTAGCACGGGCTGATGCGCAGCTTAGATTAAGACACAAGTCAGGTAGATGACAAACAGTTATGACAAGAGGAGACCAGCTAATACTAAAGGATAATTTGATAGTCCTGCTCAGAAATTATGGCATTTGGGGCAATGGTGGTGGCCACACAATAAAGGGCGACACAAGGTCATGTGCTCTAGGGTGAGCTTGGTAGAGTTTGGTAGCCAAAGCTTTGTGGGTGGGAGAGAGGAAGGAGTCAGTGAAGAGGGTTAGGAGGGGGATGGACATTTGATAGCCTGTGGACATGCTGGCTTAGCGATGCCCATGTGACACCCAGATGAAAATAACCAATAGGCAGGTGTGCCCATGATCTGGGCACTCCGAGGTGACTCCTGGGTACAAGACATTTGTATAAAATCATAGTTAAAACCAGGAAGATCCAACAGGCAATGAGGACTTTGTATGTCAGAAAAGGTGGGGGTGGGGAACTAAGGATGGGACCCTGTGCATCAGCAATTAAGGGCAGGAAGAAGAGGAGAAAATACAAAGGGAAAACATGAGGGAGACAGTGGGTCAGAAGACCATGACACCAGAGAGGAGGACAGGAGAAGTCACCTTCAGGAAACTAGACTGCAAAGGTGTCACTGAATCTGGCTCCTGACCTCAGCAGTGGTTAGGGAGAAGGAAGAGGAGACTTAAAAACAGACACACAAACCAAGGAGGAAGTAGAGACAGAAATGAGGCTGGCTAGCTGCAGGAGTCTGAGACAGGCAGGAAGCAGCCAGAGATGCTGTTAGGGGGAGGGAAAGGCTTTTGTTCTTAAGGTCAGCATATTTAGACTGAGCCACTAGGAGAAGGCTGGGCTGAGGGTACTCAGTCATTAGGGGGCTTGCTTTGTATGTAGGCAACCTTGGATCCTGTCTCCAGCAAGATGACGGGTAGGTAGTCCATATGTAGAATATGGATAAATACACACACAAATAAACAAAACACAGACAGCAGAGTCCCTTGGACCGCAGAGGCTGGACAACCGAGGGACTGGGCCATGGTCTAGCAGGACAAGGATCACTCTAGCCTCTGAGGTTGGAGGTCTGGAAGGTTGTGAAGCAAGCGTCAAAGGGCAGGAGGCTGAAAGGGCTCCCCGACTGCTGGCTCAAGATTTTGGAAGTGTGGAGTCAAGAGAGGGAAAGACTAGGCAGCTTTAAGTCAAGAGGATAGCCACAAGAGCTGATGGACGGTAAACGTGTTGTCAGGAGTCACCGCTCCCTGTGCGCTGATGCTCCTCTCCATCCAGCTTCTGGGCTGGACCACTTTTTGCCACCCAACTTGGGCCAATTCACCATAAACTCTTCCTTAAATGCCAGCCACACTTTTCCTTTCACACTCTTTTGCTTTTTCTCTTGCCCCTTTCAGCCCTTTCCCTCACAGAAGCCAAAGTGATTTTAGAGAAAGAATCCAAACCAGATCATGTCTCTTCTCTCAAACACAGTGCTCGCTCTCGCTGTGACGAGAGTCACACTGGTGGCCTGTCCTGCTTCTCCCTGTGAGAGCCAGCCTGATCTGCTCTACAGAGCTCTTCCCCTCCCCCATCAGACACTTTCTGGTGACTCTAAGCAGATCCTGCCTGGGGGCCCTTGCATTTGGCTGATGATGGCTTGGTTAGCTCTTTCCCATCACTTAAACCCACAGACGAAGCTCTTCCTCAATGCCTGTCTCTAGGAGCATGGCCCCTTCCCTTATTATGCTGTAGCTGTTGTTTTTCATATATTTTTATCAGCAACTGACTTAGGTTGTTTTGTGTGTGTGTGTGTGTGTGTGTGTGTGTGTGACTAACAAACTTTTGAGGTAAGTCAGCTTAAAGACAGCTGTTTTGGTTCACAGCCTTGAATCTTTGATGATAACAGATGGATGCTATGATGACATGTCCTGTCACTTTGAGCCTGAGGTGCCATGGGACATCATGGCAACAGCATCCATTCGCCTCGTAGAGACCAATAAGTTAAAGGGAGGAAGGGGCTGGATTCCCATAGTCCCCTTTCACAGCTGCAGGCCTCCAAAGACCTAAGACTTTCATTAGTTTCCACACCTTAAAGGTTCCCCAGTCTCCCCACAGTGGCAAGCAGGGAACCAAGCCTCTACTACATGGGCTCATGAGCGAACATTCTAGTGCCACCTTAGAGCACTATCTAAAATAACTCCACACTGTGCACGTTTTCTACCTCCCAAACTTAGAACAACAACTCAGGAGATCAGAGACCTTATTCAGCACACAGTAGGCACTTAACGGATTAAATATTGGTTGAATGAGCACACAAAACAAACCAAAGCACAGCTGGCAATGCTGACAGCCTAAGTGAGCCTGGAAAGTCAAACCTCGGCGGACCCAGGACACACGGTTGTGTGATTTTCTTCCCTGGGGACCACTGACAACAAGTCGATTCCCTTATGCACTCAATGTAGAAACAGTATTAACCAAGTGCTTCTACCCACCAGCCAGGGGGCAGAGGCATCTTTGTGAAAATCGGATGACTCCATGAGTAACTTGTCCTTGTGTTGACATTCTTATTCTATTTGTGGAATTTTCCTCTCCTTTGTAGTCCTCCTGGGTGTGGGTTGGCAACTGGGGGAATAAACTGCTGGCCCTTTCCAGACCCGGGGCAGAGTAGCGCTGTTCAGGTGAAGTCAGGCTACTGAGCCGGGTCTGGTTTCCTTGGTGACCCACAAGGCTCAGTTCTATCTGAAATTACTAAGGAGGAGAAAAACCTGATAGTTGAGCCTTGTTTTCCTTGGGGAGGAACAGCTTTCTGAGCTCCATGGAGGCTGAGGCGATGTCTCCCTGATTGGCCGCGGCTGCTTCTCTCAGAGGGGGTTGGGGAAGAGTTGAGTGACATCTCCTGAATGCTCCAAGAGTCCCACAACCCAGCTGAGCAAGTCTGTCCTATGCCAGCCTCAGGTAATGACATCATGACCCCTTGGGCTCCCATAAGTTTTGTTTTTGCATGCAAACACTGTAGCCACAGAGACCAGAGGTTTGCTCGGTGGTGTGTGCTAGCCGCCTTTCTTCTGGCACCCATGACAACAGAAAGGGCACGCTATTTTGTAAATGGTAGGGCAACTCAGTTAACCCTTTGAGGTCTCTGTTTCTCAGTCACACATGAACACTACTATCACTTATTGTCAAGGGTAGTGGGTCAAACACTGCAATAAATATTTGCGTGGATGCATGAACATGTGTATGGTATGTGTATGTGTGTGCATAAGTGCACACATCTGGGCACACATGTGTGGGACAGTGGAAGATACTGGATGTGTTGTTATCTTCACCTTACTTCCATGACACAGGGCCTTTCATCCACTTAATCTGAGGAAGGCTGGTGGCCAGCAGACGTTGGTAACCCTCTCTCTATCCCTGGCCTGCAGAGCTCTGGGGTAACCTGGGGTAACATGCACATGGCCCTGCTTAGCTTTTCATGTGGTTGTAAGAGCTATGTTTACGTAACCAATGCTCTTATCCACAGAGCCTCAGCCTCAGCTCCTGCATGAAATATTTTCTCACGTTCTCATGTTTGTTCTGCAGTACTTCACTGATTGAGCCATCTCCTAGCCCCTACATTTGGGTTGTTTTTTCAATGGCCCCTAACATCATAGCAAGGAGGATGGGGTGGGGTAACACAGGAAATTGGGACCACCCCTGGGATAAGACAGTTGCTTCACTTTTTGGCAGTATTATGAAGTTGGTACTGTCGTTGGAACCATTTTAGTGGTAAGGAGGACGAATGACTTCCTGTCGTCAATCAGTGAGTGGTGGCTTGGGGGTGGTGGCGGTAGTGTTTATACCCAAGCTGTCTTCCAAATTCTATTACTTCAATACATGGGGGGAAAGCAGTCCTTGCTTTCCGCAGTTACCTGATATTCTGAGTCCACCTTATGCTGCATATCCCGTAGATACTGAACATCGCTGACGAACTTCTGCCTGTCCCTTGTTTCATGCAACATGGTTCTTAGTTCCTGATCTATGTTCAAGAGAGAGAGAAATAAGCATACTGTGACAGATGCTTTTGTGAGTCACCATATTTGGATTTATTTGGGCATAATTGCATGTGTTCTTTTATTAATCTATTCCTCCATTGTTTGAAAGGTACAGACATCCCCCCCCTTTTAAAATTAGTGTCAAAGTCCTTATATCCTTTCTGTTCCAGGCATAAATAATGCAGTGGCATCCATCAGCTGGCTTCCATGTTCCTATTCTGGTGATTCAGAGGGGGTTAGGTTGACAGACACCTGATTGAGAAGCAGTTCTATCACATGGCAGAGTGGAAAACAAAGAGCCTAGACAGATCTGCAGTGACCAAACTTAGAAGCCCTGTGTTGCTTAAATTCATGTATACGACTATTGTGCTCAATCCAACCCAGACACTGGCAGCTGTTGGGCACAGCAGCCAGTCAGGCAAACACGGCCCCACCTTTGTGTTGCCTACAGTCTAGGATGGAAAGCCAATGCTAGACAATTCAACCCTAACTGCCAGTACAGAGCTGGGTGTGGGTTCTTTGAAAGAACGGTATTGTAGGGGAGCAGAGTCTGTCTGGAGGGGTCAAGCCGGGACACCGGGTTTAATAACCACGAGTCAGGCAAGGGGTCAACACTGTCACTGGGTTTGATAAATTGTGAGTCAGGCAAGAGTTGGGAGAAGACAGCAGGTGGTTTAGGGCATGAAGGAGCAAGTGAGAAATGGAGAGGGCAGAGTGACTGGGCAGATGGTGGGGAGAGCTGCAGAATGATGGGGGCTGGCAGAAATCAGCTCATATGGAGCCTTATAGGTCACAGTGAGAAGACATGTAGAGCTACTGATAGGTTCTAATCTGGGGGATAAATGTTTGCATGCTGTATGTATGCATGCATATATGTGTGCATTCAATGTGCATGTATGCATATGTATAGACCAGTGTTTGTATATGTGTGTGCATGTGTGTATAGGCCAGTGTTTGACATCAGGCATTTTTCTCCTCAGTCACTCTCCTTTTATTTATTTATTTTTTAATAGATGGTATCTTCCTGAGCATAGATATTACTGGGTTTGCAAGAATAGCTGACCAGAAAGTCTCAGGGATCCTTCTATTTCTTCTCGCTCAGCTTTTTAAATGGGTCGCAAGGGAGGATCGTGAACTCAAGTCCTAAGGTTTACTGACTGAGCCATCTCCCAACCATTTACACATGTGTAAAAGGCTCCTAAAGTTGTAGACTGGAGGATAAGGTAAGGATGAAACATGGAGCTGTGGCCACCACTGGGACAGGAGATGAGATAGTAACAAGGCTTGGGCAGCAAATGTGTGAGGAGGAGAAAAAAAAGGACATAGGGAGCAGGGGGTAGGGGAAGGGAGGCTGGGGGAACAGGGGCGTAGGGGGCTGAGCTTCACAGACCAGCCTGCGGGAGTGGCAGGTGCTGCTCTGAGCAGGCACATATTTCACCTTCATAAAAACATGTTGTAAGGCAGACACTGTAGTTTCTGATACAGAATAACTTAACCACACCTTCAAGAATGTTTAACTAAGAAGGGGGCATCCTGACCATCAGGAGACACAGCTAAGATAAGACGGAGCTTTTCATCAGTTCCCTCCGAGGTAATGCTTTGTCTACCTGGGATCAGGAAGGACAGCTTTGTGAGAAAACAATATGGAGTTTGAAGGGTCTACTGCACTGCGAATAAAGGTGTGAGGCCGACAGTTGGATGCTGGCTCTGAGCTGGACCGGCCAGGTAAAGATCTGGCCAGTGCTGGCGCATTGGTAACAACTCAAGTAGAAGCAGAGTGGGTACTGCACAGAGAAAGTGGACTGGGGACAAAACCATTAACATGTAAAATGTAAGGAAAAGATGGTCAAATAGAAACTCTGTAAAGGACCCCAGGGGCAGGGGGGAAGCCCAGTGGGTGTTGGGTCATTGATGCTAAAGAGGCATTTCCAGGAGGAGGCTGTTAATACCCCTTGCAAGGGCAATGCTGGACCACAAGGCTGAAGTTACATTGTACTAGCTGTTACTAGCTGTCCTTGCTGAACACATGGCAAAGATGTGTCTTGATTTCAAGAAAGTAGACTTTGGTTGGTATGGTCTAATTTGTGACCATAATGTAACAGAGCTCACAGTATAAAATAGCATAGTTTGTACTGAGACCACCAGGCCTCATCAAGAGGATCATGGGAGCCCATCTCCAATTCCTGTTTGTCATTCTCTGGAGCTCTTTCATGACTTGCTACACATCTTTTTAATGGCTAACTAGAGTGCCCTCTCAGCTCCACGGGAATGGCAGGCACAGCCGCCAAGTGTTCCTTCCCTCCTCCCCTTTATTCCCTGTGAGTAGCTATTGACAGTCAGCGTGTACCTGACTCATGGTGACCCATCAGTGTCTCGCCTGGAAGTTAGGAAATCTTGCAAGGTTTATCATCTACCCCTGAGTAGCATGGATAATGTCCTCGTCCCCAGGGGGATTACTTTTTACTTAAGATAGACAGTGAGTCTGAGACTTAGGATCTCAAAGATAGACTGTGGTTTATAAAACTAAGTAGGATTTTGCTTCTCCCCTCTTAAAACTAGCCAATAATTCTCCCCTTGATAAGAATCAAGTTGACAAACCAACCTTTGTCCTGAAGTCCCAGCCTGACCCGGCTCTATGGACCCCCACCCCACCCCACATAGCATGCTTAGCTATGTTCTCTTGAAGACTTCAGGGCAGTTTGGACTTGCTTTCTTTTGGCTCAGGATGGTCGGGTGAGTGGTTCCCCATCTTGCACTTCCAGAGGCATGTGGCTCTGCCCTCATCACCTCTTTTTTCTTAAATTTATCGGTAACTGTGTTGATCAGACTTCCATGACTAACAGGTACCCGAGGCAGGTAAAGACTCACTAAAGACTGTGTGTGTGTGTGTGTGTGTGTGTGTGTGTGTGTGTGTGTGCATTTCAGCAGACATTCATGGGCTATCATTTTCAAAGATCACACTTAACTTTTCATATAAATTTGTACCTGCATAGAATGAAGTCTGTTCCCCTTTTTTCAGAAAAAAACGATGGGGTTAAAAACAGAAAGATGGGTCCCCTGCTGCTCCTGTTGGAGAGAGAAGCCTGTCTGAATATTAATCAGGCAGAGAACATCGGGATTCATAAGGAAACTATGTTAATGGCCACGAAGGACACAGCCCACAGTCCAGCTGGATGAAACATTGTAGGTACACAGTTAACACAGCAAAGCCAGTTAATCAATCCTGGCCTCAGGGTGGTATAATTTAAGGAAGGTTCTTAGTCAGAAGGCATGAAATAACCTGGCCTGAAGAGGCAGGAAATAGTACCACTGAAAGAAAGACTTGCTAAGTCTTCCAGACTTTACAATCATCTGCAAAAGAAAGAACTTTAACACTGCCCATGAGAGATTCTCCCCCACCCACCACAAGCTCCCATGACACTGCATTTCACTGTAAAATAAATAGTTGAAACACCACCGTGCCACATGTAGTTTCTTATTTAACTATATCAAGACCCTATGAAATTAATCAATCTGTTCCCTTGGTGTCTGTCCTATTAGACAGAAGATTATCTCAGACTAGGAAAATAGTCTCCAGAGGAACTTTTAGGGTGCATTACAAGTTTGAAAAACTGACCAGAATAAATGAGAAACAGAAATAACTACATAGGAATAAATCTAGAGGAAATAATGCTTAATTCTCAGAGTGCCTTTTTGTGGCCTACTCAACCAGATGGCCATTTGAAGCCAAGGATTTTTTTTTTTTTTCAGATAGAGGCAGGTGCTAGAGTGCTTGGGGGAGGGGAAGAGAAACTGTGGGCCAGGCGAGATTCCGAGATCACAACCCGTGCTGTCTTCCATTCTCACCTTTGAACTGCTTTTCTTTCTGAAAATCACGCATGATCATGTGTACGTCTGTTGTAAGCTTCTGGTGACAAAGCACTGAATCAGGCCTGTGTTTTAGAAATTGGTGTGCGATGCCATGCTAAGGAGAGGGAAAGGGCCAGGGATGAGGAGGTGCGTGAGGTGGGGAGAGGAAGGAAGCGAGTGATTCTGCCAGGCCTCAAAATTCCACGCATCTGTGAAATTTCAATGAGGAATATTCTAAGAACTCTGTGACATTTGAATTCCTCTCTAGCATAAATTTCCAGGGAATTCAGACTGAGACACCCTGACTAAGGAGAACAGGAATAAGGACAGAATATATTCCATTCTCTAAAAGCATCACATGTGTGTGCATACATGCACATGTGCATGCCTGTGTATATGCTGTCTCCTTTTTCTGTGACTATATTTGTTAAAAAACAAACCAACAAACAAAAACCCAAAAGATTAAAAGCCAAACCTGACCTGAAAGAAGTGCTTTTAAAATAAGCTATCTTACTATTTTCTTGCTATGCTCTCTGTGAAATATCATTAAAACTATACTGTCAGCTGGGCGTGGTGGCGCACGCCTTTAATCCCAGCACTCGGGAGGCAGGCGGATTTCTGAGTTCAAGGCCAGCCTGGTCTACAAAGTGAGTTCCAGGATAGCCAGAGCTATACAGAGAAACTCTGTCTCAAAAACAAAACAAAACAGAACAAAAACCTATACTGTCTTGATTTTGGCAAATAAGCAAAATGTAAATTTAACCTCTCTGTACTGAAGCTTCGTTTGAGGCAAGATCTAAATAGTTGTGTTACTACCTGACAACCAGGTCTATAAATTCCTCCATGTCCATGAGTGGGTGCTTAGAAGAAGAATTTCAGAAGACTTTAATCTTTTCCACAATGAATTAATTTGTAATGTCAAGGATTACAGGATTTGTTTCAATTTTAGTTTGGGAAAAAAAAAATCTTAGTTTTTTTTTTTTTTTTTAATATCACTTTATAAACTTGTGCTGAATAAAGTTTAGTTGACTTAGGCTCGGTTTATACTTCAGAGGCTGAGGGCTTGAGGCAGGGTGGTGGCAAGAGAGGGTGACTGTTGCAATTTAACGTAGGAAATAATGGTTGCATAAAGGGGTGTATGAGAGACCTAGCTAACGTACACAGACTATTAAGCCCAGAGCAGAGACTGTGTAATTGGAAAAATGAAAAGAACATCACAAATTTGACAAGCGATTGGGTTCTACCATTAATAATACCATCGTTTCCACACTCAAAAGCTGTTTCCTGGACTTGTAGACCAATGTAGCTGTGCGGGAGTTGGGGGTGGGGGAGCTACCAGTGTACAAAAACCGACTAGACTCCCGTTAAATCTGTTCCTTTGAGGTAGAAACAAACTGGAGCTAGTGTTAGCCAGAAGAAGAGCAGAGGGCACTAAGAAGTCTGATTTCCCTTCAGAATCTTTTAAGTTTTAAAGGTAAAGTTGATCCTCAGTTCTGGAGCAGGTGCCCTTTACCTTGGGGATCAGCACTTTCACCCCTCACAAGGGGCTAAAGGGGCCAGGGGGCGGAGCGGGTGGGCAGGCTCACAGCAGAAGAGCCGCCCATCAATCGTGCGTGGGGCCGGTCCTGGGCTCCTCTTCCTCCCCCACCCCTCACGTCTTCCCTTCTTCTAGCGGCCCCTCTTCCTTCTCCTCCCGGGAGGCAGCCGTCCTCCGAGGCCTCCGGGCCTTTCTTGGGGTGGAGACGGTGGGGGCGGCTGCCTGGCGTCCTCCCGTTTCCTTGGCAACCGGGCCTCCCTCCTCGCGCGGAGCCTGTGCCACTAGTTGCGAGGGATCGTGAGGGTGGGGCAGGGCTACGGCCTCGGGGGTCCCGAGTCCACACGTGGGCGGCCCTGCCGGTTGCCGTGGGAACGAGAAGGGATGCAGTTGAGAAAGGAAAGCAGTGATGGCGGCGGGCTTGGAAGAGATGCTCTAGGAATAGGCACTCTGATTTTGTCTGTGTTCACACCCAGACTCCGTGTTATTTCTTATAAGATGAAGATTAGAAAATGGGAGAGGAAAAAAATTAAATAAAACAGTAAAGGGAATAAATGGAAAGAAGAAAAAATACTGCACTTCTTGAAATGGTTGCTGTACAGGGATCTTCAGGCCGAATGTTCCGATCAGAGCAAAAATAAACAATTAAGGGAGGCACCTGACCAGCTTCAGAACGGAGACTGAAAGCTGGCCTCTTAGTTAGCAGTAGTCATTATGGGCTTGTCCAGGAGAGAGGAGTTTGGAGATTTAGACCAGTGCCCACCAGGTTCTTGGTTTACATCACTGTTTCTAGGCTGCGTTTATTTTTCACTGAGGGGCTAATAGGCAGCCTTGAGTCTTCTATTTCTTTTTCATATTTAGGTCCTCAGTACCTTGCTGGCTGATGTCACCTAAGGGCATTTAGACTGGGCAGAGAGCAAAGAAGATAGACAATAGAAATTGTGGGAACTTTCACCAGTGTCCCAGAGTCCCCACATGTCTGGGGTCCAGGAGACTTCTATGCAGCCCCTGTAAGCCCACATTCAGGTGGTGGCTTTGTGTTGGCAGTATGACACCCTTTCTATTCTTATCACTACCACCCCTAATTTAGGACTCCGTGGTCTCTGAACTGGATTGATGTTTGGACCTTTCAAGGACACTCTGAGCCCCTGTCAGTCATACCCCAGGCCCACCTTTCCCTGTGCCACATAAGCAGCCTAGATCCCATGTCTTAATCACCAACAAGCCACTCTCAGACTCCGGCACTGCCTAAGAAGTGAGCCCCAGACTCTGGACTGCGACTGTCCCTATTTGTTCCCCAGGACTTGCTTTCTTGGTTTTGTCCTTGAGTCATTCCTTGCCAGTTGGGGCTCTAGGGCATGCCAAACCCTCCTTCTCACCTTCATGCCAACTTCTAAGACATATCTTGAGCAACACAGAGTCTAGACAAAATATGCCTTGGGGAAGTCTTTGTTTTGGGCTCTTTCTCATCTGACCTTCATTGCTCTCCCTTTCCAAACCATTTTCTATTATTAGTATGTTTAAAGATTTTTATTACATCTTATTTTTATTGGATGTGTGAGAGGGAAAACATGCCCCAGTGCGTGGAAGGGGAGGTCAATTTTCTGGAGCCTGTTCTCTCCTACCGTGTGGCTCCCAGTGACCAAACCCAGGTTGTCGGGCTTGGTGGCAGGTACTTTTTACCTGCTGAGCCATTCTGCAACACCATGTTCTAGTCTTGTTCTCAGTTGGCTAACAAAGATTCTGTATTAAATCATTGACTGGTAAAGATATAACATGGAACCTCTTTCCATGGTCTTTGCTGTTCAAAGGACTATAATTAAGGACCCCAAGTTTTAGATGCTTTCTGGGGATGTAGCTCAGTGCCTGTCTGGCTTGAAGCTCTGGGTTTGACCCTTAGAGTGGATGTGATGACAGGTGCCTGAAATCCCAGTTCTTAGAGGAAGTAAAGGCCTTCTAGGGAAACCTCCTAACTCTGTGTGTGGGGGGAGGGGGGTTGTGGGGATTGCAACTCTAGTAGTAAAATGAGAAGCAGGAAGCTTGCTGTTAGAGACGAAGGACCTAACTCAAAAATGATAGCAGTAATGGTCATTAGTGGTAGTTATTGTTACTGATTAACAGAGGAGGACATTAAGGACTAAGAGAGATAGTTGAATAGAGAGGACATAGCCAAGGACTCCTGACAAGGAGTGGACCCAGAGCCCGGAAGAAGACCCCCATTCCCAACAGATTGATGCTGCCCACTAAGTAAGACAAAAGAAAATACCATACTGGAGCATATTAGGTGTGGATTTTCATTTTCTCTTTTAAGAGCTAGAGAAAAAGAAGTAAATTTCACCCCCAAAAGGCTGTTGTGGGGTTTAAATGAGAGAAGACAAACATTAATTGGTAGTTTCATTTTCCAAGGCACATTTTACTGCTATAACACAAAGTATAAGGCTTAGAGAAGTTACTTGTCTCAGCATGAAACATTCCTAAACTTAAAAAAAAAAAAAGATTTATTATATGTAAGTACACTGTAGCTATCTTTAGATACTCCAGAAGAGGGAGTCAGTTCTCATTATGGATGGTTGTGAGCCACCATGTGGCTGTGGGATTTGAACTCATGACCTTCAGTCATGTGCTCTTACCCGCTGAGCCATCTCTCCAGCCCCTTTGCTTTGTTTTTGTTGTTGTTATTTTGTGGGGTTCTTAGGGGGTCAGGTCATGACTGCACTACCCAGGCTGACGTCAGATTCTTGGTTCTCCTACCTTCGCCTCCCCAGTGCTGGGGTTACAGATGCCAGCACACCTGGAAGAAAGCATCCTGCCTTTGAGAGAAAGAGGCAGTGGCAAAGATCAGTTCCTAAGGAAGCTACAGAGCAACTCAGACAGTCAGCTTTTCGGGGGTAAACTTAACCTTGACATGAAAATTACAAAGCAGGTCAGTTCCTGTACTAAAAAGCAAGTGTGGCCAAAGAGAGCCATGGAGGCCTGAGAGAAGAAACTTTCTGTGGAAGGAAGCATCCTAATCGCCTTTACTTTTTGCGCAGTGCCCCTGGTAACTGAGGAGAGGAAAGGGGCTTAAATAGGCATGGGTTCTAATCACCGAGATGACTTGTATTTGCAAATAAGGCACAAGAAATTCTTTACTTTAATCTAAGAATTCTGCAAAGGGCAACCTGAAGTGTAACGTTTCAGGTGAAGTCTGTGGAGTTTTCAAAACAACAACGAAATAAAGTATTTAATCCAGAGCAAAATGTGAACTGTCAGGAGGCTCTTCTAAGACTGCCATGCCATCCATGTTCATGGGGACTTGGCACAGGTACTCAATAGTGTTGAAATAGCCAATCCTACCACACACACACACACACACACACACACACACACAGAGAGAGAGAGAGAGAGAGAGAGAGAGAGAGAGAGACAGAGACAGAGACAGAGACAGAGACACAGAGAGAGACAGAGAGGCAGAGACAGAGAGAGACAGAGACAGAGAGACAGAGACAGACAGAGAGACAGAGAAACAGGGGAGGGGAGGGGGAGAGAGGGAGGCAGGGAGGGAAGGGGACAGATTACTAACTAACTAAGGTCCTTGTAAGAGTACAATTAGGAGCTTCTACAGGCCACAGAGCTTTGTGCCAGGTGGCCTCCCTCGAAACGCTTAGACAGGGTCATTTTGCCTTGAGTCTTCCATGACTAATGAGTTCCTGTTCTCATCAGCTGAGGTCACTGTGTTGCCTTCACTCATGCCTGGCACGAACCATGCTTGTAGTTCGTTAAAATCATTCTACCCTGGGTGTGGTGGTGCATCTTGTAATCCCAGCACTCTGGAGGTGGAAGCAGGAAGATTGTGAGACTCATGGCCAGTCTGGGCTACATGAGACCCTGTTCAAAACACAAACCAACAGGATCCCGGAGAGACGGCTCAGTGGTCAAGAGCACTTGCTGCCCTTCCAGAAGGCCCCAGTTCAGTTCTTGTTTCTCATGTCGGGCAGCTCACAACTCCCTCTGTCTCTGTCTCTCGGGATCTGACACCACCTTCTGCCTATAAGGGCATCCATAAAGGTGTGACATGCATACACACAGACATAGATAAATAAAATCTAATTGCAATTACAAAACTAAGCAAGGAGAGGAGCCCTTTGGGAGCTTTCCTGAGGAGGGAAAGTGAGAAGGCATGTTGGCCTTCAGAATAACTTTCTAAAAACTAAAATACTTTTTATTATTTTGTGTATGGTGGAGAGCATGTGCCATGGTGCATGTGTGGAGCATGGAGGACAACTTGGAGGAGTTGGTTCTCTTCCTCCATCGTGTGGGTCCCAGGGATCAAACTTTGGTCATCAGGTGTGGTGGCTTAGCCAGATAAACCATCTTACCAGCCCCTGAATAATTTTCAAAACTAGCTAAGGACTGAGTATGTCATAGGCTGTGGTGATATTCTGCATTCACCTTACAGTCATGTCATTGTGGCAATCTGTTAATGCCATCCATTAAAAGCAGACATATTAGTCATTATGATGGGGGTGGTGGTGGGCTGGGTAGTGAGATAGCTCAGTTGGTGAATTGCCTTTTGCACACACACATAGCATGAGGGTCTGAGATAGGATCCTAGGATTCATGTCCAAAGCTAGGTGTGTGTGGTCACATGCATCTGTAATGCAGCATGACTGGAACGTGGGAGGCTGTGGGTTGGGTGTGGAGACAGGTGGATCCCCAGAACTCACTGGCCAGCTAGTCTACCCAAGCTCTGAACTCTGGCTTCAGTGAGATACCCTGTCTTGAAAGATAAGGTGGTAAAGGAAGGTACTTAACATCTGCCTATGGCCTTGACACTTGTGAGCATACACATGCATGTGTACCAGCACATGCACACACAGACACAGACACATACATACACACTGCACACATACATTCACACACACAAACACAAGACTAGAATGCTTAGTAGGTCATTGAAGAGTCAGGATTTGCTTCTTGGTTTTTATAGGTTCAAGAACTCATGTGTGTGTGTGTGTGTGGGGGGTGTCCCTGCAAACTCCATTACTCTGCAGAGTAATGATCCGCATGAGGCAAAAATAAAATCTGGTTCAGCACGACTTAGTAGCCAGTGTTGGTTTAGACCTCTAGAGTCGGATAGTGGACAGTTTATTTTAGACACATTTAAGTAAAGTACAATATTGATCTCAATTCCATGTGTACAACAAAGCTTTAGGCATGACATCATCAAAACTCTTTAGCAAAGTACATGTGACCTCTTCCATAAAGATTGGTTCTCTAGGTTTAAGGGCTAGGGGAGGATCAGGTGTGATCTCAGTCATATAATGATCACCAAGCTACAAAGCACGTGTGACATCTCTCCTAAAGATGGCTTCAAGTGATTGAGAAACAGTGCTTAAAATAAAGGGGGAAGGATCTGGGGTAAGCACAATAGTCTGAGGACCTGGGCGTGGCCTGGCCCTACACATAGCACCCCCCACCCCAGCCTTCTGGGTGGGAGACAGGTACCCATCCCTTCCACTGAAGAGACAAGCCTGTGTGTTTAACATTTCTGGTTTCCCTGTCGCTTATCTGTGGGCCCGAGATCCTCATGCCCTCTACACATTTGTGCAAGCATGTGTGTGCATGTACAGTTGTGCATGTGTATGTCAGAGAATAACTTCAGGTGTCACTCCTGGGATTTGCCAGTCTTCTCTCATCTCACCATTGCTGGGATGACCACAGCATGGTCCACTGTGCTCTGCTTTTCGTATGGATTCTGGAGATCTGAACCCGGGCCCACACAAGCGTGAAGCTAGCACTTTATCGACAGAGGTGTCTCCCCAGCCCCAGGAATCCATTTTTGTTAACTCATAATCAATCATTTAGGAACTGATTCTCAGTGATTTTGCTATCAATTTTTTTCCCAGAGAATAAATCTGGCACATTGACCCTTGTTAGGCATGCAAGGTGCTCTCTCTTTGTGGAAAGGCATCCCCAGGAGGCTGAATTAAAGATCAGAAGACTAGATGTATATTGAATTAGATTTAAGGGAATTGTGTGTTTGTTCTTAGGGGATTTATCCAGCAGCAGGAGACCTTGAGGAATAACCTTCCTCCTACCCAGGGCATCTCCATCTGATAACTGATCTGGTTGATTTCCTTCCAAGCTTTTGGAGACTTCACGACGACATCATGCTTCAGTGAGGTTCTCTCTTGCTGAGCTTCACGGGGCTGTCCCTCTTCCATTTACTCTATCAGCAGCGTAGTATGGCTTCAAGAGAACTTAGGTTAAATTCACAGCAGTGGCATTTGTGGCTTGAGAGCAAACAGCTTTTTATCACTTTTTCAAACCTGAAGACCCACAGAGTTGGGAGTAGAATAATCAGGGCCTCCTCTCCTGTGAGAATGAATGGAACACTGAAGGCCGAGTTCCTGGTGGTGTGCCTTGTAAGTGATCCCTGCCCAACACCCAGTCCCGATGGCCATTGATTACATTCAGGTGTACATTGACACCCAAAGATACATATCCACCACATCAAAGAATGCTTTCAGAGGCTTATTATGTCTTTAAAACATTGCTATTATCCCTGTGGCTAATTTTTAGGTTGCATTTCAGAGACCCCTTTTACTAAGACCTCTTCTGTAACAGGGAGGGAGGGTGGATCTCATTTGAGGCTTGCAGCCATCCATGAACGATATGAAACTTAGTAACGCCGGTTGGGTTTCCAAAGATCAGATGTTCCCAATCCAATTCTTCTGTGGAATAAAGTAGACTCTGTTAGAAATTGGCACACGCCCTACAATTAATTTCTTAATAAAGCATGTCCTGTAGGAGAGCTCTTAGAACTTCCCTCTGTTGGAGTTGTAGCTGGTCTGCTGTACTGTCTTACAAAGAGGAAACGGATTCATTAGACAGCTTGGATCCCCCAGTGCTGAAATGCTTCTCAGAAGTTCCATTAAACCTTATTGCTTTATCTATTTTGGAAAATTTGGAGTATTCAGAACCTTTCATTATGGCAATTAATGCCTCTAATGTAAGATTGGATTTGATTACAAGAACTCTGAACAAATATATTGCTTTTTTTTTTTTTAATTTCTGAAAAATGGTTACCGAAGGAAAGAATTTGACTTCTGTCCAGAAGGAATATCTGACTTGCTTGGACTTCAGATAAGCTCAGGCCATGCATGTTTAGCCAAGAGCGCAAGTTATGGGCTTATCTTCAAGCCCTGCCTGTATGAGGCTCAGCCTTCAGAAGCTATGACCGCAGCAAGGATCCCACATGGGGAATAACAGTGAACTAGGCAAGCAGTAGAGTACTTGCCTAGTGTGTGCAAGGTTTCAGGTTTTATCTCCAGATCTGGGGGGTGGGGGTGGGGGGAGACACATGAGCAGTAAATAGGTTTCTGGACAAATTAAATGCTCAGGCCAAAGCAAACAAACAAAAGAGACACTTATCAAGAAGCCAGGGAGCACAAGCGCCAAGCACATCCCGGGCCTTGGTGGACTATGCTATAGCATTGTATTCAGGCAAAAGGGCAGAGCAAGTGAGGAAAACCAGAGCTGAAAAATACAAAACCAAACAGAAAACCCCCAGAGCGGTCGGTCGGTCAGGGGAGCTGAGGTAGAGCCTTCTTTCTAAGCTCTGGTCTTGAGATGTTCGCTTCATGGAGCTTTGGCTCTGAGGTGTGCCCTTCACTCCTCCCAGGGATGGTGTAGGGAGCATACAGATGGACATCCATCCCTGACATAAAACATCTCTGACACTTGCCTTCTTGTCTTCTTCTCATCATTTTTATATGATGTCTGTGCATGAGTGTGAGCATGTGTGTATGTGATACATGTGTGTGACTGTTACATGCTATGGCTCATGTGTGGAGGTCAAAGGACAACTTTGTGTATTGGTCCTGACTTTCCATCTTGGTTGACTCAGGCTCTCTTGTTTGCTTCTTGTGTTCCAGGCTAGCTGGCCCCAGAGTCTCCAGGCACTCCCCCACCTCTGCCTCCTATCTCCCCTTAGAAACACTGGGATTACAGACATGCATTACTGTGGTCTGGCTTTACATGGCATCTGGCGATTCAAACTCAGGTCCTCATGCTTGCCTAGCGAGTGATTTTTTTCCCACTGAACTCTGCCCCCAAACCCCAGCCCAGAAACCTTTCTTGGTTCTCTTGTTGTTTCTGTAATGCCACAGATGACAACAGATGAGCCACTCTCTCTCATTTCTCCCCTATTGCATTGCCTTTTCGAGACATGAGCACAGCGGGTCACTTCCCCTTGGTCTGGGCTAAGGGTGTTTTGGGGCAGCGCAAGTATCTATCTGCCAGGCACGGGTGGGAACTAGACTTGGGATAGCCAGGAGTGGGAGGGAGGGGATAGAACAAAGTGTGGTTATTGGAGCTTGCCACCCTCAGTCAAGGCTGTGGATACCAAATGTGTTTGTTTGATTGGCAAATAATTATTGAATGGCTATAAGTGGCAAAGATGACTTATATCTGCACAAATCAATAAATACCAACAGGTGGTAAGTAGTATTTGCTAATAGGGAATAGTGACAGGGAAATATTGGGAGTCATGGTGGGGAGAGTGGGAAGCTATTGGAATGGGGTAGTTGAAGGTGGTCTTGCTGGGTGAGACTTAAAGGATAAGAAGGACTCCAGGGATGGGGATAATGGGATTGGGAAAGTCTTCAGGCAAAAGAAAGCTTAGAGATCAGGGGAACAAAGGGAAGCCAGGGGCTGAGGGCCCATGTGAGGAGAAAGTGACAAGGCTTGGAGAGATGGGACTGGCCTTTACTCCAAGCACCACAGAAAGCCACAGGAGAGGGGTTTTGTTGTTTTTTGGGGGTGGTGGTGGTGGTGTTTTTGGTTTTTAAAGTATTACATTTATTTATTTATTTATTTATTTATTTATTTATTTATTTATTTATTGTGTGTGTGTGTGTGTGTGTGTGACACAGATGTATTTGTGTTACCACACCTAGATGTAGAAGTCAGAGGACAACTTTCAGGAGTTGGTTCTCTCTACCGTGTGTGATCCAGAGTTCAAACTGAGGTCATCAGGCCTGCAACAGGCTTCTTTTTTGTTTGTTTGTTTGTTTGTTTGTTTTGTTTTTTTGAGACAGGGTTTCTCTGTGTAGCTCTGGCTGTCCTGGAACTCACTTTGTAGACCAGGCTGGCCTCGAACTCAGAAATCTGCCTGCCTCTGCCTCCCGAGTGCTGGGATTAAAGGCGTNGCCTGCCTCTGCCTCCCGAGTGCTGGGATTAAAGGCGTGCGCCACCACGCCCGGCTGCAACAGGCTTCTTTACCTGCTGTTCTTTCCGTGGTACCAGAGACAGAACGGTGGCCTGTCACACACCCGGAAAGCAGTTAGCCACCGAGCTGCATCCCTAGCTTTTCACACTGTCCCTGCTCCATGCCTTGATTTTTTTTTAAAGATTTATTTATTTATTATATGTAAGTACACTGTAGCTGTCTTCAGACACTCCAGAAGAGGGCATCAGATCTTGTTACGGATGGTTGTGAGCCACCATGTAGTTGCTGGGATTTGAACTCCGGACCTTCGGAAGAGCAGACAGGTGCTCTTACCCACTGAGCCATCTCACCAGCCCCATGATTTCTAAGTGTTTGTGTACCTCAGCATCTGCATGGGTGCATGCATTCATGCTCACCCGCGGGCATTTCTGACATCTCATGTGAGCCATTTTATTTACATCTACCAGGAAGTTCATCACCAGAAATAATAGTTACGACCTCATGATTCCTAGTCTGGTCTTTAAGGAAACTTCAAGTTGTCATTCAAGCAAAGTGTGTTATCAATCGATAGGAGAAAGATCTTGAAGGCTAAAGCATCAGGTACTTCTCCTAGTTCTAGGACAGACACACAGCCCTATGTCCTGCACTGATATGTTACATATATCCTGATTGTTAATGTATAGCCTCTCCTTATAGCCTTTCCTTGTCACATTTGTGTGTGTATGTGTGTATCTCCATGAGTGTGATCTCTGTAACTCTGTGAGTGTGTATCTCTTTTTCTCTCTCTCTCCATGTGTGTGTGTATCTCTCTGTGTGTATCTGTGTGTGTATGTGTGTGTATCTCTATGTGTGTGCATTTTTCTCTCTTCATGTATGTGTGTATCTGTGTGTGTGTGTATACCTCTCTGTGTAGCTGTGTGTATATCTCTATGTGTGTGATTTCTGTAACTCTGTGTGTGTATCTCTTTCTCTCTGTCTCCATGTGTGTGTGTGTGTGTGTGTGTGCACCTGTGTGAATAAACAAATGTCATTGGGTATCTTCCTCAGTTACTTGCTATCATACATGCTCTTAAGAAATTTTTTTTTGAGACAGTATCATGTACCCCCACCTGGCCTCAACCTTGCTTGCTGTCGGCATTTCCTGAGTACTGGGATAACAGGCATTCACTCCCAGACCCAGTTATGCGGGTGATGGGCCCAGGCTTCCCGTATGCTAGGCAAGTACTTCTCCTTTGAGTGACATCTCTATTCCTCCACTTTGTTTTTTGGGACTGGGCTTTCACTGAACCCAGAATTTACTAGATTAGCCATGGAGCCACAGGGATCTTATCTCCCTCTGTCACTCCCCCAGTGCTGGGTTTACATATACACAGTGCCTGCCTAGATTTTTTTTTTTTAAATGGGTGCTGGGGATTCAAACTCAGGTCCTCATGCTTGCACAACAAACATGTGATCTGCTAAGCCCTCCAAGTCTGTTCCTAAGATGCTGTGGTGTGCACTGACTCTCACTCCCTTGGCTTCCTAGTTCCTCTCTTTCCTGATCTTTGGCTTGCCTTCCTCTTTACCCTCTCTCCCTCCCATCCTCAGCCCTGTTTCCCCTTTCTTTTCTGCCTTTCTCATCACAAGTCAGCATTACTTGCCAAACCACAGATCTTAGATTTCTCTTTCCCAAACAAATTTCTTGGCTGGTTTTATAGATTTTAGTAATTGGTTTTTGCTTTCCACCGAATCCCTTCTCTGTTCCCTTCACCTCCTCGAAACTCTCTTCTTCATTCTACACCCCCTCCCTGGTCTAACTGACCCCCACCCCAGGTCAGGGGTTTCAAGCAAGACTAGAAAAGCAGTCTTCTTCCAGCTTTGTGACAAAGACAGGGTTAACTTCTGTGAACGGGGTAACCTCGGGTGAGTGACATGAGTCTTCCTTCCTCTGCACTGTGTAAGGCAGTTCTTGAAAACCAGACAGAACAGAAGGTATCACTGAACAGCATCTCTTCTGTGGCTCACTGCACCCCCTGAGTCAGGATAATGAGAGAACATTCTTAAAACATGACTTAACCACGCTCCATCCTCAAACAAATTCCTGGATGTGTGGAGCTCACTCTCCCAGCAAGCCCAAGCACAGGCCTGTCAACAACCCTCACAAAACCACCTTCCAGCTGTGTAGTCTGCGTTAGAACAGTGTTTTCAAGACAGCCAGGCAATGTGTCCAGCGGCCATAGTTTGGGGCCTCTTCTAGCTATGCTTTTCATAACGTGGTGGCTGGGTCTCTGCCTTGAGGGGATTTTGGGGGGTTGAGGGGGTCCCCTGACTTCACACTTTAATGAGTAGTGCTGGAAAAATTCTTGTCAGACAGGGAAAAAACAAAACAAAACAAAGTAATACTCATTTCTAGAATCAAGCAGCAGAGAGTCACACACAACTGTAGTGTATCCTTTATTTTATCAATATCCCTGTGTGTGTGTGTGTGTGTGTGTGTGTGTGTGTGTGTGTGGTGTATAACACAAGTGGCTTATCTGTGTGGTTTTTAAGAAATTAACCTAATTGAAAAGTGATTAAATTAGAGAGAAAGGAAAAAGCATTTGGTTGGCATCATTTGGGTCAGAGGCCACCGCTAATGCAATATTTCACCAATTGACTCATTGGTAATTCTCTCATTGATGTGATTTCATTTCTCAAATAGCTCTTCTCAAGGCAGACTTGCAGGCAGTACACTGTACAGATGCCTCGTAATCATTCCAATGTGTTTACTGAAAAATTTTAAAAGCAATTAAGCCATTTAGTGTGTGTGTGTGTGTGTGTGTGTGTGTACCACATCCACACAGAGATTTTTACAGATGCCCAGACAAGGGCCTTGAGTAGACACTAGGACAAGTGTTGGATTGAGATGCTGTGATCCCTTCATGCATTTCAAAGAGCTTCGTGCAGACTAACGTTAAGCTTTTCTCATACCCTTTGAATATACCATTATCTCTCCTTAATACACTGAAGCAGCCAGAGGACAAAGAGTTTCCCTGTATTCCTTACTCAAGGCCACACACTGTTGCCGGAGCCCTGAGACTTCTCGTAGCCTGTCACACATTTGCAGCATTATCTCCAAAGCTGAGATACACTGACGGGTCATTTTGTTAATAAATTATGATAACCCTCTGATTGTGGCAAAAGTTTTGCTTTTTCTTTATTTTAAATCAAAACAAGTTGTCCTGATGATCTTTTTCACGGAGGCCTCCAGTTCATAGGGTAAGACAGTGAGGCGGGCATACAAGCACACAGGCAAGGGCAGTGGCAACATTCTGGCAGCATCTAAATGGATATGTGTATTCACCAGTGGTGATATCTTCATGTCCCAGCATGCCCTACACTCTTCTCCTTCATCTTTGTTTAAAACATATCAGAGTTTGGAAACGCCTACTTTGAAACAGAAGTTTGTAACCTCCTTCACTTGAGTGCCATGTCAGGAAGACATTCTTTTGGTACCCTCAAGTATGCAGGGAAAGCCCTTTGGGTATAGCCCTTCATCAAACGTTTATATAAGCACTTCAGGGCCAAGCTGAGGCCTCCCAGAAGACTAAGATGTAGCCTTTGTGCCTGTGGGGGAGGAAGGTAGATAAACAGGACCTTAGTGTCAGCTCAACAATAGAAGTAGGTGTGGGACCCTGGAGGGCAGAGGAAGACTGGACCAACGGGGAAGATTCTCACGGTGTGCAGGACAGCGGAAGGACCTCTGAGGACTGCTCCAGGCCTGCCACAGTGACTGCTGGTGGGCAGTTCCCTTCCCATGGAAACATTTCTCAGCAGTGCCAGACACTGTCTAGTCTGGGAGCTGGGTGGCGATAGTCTTCACCTCTGCCAGCCCTTGTGCCCATTTCCTGACTCTCACGTGTTCCTTCCCCTCCCTGTCTGGCGGAAACCTCCAAACCATTTTATCAACAGCAGCCTACAGCAGCCACACGTAGTCAGCCTGTGCTTACTGAATGGAGTTGATCTGAAACTATGTAGTATTTGTAGTAAGAAAGAGGTGACTGATTCGGATGTGTATACATCAGGGTATCTGAAGTTCTTTTGGCTTAGGGCAAGAGTTCCTGGGAGAGCTAAAGGCTCCTGGCTCCCCTGATCCATGTATTCTGGACTGTAGCCTGTTTTTCTGCCTTTGGAACTGGCCCTGTTTCCATAGAACTCAGCCTGGCAGGCTGTCCCTCCCTGCCCTCCATTGTGGCTGCATGATAAGGCCAGGGTGGGGGCCCACTAACCACCAGACTTAGACCTTTGGGCTGGAAGTCCCCCAAGGCTGGAGAAACAACTGTTTTGAAGCCTTGCCGAGTACCAGTGACAAGGCAGTCGCTAGAAGACACAATTAGATGCTGTCTTCTCCAAAGGCATCCTCTAATTTAGCTCTTTGTTCAGTGTTTGTAGGTTCCTATTTAAGGGCAGGACTGGCAGAGAGCCTGTGGATGTGGGAAGTGTGAAAACAGGTAGAAGTGCCGAGATGGCACTCCTCCTGGGTGGTGGAAAGAAGGAAGAAAGGACACAGTATTCCCCACAGCTCTCCATAGGATTGTCCTCTCCCCCTAGCCCCACCCTAGGCTTTATTTGGTATGCAAGACTGTCTACATATATCAAGTGTAGTCAACTCTTGAGACTCACAGGCTCTGGATCCATGGGCTTAACTAACTTATCACAGATGGGAAAAAAGATGTGTGTGTGTGTGTGTGTGTGTGTGTGTGTGTGTGTGTGTGTCTGTATGTATAAGATATATATGTTTGTGATTACTAATATCTTACATAGGTAAAGTGATATATATATATATATATATATATATATATATATATATATATAGGGAGAGGGGGTAAGAGAAAACTCAGGCTGGCCTTGAACTTGCTATGTAGCTGAAGGTGACCTTGAACTTCTAATTCTTCTTCCCTTAGAGTGCTTGGATTATCGGTATGTGCCAACACCCTAGGTTTCTGCAGTACTAGGAATCCAGCTCAGGGTCTCCAGCTTTTTAGGCAGGCACTCTACAGACTGAGCTACATCCTACTCCAGATGGAAAATGTTTTTCGATGAGTCTATACCAGAACTTATATCTTTCTTGTAAAAATTCCTTAAACAACACAATTCAGCAACCATTTCCACAGTACTTACATTGTATTAGATATCATATGAATGCTACAGATGACTTAAATATATATGGAAGGATTAAAACAAGACATGGTGGTACATGCCTGTAATCTCAACATTCCAGAGGCAGATGCTAGTTCCGGGCTAGCCTGAGCTATGTTGGGAGTTTAAGGTCAGTTTGGACTACATAGCAAGAGTTTGTTTCAGAGGCTGGGGAGATACTTCAATAGGACAAGCATGTGTGTGAACAAGCCTGGTGGCCTGAATTTGGATCCCCAGGACCCATGTGAAAAACTGGACTTGGTAGTGCACAGGGATGTAATCCCTCTGTGTCCCTACCAGGAGATGGGTGTCAGACAGGGGAAGTGCTAGAAACTTGTGGGCGAGATAACATGGTGTATGCAGCAGTGAACAATAAGAGACTCTGTCAAGAAACATGGTGGGAGGTGAGGGTTGCCACCCTCAGTTGTCCTCTGACCTCCTCATGGGGACCATGGCATGCCCCTCCCCAAAGAGAGAGAGAAAGAGAGGCAGCTATGTCCACACTGTGTGTGTGTGTGTGTGTGTGTGTGTGTGTGTGTGTGTGAAATGCTCATTCTTTGCTGGCATTCTGACAGATGAGCCATTACCAGTGTGAATGGCTATTCCAGTTTCCTGGTCCTTGCTTTCAAGCTATGAAGAACTCAGAATTGGGGGTGGGGGATGAATCTCTGTGATCATATTAAATCATGCCTTTCCCTGTTTCTCTGTGTTGGAATCTCTTAGTGAACAGTCTAAGACTGATGTCTGGACTTGGCCCTGAGTAGGGGTGAGGTGATTTTTAAGTCTCCCAAGTGATTCTAACTTAGACCTTGGGCTATAAAAGTAGAAATGGGACTGGGAAATGGCTTAGTTGATACACTTGCTGTATAAACATGAAGCCATGTGTTGGGATCCTCATGGCCCATGTAAGAACACTAGGCGTGGAGGCATGTGTTCCTAACAGCATTACTAGGGAGGTGGAGACAAGTGCCTTCACCTGATCCCATGAGTTCCAGCTTCTTTGAGAGATCCTGTCTCAAAAAATAAAGTGCAGAGTAGCCATGGAAGACATCTAACAGGTACTTCTGGCCTCTGTACACACATACCTGCACCTGCACATATGTATATCACACACACACACACACACACACACAAACATGCAAATACATCGCGTGCACACACACACAGCCGAAACAACTCTTAATTTTAGTCTGACTTAAGTACTTCATCTCATATCTCTCAGCTTTGGAGCGAGCAGAGCCAGGTCTAAAATCCTGACAGGCTTCTAATCCATCTCACCTTCAGAGAAACTATGCGATTATTTCCCCCATCATGGGCTATTTCCACCCTGGCACCCTTTGGGTAGTGTGTACAGAAAGGTGGTAGGTGAGGACTAGCTGGGTGTGCCTCAGGAAGGAGCAGCCTAGCCAGGTCTTGCTCCTCTTGCCATTTAGTGGGCCATGGTGGCTCCAGTATGGCCAGAAAATGCAGAGAAGATAGAAATTTGGATTTTGGGGGATGTTTTTGCTTTTCTGAAATAGCATGCTGTGTGAACATTTTCAGTTTTTAGGAAAACATTGTACGGGTCAAAGAAAGTAGACTCATGAACTACATTCTGCCTCCAAACCTTCAAAGTGCAACTGAGTTCAAGATTTCTTCATGTTCATTACTGAGGTGTGTGTGTGTGTGTGTGTGTGTGTGTGTGTGTGTGCGTGTGTGTGTCTGTCTGTCTGTCTCTCTGTCTGTGTGTGAACGTGTGTTCATTTTCCTATGGGTACATGTATATGCAAGTATGTGCAGAGGCCAGAAGCCGTGAGTGCCATTCCTTAAGAGCCATTCACTTTGGGTTTCTTTGTTTGTTTGTTTTAGACAAACTTCTCATTGGCCTGGGGCTCTCAAACTAGGCTAGACCAGCTGCCAGCACTACCCAGGGATCTATCTGCCTGTCTCTTCCTCCTCTCCACCCACAATGCCTGGCTTTTTGTTTTTATTTAATTTAATTTTATTTTTTAAATGTAGGTTCTAAAGATTTTCCAGGTTCCATGTGTTTGTGTGACAAGCATTTCCTGGCTGCACCATCTCCCCAGCCCTGGGCTCTGTGAGACTAACATGCCAGCATCAGGACCAGAATAGAAACAGCACAGCAGCCTGTGCCTCAGACCTCCTGCTAAAGCACATCCACCTCCCCACTCCTCGCAGTAGCACATCCTTAGGCTGCAGCCCCTAGGAGGTTCCACACTTTCCTAAGGAAATTAAAGTGAAGGCCACTGCAGTTCCTGAAATGTAGTTTACGTTACTTTAAAAAAATTTTTTTTGAACTTGAAATGAGTTGGATTCACTAACATCACCTTGGGGTAGACACTAGTTTTGCTAAACACAGCTATAAGGAAAAATTGTTTTTCCATATACTATACAATAAATTGGAAGTTTCCACTGTGGCCCTGACACAGTCCCTTAGCCAAGGAAATGATGAAGACATCAAAAGTAGACTCAAATACATTGTTCATTTTATCAAGAAACACCCAGTATAAGTAAGTGTCCAGCATCCCACTGAGAGCCCTTGACTTGAAATAATCTAAAGTATAGATAAATCACAGGTAAACCATTTTAAATAACACCTGGAGTTGATTCCAAATTATCCTTTAAACTGAAATACACATATAGCAAGCACAAACATCAGTGATTCTTGGACCATAATAGAGATGCATAATGTATGAGTGTCAGTTTTCTCTCCCTACACATGACCTTGAATTCTGCCAGGGTTCTTTTTTTAAATGCAAAGACTCTAAAATTAGAGTGTGCTGGTGAGACTCTATTTCAGGTACGTTTCTCTGAACAGTTCCACTGCCCTCAAATAAGCAGGGGTCGGTAAGAGCTTCTGACCAAAATTAAAAAAAAAAAAATGCCAGAGGAAGGAAGATTAACCAAGAATTACAGTGGTTATATCCTCTTTATCTAAGCCCTTCAAGTCATTGGAAAGCTGTTGGGTTTCTATTTTGAGCAGTTCTGCCCACACATATCTTAACAACAGAATTTTTGCATAATTTCTCTCCTCTTGCTTTCTCTGTTTGGGTGTATTTATTATTTCGTATCAGATGATGCAAGGCCTGTTAAGAGGTCCATTTGCATGCCTATCTGCATGGGGACAGAGCCTCTCTCCTCCACTGTTTATAGACTCCCTGTGATACTCAGATCTGTTAGCAGCTGGCCCTCCTTGCACATACATATACATTCCATTAACACTCACTCAAGGTTGATAAAGACACCTTCAAAGGTAGGTCACAGATTTAGCCTTCTGTGGCATTTTGGTTCATTTCTAAGGGAGGTTTAGCCCTTGTTCCTTTCCTTCCCCTCTTTCAATTTAATTAAAACAACAACAACAAAAAGCAGTGACTGACAGTTGGCAGATCTGAATTATTCAACTGGAGGGAGTCCAGAGTTTCTGACGTTTGGAGATGGACAAGTAATTGCCTCCTGTCTGTGACTATTTTCTACCAGGCTAAGCCCAATGTTTATTGTAAACTATCTGCCATTGAAAGCTGTAATAGCAAGCCTTATGTTCCCACACCATAAATTTGACTTCCCTGTTTTTTATTTACCTTTGTGTTTTATTATATTTTTTGAAATGTTTTATTTTAAAGGGAGATAACTGGAGAATGAAAATTGAACAAATTCCAAATTCATATGTGGAAAAAAAAGGATTCTGAGATGTGCCCAGACAGCCTGATGGCCACTTTCTGGCTACTGGCAGCTTCTCTACTCAGTGACTGCAGCTGCTGTTTGCAGCTCCCTTGTCAAATCGCCTACTGACCACACTGACCTAGGGCAGTGATTCCCAAACTTTTTGATCTCAGCACTCCTTTACACTCAAAAAAAAAAAAAAAATTGAAGACTCTAAAGGACTTTTGTTTGTGTGGATCTTGTATGTCTGTACTTACTGTATAAGAAATTAGGGTGTCTGGGAACATAGCTTAGTGGGTAAAGTGATCACTAGGCAAAAGTGAGGACTGGAGTTTGATTTTCAGAACCCACATGAAAAAGCCAGGCACAGCCAGGCATGTGCAAATGCCTTCAATCCCAGCACTCAGGAGGCAGATCTCTATGTTTTCAACCCTAGGCTTATCTATGTAGTGAGTTCCAGGACAGCTACACAGTGAGACTGTCTCAAAAACAACAACAAACACAACACAAAACAGCCTGACCATTGGCATGCACTTGTGATCACAGCATTTGGGAGGTCTGGGGCAGGGCCAGTCAGCCCAGCCTGCTTAGCAAACCCAGATCCTGGTAAGAGGGTTTAGCTCAAAACACAAGTCAGGGGTCTGGGCTGGTGACCTGAGCATACCTTTGGTGTGATCCTGAAGTCAGTCCCACAATGTCCAGAGGAAGTGCTAACACACTCAGGATCCCGGGATCCCAGGAGCTTGGTCACACCTACATCTCAGGGTCGCAGAGGCAGCTTGACTTCCAGGAGTTCTGACACACCTAGGATCTCAGGATCCCAGGATCACAGAATCACAGGATCACAGAGACAGCTGAACTCTGAGGAGTTCTGACACACCCAGGATCACAGGAAGGACAGGCTCCAGTCAGACATAGCCAGGGCAAGTAGCACTAGAGATAATCAGATGGAGGGAGGCAAGCACGAGAACATAAGCAACAGAAACTAAGGTTACTTGGCATCATCAGAACCCAGTTCTCCCATCATAGCAAGTCCTGGATACACCATTACACTGGAAAAGCAAGATTTGGATCTAAAATCACTTCTCATGATTATGATAGAAGACATTAAGGACATAAGTAACTCCCTTAAAGAAATACAGGACACAGGTAAACAACTAGAAGCCCTTAAAGAGGAAACACAAAAATCCCTTAAATAGTTACAGGAAAACAAACAGGGAAAGGAAATGAACAAAACCATCCAAGATCTAAAAATGGAAATAGAAACAATAAAGAAATCACAAAGGGAGACAATCCTGGAGTTAGAAAACCCAGGAAAGAGATCAGGAGTCATAGATGCAAGCATCATCAACAGAATACAAGAGATAGAAGAGAGAATCTCAGGGGCAGAAGATACCATAGAAAACATTGGCACAACAGTCAAAGAAAATGCAAAAAGCAAAAAGCAAAAAGCAAAAAGCTCCTAACCCAAAACATCCAGGAAATCCAGGACACAATGAAAAGACCAAACCTAAGGATAATAGGTATAGAAGAGAGCAAAGATTCCCAACTTAAAGGGCTAGTAAAATCTTCAACAACATTATAGAAGAAAACTTCCCTAACCTAAAGAAAGAGATACCCATGAACATACAAGAAGCCTACAGAACTCCAAATAGACTGGACCAAAAGAGAAATTCCTCCTTCACATAATAATCAAAACACCAAATGCACAAAACAAAGAAAGAATATTAAAAGCAGTGAGGGAAAAAGATCAAGTAACATATAAAGGCAGGCCTATCAGAATTACACCAGACTTCTCACCAGAGACTATGAAAGCTAGAAGATCCTGGGCAGATGATATACAGACCCTAAGAGAACACAAATGCCATCCCAGGCTACTATACCCAGCAAAACTCTCAATTACCATAGTCAGATATTCCATGACAAAACAAATTTACACAACATCTTTCCATAAATCCAGCCTTACAAAGGATAATAGATGAAAAACACCAACACAAGGAGGGAAACCACCCCAGAAAAAGCAAGAAAGTAATCTTTCAACAAACCCAAAAGAAGATAGCCACACAAACATAATTCCACCTCTAACAACAAAAATAACAGGAACAATCACTTTTCCTTAATATCTCTTAACATCAATAGACTCAACTCCACAATAAAAAGACATAGACTAACAGAACGGATACATAAACAGGACCCAGCATTTTGCTGCATACAGGAAATGCACCTCAGTGACAAAGACAGACATATTCCTCAGAGTGAAAGGTTGGAAAACAATTTTCCAAGCAAATGGTCCCAAGCAAATTTCCAAGAAACAAGTTGGAGTAGCCATTCTAATATTGAATAAAATCAACTTTCAACCAAAAGTTATCAAAAAAGATAAGGAAGGTCACTTTATACTGGTCAAAGGAAAAATTTACCAAGATGAACTCTCAATTCTGAACATCTATGCTCCAAATGCAAGGGCACCCACATTCATAAAAGAATCTTTACTAAATTTCAAAGCACACATCACACTCCACAATAATAGTGGGAGACTTCAACACCCCACTCTCAGCAATGGAAACAGAAACTAAACAGAGGCACAGTGAAACTAACAGAAGTTATGAACCAAATGATCTAACAGATATTTATAGAACATTTCATCCTGAAGCAAAAGAATATACCGTCTTCTCAGCACCTCATGGTACCTTCTCCAAAATTGACTATATAGTTGGTCAAAAAACAGGCCTCAACAGATACAAGAAGATTGAAATAATCCCATGCACCCTATCAGATCACCATGGACTAAGGCTGGTCTTAAATACAAAAAAAAAAAAAAAAAAACCCAAAAACCAAAAACCAAAAACCAAACCAAACCAAACCAAACCAGAAAGCACACATGGAAGCTGAACAACGCTCTGTTCAATGATAATTTGGCCAAGGAAGAAATAAATAAATTAAAAGCTTTTTAGAATTTAATGAAAATGAAGACATATCATACCCAAACTTATGGGACACAATGAAAGCAATGGTAAGAGGAAAACGCATAGCTCTAAGTGCCTCTAGAAAGAAAATGGAGAGAGTTTACACTAGCAGCTTGATAGCACACCTGAAAGCTCTAGAACGAAGCAAATACACCCAAGAGGAATAGATGGCAGGATATAATCAAACTCAGGGCTGAAATCAACCAAATAGAAACAAAAAGAACTATACAAGAATCAACAAAACCAGGAACTGGTTTTTTGAGAAAATCAACAAGATAAATAAACCTAGCCAGACTAACCAGAGGCACAAAGACAGTATCCAAATTAATAAAATTGGAAATGAAAAAGGAGACATAACAAAATATATCTTAATTATTCTGTCTGTTGAATATTAACAGTTGAAAATATTAAAATCATGTTCTACAAACATCATGGAAATATTATAGATAATTTTTCTCACTGTGCTTGAAATTGGCATTTTCTTAATGTTTAACTTCAAAGAGTTTTTGCTATTTTAAAAATTTTAAAATATACTTAATGATAAAATAATTTCTCTCCTAGAAACACTGATAATCTTTTTTAAGTAAACTGATTGTTAGACAATGTACATTGATATATAATGTGTTTAAAATACTCTCTCACTATGTCAGGTGGTGTCATATAAGGGCTTTTGAATATCTTTCTTTCTTTCTTTCTTTCTTTTTTTTTTTTTTTTTTTTTTGGAGACAGGGTTTCTCTGTGTAGTCCTGGCTGTCCTGGAACTCACTCTGTAGACCAGGCTGGCCTCGAACTCAGAAATCTATCTGCCTCTGCCTCCCAAGTGCTAGGATTAAAGGCATCGCCACCATGCCCAGCTTGAATATATTTCTTAATGATTCATTTTTAATATTTTATGCTCTTTTGCTATGCTTAATTCCCAAAGAATATTTTGTATGTTTTGAAACAATTTAGTATTCAACATTAGATATAGGATCCTCAGTTGTGGATAGTATTAAATATTCATTAATGATATTTTTAGGGTATGAAAGAATATGAATATAAAAGTTGTACAAATTTTTTATGTATTATTTGATTCATAAAATACTCAATATTATTAATATGTTTGATGTATAAAATACAATTAAATAATAAAAATGTAAGAAAAAAACATAAGGCAGACAGTTCCTGAGGAATTGGCTTCTGCATGCGTGCATATACACATGAACCTGCACATATATAAACACCACAGAGTGAGAGAGTGAGAGACAGAGACGGAGACAGAGACACACAGAGAGAGACCAGGAAGTCAGGCATGGAGACACACACCTGTAATTCCAGCACTTAAGAGGCAGAAGCAGAAAGATCACTGTAAATTTGAGGCCAACTGGGATGTGCAATAAGAAACTGTCTCAAAACAAAGAAAACAATAGAAATGAGGACTGAGATATTTTAAAATTCTTTAAGAATAGTAATAAACCATTACATGTTAACAACACTGAAAAATATCTGCACTTTCTGAAACGAACAAGTTAATGAGTGGAGAGGATTGTTTTAGATTTGGACTTACTAGAAGACAGTTGGATTCTCCTGCCTGCTTTTTCATTCAATCTGTTATAATATGTTGCTTTGGTTTAAGTATAGGAAGAAAATCTGCCCTTACAGAGAGAGCTGTGTAGTTGGGAAAGATAGTGTCACTACAGCCTTTAAAACTAATCATAGATATTCTTTTTGAATGTCCAACCAAAACTCAACTAGTGGTAGTTTCTTAAAGATCAGTAGCAATGTGAAGTCTGAAATGTTATATGGGACTTAATTTTTTTTTATTATACTTATTTACTTTGTGTGTGTGTGTGGGGGGTGTACTCATGCTATGGCATGCACATGGAGGTCAGACTTTCAGGAGTTGGTTCCATTCTTGTATGGGTCCCAGTAGGGACCAAATGTAGGTCTTTAGGTTTGGTGGCAAGTGCCGTTAGCCATTGAGCCATCTTAGCCACCTCTCCCCAGCATTTGTTTGAGACAGAATCTCACTTTGTAGCCAAGGCTGGCCTTGAACTCAGTATGTAACTTTTTCTGGCTGCAGACTCTCTCACACTTCTGAGTGCTGGGAGCACAGGTATGTCCCACCAATCCAGCCAGACTTTATTATTGTGGTGTATTTGTTACAAATGATGGACCAATATTAATATGGTATCATCAATTAAAGCCCACAATTCACCTTAGGGTTCTTCCTGATGTACAGATACATGGTATGGTATTTCATTTCAGTTGTTATTTTGATGACATCTCAAATCACCTGGGAGACAGGCCAGGCATGCTAGTATGTGATTATTTTGATGAGGTTAGTTGAGGTAGGAAGATCCCACATGTTACGGGTGACTTGGTTGTCTGGGTCGGGACCCTGAGCTGTGTAAAGAGGAGGAAGTGAGTGGAGCACAGGCATTCCTCACCCCTGCTTCTCGACTGTGGAGCTGTGTGGCCAGCTGCCTGGAACTCCCTCGGCTGCCACTGCCTATCCTGATGTGCCCTTGAACTGGGAGCTAAAGTAAGCCTCTTCTCCCTTACGTTGCTTTGCCAGGGTACAAACTTCCAGCCAGGTGTGGGCACACACACACACACACACACACACACACACACACACACACACACACACACGCGCGCGCGCGCGTGAGTCCAGCAATGTGGGGGACAGGAGGCAGCCTAGCTCTAGGTTCAGTGAGAGACTCTGTCTCAAAGGGCTAAGGTGGAGAGTGGTAGAACAGGAGTCATGACATCCTCCTCTGGCCTTCACCTGCACACTGCACAGCTGTGCAGGCACACACACTGGTGCACGCATGCACAGGCACACACATGCACAGGCACACAGACACACAGGTACACACAGGTGCACACATGCACAGGTGCACACACACAAAGGTATACACACACACACACACACACACACACACACAGTCAGACTGTTTTCTGAACTGATTTGTTCATGCATTTCTACTGGGATCAAGTGAGTTTCTACCGTCTGCAGTCTTAGCAGAGTTTGTTATTCCTATAGTATTCTAATTTCATGTGTGGTGCTGTCTCACTTTAGTTTTATTGAAGTTGAACAGCATCTGTGTGCATACCATCAGGGTTATCTGCATGTCTGGGCACTGATACTTTATGAGAGTGTGCTTTGTAAATGTTTTCTCTCAGGGTTCTTCTCCAAGACTCATGGAGACCAATGAGAAGCACTGTCCTAGGGCAAATAAGGCCACACTATTTAGTTCAAGTTCTGTAAGATTAAATAGAACAAGAAATCCGAGTTTCCCAAATGTGAAATAACAATTTAGCTTTCCATAGAAAGGATTTGCAAGTACATAAGAAATATCATGGACCAAAGTTGGTATTCTAATTCACTGGGCAGAGTCAGTTTTGTTTATACACCCGGCCCCATGATTCTTGACAGAATATAATATTATTTTTCAAGAAAATAAAATGTGTTGTATAAAAGTATACAAATTATCAACTAAAGTTTATGAGCCACTGAGAAATGCTGGTGGCCAAAACTTGGGAGACGTTGCCCAGTAGTGGGTCTGTCTCTGTCTCTCTCTGTCTCTCTCTGTCTCTCTCTCTGTCTCTCTCTCTGTCTCTCTCTCTGTCTCTCTCTCTGTCTCTCTCTCTCTCTCTTTCTCTCTCTCTCTCTCATACACACATATATACACACACTTACACACATACCCCCCCACAAAACACCCACATATATATACACAACACACATCTACATATATATACAACACAACACACAATTTTCCTATTCCTATTATAAATGCCAATGTTACATACAAACAATCATAAGACTCCTAGAGGTGGAGAAAAGAAGGGAGAAAGTTTGGGGTCCACCTGAATCAAGAGACAATATTACTATATTTCCTGGCTTTTCTTTCACTCTCAGACTTGTAATTGAAAGAACCACCACCTGGAAATGCCAACAAAGGTAAAAAGCTTTATCAAAACCCTGTTTTCTCTAGCTAAAAGAAAGGGCATCTTAGCAAGATGGAAAATTTTAGGTAATGCTCTAGACTGAATTATGTCTCCTCAAAACTCCTATGCCAGACCACTAGCCCCCAGTGTGATGTTACTTGGAGATGAGGCCTTTGGGAAGTCATTAAGGTCAAATGAGGTCAATAATGTAAGGTCCTCACCATGAGATTAGTAGCGTTGAAAAGGAGGAGGTGGAGAGGTGGCTCAACAGAGCATGCTGCTCATGCCAGGACTGGGGTTCAGTTCCCAGCAGTCATATCAGATGTCTCAGAACTACCTGCTAGTCCAGTTCTGATGGCCTCTGCTGTACATGCACCCACATGGTGCACATAGATCGGTGGAGGTATACACACAAACAAACAGGTAGATAAATATTTAAAGAATAAGTGAAGGCATATTACTTATTCCCTGCTACATGAGGGCACAGTTAGAAAGTGCTACAACCAGAAAGAGAGGCCTCATCTGGGGACCAAACTGGTTTCTATCTCAACCTTAGATTCCCTAGCCCTTAGAACAGCAAGCAGTGTCTATAGTTTTAACTGGTCCAAATTTCCAGTTCATGGTCTTCTGTTACAGCAGCCGAAGCTGAGTTTCATAAACTGTTTTATTTTAGCCAAGCACCCCAGCAAAGACATTGCCTCCCCTGTGCCAGCAAAGACGGAGTCTAGAACCTATAATTTTACACTGCAAGGCAACTCACTAACCAGGGTCATGTCAGAGAGGCCAAAGTAAGAAGTTCTCCAAAACCTCCCATGGTGCTGGTGGCCTGGAGAGCATTGTGGGAAACCTAGACTTCTACACGTAGCAGAACTAGCCTGGCTCTTGTCATTCCTGCTGGAGAATCTAGACGTTTACATCCTCCAATGGTAATGAGGCAACTCTCCACCTCAGCATCCGTGGAGGCTGCCTGGGGATCTGGGACTTCCCTCCATCAGGAGCAGTGAGAATTGGTACTCAGAGGTCAACAGGACTGAGCAGAGGGCCATGACATCTGTCTTCATCTGGCAGCAATGCAGTGGTATCACTTTCCCTGTTGGACAACTATGGAGAGGGGGAAAGCCAGCTGAAACAGAGAGTTAAACTAATATCCATATTGTCTTAATGTACTATTTAAACACCCAGGTTTTTATTGAAAATCATGAGTCATTCCAAGAATCAAGATGATCTCAAAATAAGTGGAAAAAAAAAATCCATCATTAGATGCCAACATCCGGATGGCAGGGATGTTATAATTATATTACAACGATTTCAAGGCAGCTGTGAACACACTTGAAATAAACGCAAAAGTAAATAGCCCCCAGAAAAGAAATAGAAGTGATAAAGGGGAACTAAATGTAAGTTTCAGAATTTAAAGATAGATTGACTGAAGTTGAAAGATAAAATAGAATCAGACAACTAGAGCATGGAATACTAGAAACTGCCCAATCCTAACAGCAGACCAAGAACAGACTTAAAAAGAAAAAGGAACAGACCCAAGGACTGGGGGACTATAAAAAAATATCTAAACTATGTCACTGGAGTCCCAGAAGGAGAAAAAGAGCAAAGTAGGCTAAAGGGTGCTCAAGAAGTGGCTGCAATGTCCTAAACTCTGGCAAAGACTCATATCTGTAGATAAAGAGACTAAAAAAAAAAAAAAAATCTCAGGCAGGTTAAACCCAGAGAAATCCACACCAAGACATAGCATAGCTAAATTTCTGAAGAGTAAACACCAGGAGAAGACTCTTCCAAGTGGCTGGAGAACCCAGGGCAGGGGAATTGAGTAACAGCAGACTTCTCATCGAACCACAAGATAGGGGTGGGCTCGGGAAGGAGGCACAGCATTTCTGATTGGTTGTGCTTTGCTCCCCACACATATCCCAGGAGAAAGAACCTTGATATATAGATAAGTACATTGTCTGTCTGTCTGTCTGTCTGTCTATCTATCTATCTATCTATCTATCTATCTATCTATCTATCTATCTATCTATCTAACTATCTCCCCCCCTCTATATATATGTAGAGAGTACTAGGGATATATATCTATTCCTGCCTGGATTTGTCCTGGCTACTACCACTACTAGTCACACACTCACATACACACGCATGAATGCACACTCATCTGTGTACATAGCCCAGAATGGCAATGTTCCTGCTGCTATCTCCCAAGTTCTGAAATCCCACTTTTGCATCATTTGCTTAGCCTTATGGAACAGTATTTTTTTTTAAGTGCTGAAAGAAAAGAGATGTCGATGCAGAATTCCATCTTCAGTGAATATATCCTTCAAAAATAAAAGAGAAGTCGAGACATTCTCAGGTGAAGGAAAACTAAGAATCTACCCCAGGAAGAACTATTCTAAAAGAATGGTTAAAGGAAAGGGAAACAGTAGGAGAAATACATGTGGGGCACCAGGAAGGGTCATGATAATCGAAGGAAGCGTGAAGCATCTGCAGGGAGAAAACAATAACAACGACGAATGGGTAAAGACAGCAGCCTTTGCTTCTGTTGTTTAATTTCTAAAGCTTGTTTGGTAATTGAGGTAAAATGTCCGTCCCCAAATCCCTGCTTTGGTTTCAGATGTACAGAGGAAAATAGGTAAACAGTTATCTTATAAATGGAGGATGGTAAGGGATAAAAGGTTGCAAAGGAAGATAGACTTTATTTATTATTTAATTATTCATACAGGTTCTTGCTGTGTAGGTGAGGCTGGCTTCAAACTTGTCATCCTCCTGCCTCAGCCACTGAGGTACTAAGATTGGAGCTCTACATCACTTGTGCTACTTGTACGCTGGTGCCTGTGGAGGTGAGAGAAAAGCATGGATCCCCTGGACCTGGAGTTAGAGGTGGTTGCGAGCCACTTGATGTGGTTGCTGGGATGGAACTAGGGTCCGTTAGAAGCAACACGCACTCTTGACTGCTGAACCGTCTCTCCAATTCCAGGAGATAACTTTCCTATATTTCACTTGAACTGGAAAAGTGATAGCACCAGAAGACAGTGGTGAATTATGCACAGGTGGGTACTATCTAGCTAACCAGTGGGGAGCTCTCTAAGGAGATACACTCAAATACACTGCAGTATGATATGTCAAGGTAGAATTCTTTTGTTAATTATTCTTTTCTCATATATTACATCTTGACCAGAGTTTCCCCTTCCTCCTTTCCTCCCAGGTCCTCAATATGGAATCCTTAAAAAGAAAAAAAAAGTGTGACTGATAAAGAAAATAGAAATGAAAAATAAAACAGAAAATGAAACTAAGCCAGAAGACTTAAATCCTAATATACCAAATAACCATTTAAGTCTGAGTGGTCCGTATATACTCATTTAGAGAACTGAGAGAGTGGAGAGATGGCTCAGAGCATAAGAGCACTTGTTCTTGCAGAGGCCCTGGGGAATTCCCAGCACACTCATGGTGCTCACAACCATTTGTAGCTCCAGTTCCAGGGGATCAGATGCCCTCTTCTGGCCTCCTCTAGCTCCAGGTATGCACATGGTACACATACCTACAAGCGAGCAATATACACATATTCAATAGAATAAATAAATCTAAAATATATTTAAATAAAAGAAAAAAGATTTGAAATTGTTGAACTAACTGGTAACAGAAAAATAATAGGAAAAGCCTCCAACCAGCTCTGAACTAAAAAGCACATATCTACAAAATATGACACGGACGAGAGGGAAGTCTCAGGGGAAATCTAAAAATATGCTGAACTGAAGGAAAATGAAATCCAATGTGTCAAAACTGAGAGGGCGGACAAAGCAACTTGGAGTAGGAGATACAGACTGTTAAATGCATGCACCAGAGAAAGAGATGTCCCGAAGCGCCTACCTTAGATACTTGCCAAAAGAAAAGCAAAACAAATTTATAATAAGAAAGAAAGATAAATTTCACACAGAAACATAATAAGAATCAATTACGAAATCAAAGAACCATATCTTTGGGGAAAAAAACAACAATAATATAAAATTGATGACCTCTAGCAACACTGAGAAAGAGAAAAGGAGGAAGAGGAGGAGGAGGAGGAGGAGGAGACAAAAATCATGACTGTCAGAAGCAGAACAGAGGAAATCACTACAGACCCTGCAGACTTCAAAAGGTTAGTACAGGCATACCACAGACAAGCCCACACACATAAAGTTGTCAGATTAGATGATATAGATCAATTCATGAAAAGCAAAGTAGCACAACTTACCCAATAGGAAACATCATTTAAATACCTTGTAAGGAAAAAGAAATTAGACTTTGTCATTTGAAAACTCTCCAAGAAGATATGTTCAAATACCTTCATTGGAGACCCGGACCATATATATATATCACTGCCATTACCCTATAAGCAAAGCAAGCCATAGACAGAAAACTCTCATAAAGAGAAACACAGCTGCCTTGTGGTTCTGATTTACTTAGAGACAAGGCTTCACTCTGTAGCCTACACCAGCGTTAATTTCATAGCAATCTTCCTGCTTCAGATCCCAAATGCTGGAACTACAGATTTGTACCACTACACTTGTGCTCACTGATGCTGAAGCTGGTCTTTTCAGCTTGTGATGCAGGGGATACAGGACACGATGGATAGGTGGATGGATGGATGGATGGATGGATGGATGGATGGATGGATGGAGGAGGAGAAAGAAGGGAAGAGGAGGAAGAGGAGGAAGTAGCAGCAACAGCAGCTTACCTGAGTTTCACATTTTATTGCAAAATTAACTCACAAAGGACCTGGACTGTAAATGTGAAGTAAAAAGGGAAAATCTTTGAATTTAGGGGTGTGCAAAGAGTTCTTAAATTGACATTCAGTACCATTCATATGTGGGAAAATTCACAAACTGAATGCCAGCCATATAGAAGCTTCTGTCTTAAATTTTTTTTTTTTTTTTTAAATTGGGGCCTTGAGTGATGGCTCAGTGGCTAGGAACATTGGGTGTTCTTCCAAAGGATCCAGGTTCAATTCCCAGCAGCCACATGGAAGACTACAGTTGTCTGTAACTCCAGTTCTCAGGCATCTGACTCCCTCACACAGACATACACACAGGCAAAGCACCAAAGCACAAGAAATGAAAATAAATATATATATTTTGACTTTTCCAGACAGGGTTTCTCTGTATAGCCCTGGCCATCCTGGAATTTACTTTGTAGACCAAACTGGCCTGGAACTCAGAGATCCATGTCTGCCTCTCAAGTGCTAAAATTAAAGATGTGTGCCACCACCTTCTGGCTATAAATAACTGTTTAAAAAGGTTGAATAAGAAAAAAATGATATAGCCGGGCAGTGGTGGTACACGCCTTTAATCCCAGCACTCGGGAGGCAGAGGCAAGTGGATTTCTGAGTTTGAGGACAGCCTGGTCTACAAAGTGAGTTCCAGGACAGCCAGGGCTATACAGAGAAACCCTGTCTTGAAAAACCAAAAAAAA
>NC_034603.1:72831700-72837256 GCF_900095145.1 Mus pahari
AAAAAAAAAAGAAAAAAGAAAAGAAAAGAAAGAAAAAAATGATATTAAAAACCAATTGTATTTATTTGTTTGTATGTATGTGCATATGCACACACATGTACATGCCACCACATATGGGTGGAATTCAAAGGAAAGTCATGTAGCTTTCAGGGACCAAACTTGGGCCACCAAATTTGACAGCAAACACTTTTATTCCCCAGAGCCATCTCAGTGCCTCAAAACTTTTGCCTTGAAAAGACACCCTTAGGAGGATTAATCACACACATTCTGTATATATATCCACAGAGAAAAACATCTGGAGGTACATATCTGACACAGAACTAGGATCCAGAGGAAGTAAATAATTGGCAAAGCTCAGTTGTGAGGACAAGCAGAGATAGCAAAAAGACACAAAAAGCCAATGAATATAGCAGGTAACACTGGAAGAGAAGATGCTCAAGGCTGCAGCCATTTGGGGGTAGGATGCCGATATGTTAGTATTGTAAGAGCTAAGGTCACAATGGTGATAATCCATTTATCAGCAGGATGAGAGGGACAAGGCTGCTCTCAGCCGCCAATGGGGGCGTGGAATGCAGGTGCTCTGGAAAACAATTTGTTTATTCCTTTAAACATCGAACATGCAACTATCACACAACCCAACAACCACACTCTTGGCCATTTATTCCTCCCAAGTGAAGACTGTGTTCACACAAAGTCTTGTACATAAATGCTAATCACAGTCTTATTCACAGTAGGCAACACTGTAAAGAAACCACGGAGCTTTCATGGATGATTAAACAAACTGCAATATAGCCCAAACATGCCTGAACAGTGAAAAGAATTAAGTCACTTTTTTTTTTTTTTTTGAGACAGGGCCTCATGTAGGCCTGGTGGATTAGAACTCACTATGCGGCCAAGGATGACAACATTCTGATCCTCCTGTTTCTACCTGTTGAATGCTGGGACTACAAACATGTGCTGCCAGGCCTGGTTTTATGTGGTGCTGGAGATCCTGGAGCCCAGGGCCTTTTGCTTGCCTAGCTAGTGCTCTGTATCTGAACTACATTCTCAGCTCTTCACTTTGATTTTCAAAAGAAGTTACTAATAAATCAACAGCCCCTGAGTGATTCCTCAGAGACATGAGTGTAGTGAAAAATCCATTCTGAATACTATAGAATATGGCTCCACCCCCTTGTTTGTTTTGTTATGGTTTTTAAGAACAAGGTCTTGGGCTAGAGAGCTGGGTCAGTAGGTAAAGAAACTTGCTATCAAGCTTGAGTTTGGTCTTTGGAACCCACATGGAGAAAGGAGAGAGATGGCTCCTATAAGTTGTCCTGGGACTTTTACATGTATATCCCGACCCTCATACATGCACACTAAATAAATAAGTAAAGGAACTATAATTTAAAAAATTAAAAGGGAAGAAAGAGAAGGAGGGAGGGAAGAAACAGGGTTTCTGTATTGTCCAACTTTGGCCCAAACTGGGCTCCCATGATTGGCCCTTCCTGGTCTCCTGCATTGCCAGCTGAGACTTTCCAGTACGCACTGTTATTCTAAGATCTGTATAATAGTCACGAAACGAAGACAGAGGTTGGTCTTCAGGAGCTCATGGGCTGGGAAAGAGGGCAAAGCTCTGTAAAGGTGTCATAGCGCCCTTGTCTGTCTGTGTTGTCACCCCTCCCCCACCCCACTTCCCCATCCCTCCCCTAGCCAGATTTCAACTTATCTACAGCAGGGGCTCCCTCAGCAGGCACTGTGTTCTACCCCTACATTGTTCCTACACAGTGGCTGTCAAGGGTGGTGTCTGATTCTTGCATCTAGTTTGGCATGAAGTCATGGCAATATCAACAATAACAATAACAATGATACTAATATCCCCAGCCTTGTGAGATGGCCCCTCCCTGTAATTCTAGATAAATAGGAGGCTGAGGAAGGTGTTGTTTGAGCTCAGGGGCTTAAGGCTAGCCTGGGCAACACACTAAGACCAAGTCTCAAAACAGATAAACACCGAGAAGAAAGTTACAACAACAACATCAGCAAACAGCAAAAGGCTGAAAATCTGCTCCGTCGGGCACAGGTGCTATGGCACTGACAGATGGGAACACTTAGAGCTCCTGTGCTGAGGATTTGGTTATAGTTAAGGCAAAAAATGTGTCTGTGGAAGGGTTGTTAAGTAGAAGTGGTTACAAGACCAGACTTGTGATTTTGAAAGGTCATTGGGATTTGTCCCCAGAATGTCCTTAATAGCTAAAGAGAGTCCCCAGTTACAGACTGCATTCTGCTGTCAGATACCCTTGGTCACTTTTATTATGGGATACTTCCTTGGCGCTTTCTTTGTGTTTCACGACCTCCACATTTTGAGGAGTCTGGCTACTCTGCAGAACGCCCCATGACCTGGGCTTGTCTGATGATTCCTCACGATTCAATTCAGCTTATGCTTCCTGACAGAGGTGCTCAGGGAGCAGGGCCACGGCCTTCTCGATGCGTCACAGAGGATGCTGGGTTCTATTAATTACTCTATTGATTTAGATCACTCGGCCCTGGTGGTGGCTTCACTGCAGAGCCATTCTGCCTCCCCTTGTACTAAATTCGTTATCTCCTTTTTGTCTAGTTTGAAGTTATTGCGAGCATCCAATCATTCCTCAAGGCCTTGCTGTTTGGTTTAACAGAACTTAACGATTCTTGCCTGAATCATTTAATACTCTAGGGGCGTGTGGCCATTTCTGGCTTTCAGTGTGTTCCTTCTCTATCCATCAGAGCTTCTGTAAGGCTCAACTTTCTCTTGCCTTCCGTTTATTTACATGTACACATCTCTCTCTGTCTCTCTACATACACACAGAGAGACAGAAGGGGATGACAACCACATGTATTCTTATTTCACTTGGTGAATCATGTGACTTTTTAATCTTTCTGATTGTACAATATTTTGAGTGCTTCTTTTACACATAACAGGTTGGGTTTTATTTATTTTACGTGCATTGGTGTTTAACTGCAGATACATCTGTGTGCGGGTGTCAGATCCCCTGGTTTTAGAGTTATAGACAGTTATGAGCTGCTCTGTGGATGCTGAGAATTGAACTCAAGACCTCTGAAAGAGCAACCAGTTCTGTTAACCAGTGAGCCATATCTCCAACCTCCAACCCTTGCTCCCTCTTTTCCAGTCAGGGTTTCTCTGCGTAGCCCTGACTGTCCTGGAACTTGCTCTGTAAATCAGGCTGGCCTGAAATTCAGAGATCCTGCCTCCACCCTGACACCCCATCCCCCACCCTGGAATGCTGGGACTAAAGGCATGTGCCACCACTGCCTGGCTACTTAGTAGTCTTAAAACAATAAGCTTTATTCATTTACATGGATTGTGAAAATGATACATAGAGATCTATTTCTGCCAAAATTTCAATAGACTTAACATTTGCTCAAACCAACCAACCAACAAATCTAAAATGTAATCTGGAAAAGAAATCATCACTGACAAGTATTCATAATTTGAGCCCATCAATGAAGGTAAAAGGCAATGTGTATACAGAATTCCAGACTCATAAGCACTTGTATATGTTTCTATAAGAGCTGGTTAGCATGGGTTACCTCTAAGTTGGACTAGAGCTGGAAGCACTGTATTATTTGAACTTTAAGGGCTGTGAACAGCCATTACTTGGATCATTAAAAGGCCTAGCATTTGCCTGGTGGGAGCTCACAGCCTGTGACACACATTCTCACACACCTGTGACACACATTCCCACACTTACACTCTGGGTTTTGCCTGAGGCTCAGAGGCTGGTTGAAAGAGGAGAGTCCAGGCTGGATGCTCTGAGAACATCAGGGTGAGGGATCAGGGAGGGCCCCTGGGAAAGGTGACATGTGAGTGGAGTTCTGAGGGAAAGCTGTTTGACTTCTGGGAAAGAATGCAGGCCCGGGGTCGAGCAAGCCTGGGTCTGAGTCTACACACTCTCCTAATGTAGAAGCTTCTGCACGTTTCACAGGATTCTTGGAAGGATTAGAAATTATAACCCAGATGTGCGGAGGTCTGAAGAAGTGCTAGGTAGACACTCATCATCTGGGGGGATGAGCTGGGAAGCCAAGAGGGAGGCCATCTCCAGCGGCTTGCTGCCTTTCCTCCCCCAAACCCTCCCACCCCCTGCCTCCCCTTCATCTCCGAGTGTTGGCCGGAGGTTGGGGGGGCAAAACCCCAAGTTATGAAGAGTCTTGAATTCCAGGCTAACTCTGGTCCGATCTTGAAGGCAAAAGATGTCTACTGACAGATTTTCGGCAAGACTAATTAGGTCAAATTTGTAACTGTGAAAGGTCATTGACAGGAAACTGAGGAACAAGGCAAGGGGTTAAAGGTGAAATTAAGATGGCCAGGATAGAAGATTCTTGCTGTAATCCAGAAGAAAGATGAAGAAACCCTTAATTAAACCCATAACAAAGAGGCAAAAAAAATCATCATTAAGTTCCAAAGATCTTTTGGTTATGACAGACAGGAAGAAAGAAGGAAAAAGCTGGAGACCTTTGTTTTAAGCATTTGTGTGTATGATGTGGGTGCAGGTAGACAGGAGAAAAGTGGAGCATCCAGTATCAGTGTGTTAGTCGATGGTGTTGTAGGAACAGAGGAGAAATGATGTAGTATACTGCTGGACCCATGACACAGGAAGTCAGAAGGAATGTATGTCTGCGCTGTCATTGAACTGAACTTTGTTGGTGTTAGAGAGGATGGATGGCTCAAAAGGCAACGATTATTTTGGGCAATGATCAAGCATGACAGGATTATAAGACATGGTGGATTATTTGGTTTTAAGGTTCTAAATAGAGGGTTGATTAACAGTTTCAGTGTCAACAGTTGGAGACTTAGGAGGTGTCAGAGGCTTAAGAGTGACACAGGAAGCCTTTGCTAAAGGATATGAACATAAAAATAACCAGATGATTTTGGAGGTCTCCAGCAAAGCCCAAAGCTTCCGTGAGTAACCATTAAGAAGACTTTGATTGCAACTACTTGGCAAACAGTAGCCTCCATGTATAACTGACAATTACATTATTTGTTCTGATTATAGAGCTGAGGATATGGACTGGAGATTAGCCAATGGAAGCTATTAATCACGTTAAGGAGATCATTTGCTTGAAGTGAAAATATTTGAAAGTTCATGTTCAGAACTTTGGATGTGAGCTGGATGTGGTGGCAGATGTCTGAAGCTCCTGCATTCTAGAGGTACAGCCAAGAGAATCTCAAGTTCAAAGCTAGTGCGAGCTATGTGGCCAGAATCTGTCGAAAACAACCTTTGCCTCCTCCCTGAAAGAAAGTAACAACCTAGTCAGCAAGCCCCTGAAGAGAACTCATAACATTGTGATAAGGCTGCTGAAGTGTAGCTCTCCACACTGATGGCTTCCAGGAGGGGTGGGTGGGGAAGGACTCAGTTCTCTTTAAAGGGCTGGCCACTGGGAGCTTGACCATGCTCCAGTGAGACTATGGGCAACATATAATGAATTCTCTCTCTCCTCTCCTCTCTTCTTCTTCTTCTTCTTCTTCTTCTTCTTCTTCTTCTTCTTCTTCTTCTTCTTCTTCTTCTTCTTCTTCTTCTTCTTCTT
>NC_034603.1:72837306-72873039 GCF_900095145.1 Mus pahari
TGTCTCTCTCTCTCTCTCTCTCTCTCTCTCTCTTTCCTTCTTGGGGGTCACAAGGGTGGGGGAACCTGGGAGGACTAGGGAGTGTGATCAGGGTGCATTGTGTGAAATTCCCAAATAATCAATCAACATATTATGTTGGGGGGGAATGGGGGGAGGGAAAAAGAAAAGCAACTCCAGATGTGATTATTATAGCTCATAGCAGCATTCTTACAAGAAGGAAGAGGCAAAAGACCAGAGAAGCACTAAAAGACATGTTAAGAACCTAAATGTTTGCCTTCATGACATATCCTATGGCACTGACAAGTTATGCTGAGGTAGCAGCTGTAAACCGATGGGTGGTGTTTTACTACGGAGATTCGCACCTGAGCCTTTCTGTCCACAGGCTCTGTCAGATTAATTGGAAAGTACAAGGTGACCGTGTAGGAACACAGGCTCTGGGACAAAAGACTCCCAAATCACACAGTCACCACTGATCTTCTTTCTTTGATTTTTCACCCTTCCTCAGTATTTTCCCCATTTTCCAATTTTCTTTCTGTGCCCCTTGCTGAACAGGCACGCAAGGTTTCTCCTTACCCCAGTGCCTGGCTCTGTTGAAGTCACATATGGGTAAAATGACTGCAGCTGTTGGTCTGGAACAGCAAATTCTAGATAGACAGGAGCAAAACTTCCCTTGGCCTAGCCCTTTACTTTTATTAAGTTTTACATGGAATCAGGTTAAAAAATAAGGAGGCCACATGCTCAGAGGTCAGCCTGGGAATATAATGAGGTAAAGTCAATCCTGGGTTATTTAGTGAGAGCTTGTCTCAAAATGAAACAAGAATTTGAAAGTTAAAAAAGAAATATATCAGCTGGGTGTGGTAGGGCACACCTTTAATCCCAGCACTCATGAGGCAGAAGCAGGGGGATTTCTATGAGTTGAGACCAGCCTGGTCTACAGAGTGAGTTCTAGGACAGCCAGAGTTACACAGAGAAACACTGTCTAGATACCCCTCCACACCCACCAAAAGTTTTAATTAATTAATTAAAAACAAACAATCCCCCTGCTCCCAAATGGACTAGGTATGCTGACATTCAGGTAGAGAAGTCTGGTGAACATGTGTTTGATCAACTACACGTAAAGAGTGTCTTCTTGGGAACCATTAGAGAGGGAAAGGGAGGGAAGATTGGCTTCCTGGCTTGTTCAGTTGTGTAGACTAGTGTGGATGAACCCAAGCAAACAGTGTTTATTTTACATCAGCCCCATGAGCCTTACATCCAGCACATGAGGCACAGTTGGACTGCAGCTAAGCACTGCCCCAGCCTGGGTGTCTATGAAGGAGTTAGAGGTGGGACAGTTTGTTGGGTTCCATGCAAATCCATGTGTAACACTCAATGGATACTCTACAACTGCAGCAGTGTGAGGGAGGAGGGCTCTTCCCTAGATGGCAACTGGATATCTGAGAAATGACCATGCAATAACGCCAAGTCGGGATGGGGAGATGGTTCAGGGGTGAAGAGCACTGGCTGCTTTCTGGGGTCACTGGGTTTGATTCCCAGCATCCTTATGGTGGCTCTTGACTGACTGGGAATGCCCTCTTCCGACCTCTACAGACACTGCACACATGTGGTGCACAGACATATGTTCAGGCAAATGCTAATAAACATAAAAGAAAACTAAATAAAGTCTAAAATAGTGCAAAGTGAAGTCCTGGATCCTATTCCATCTCAATCCTTATAATGGATAGCAATGGTTAGTTATCCTTTTCATGGTTATTCTTGAGTTTCTTTGTCTTCTTGGGACCAAGGAGGAGCCAGATCTGTGATATGTCAGCTATACTTAGGAGGTTTTAGAGCAGCTGTGGCCACTTGTACTAGATGACGAGAGGCTAGTTACTGCCCTGGTACCACCAGGACAGGCCATTCAGCTCTTTCCTTCTCTAACTCTTAAGAGACACAAACCACTTGTCTAGCAGCTAGCAGCTAGGCTCTTCTGCATAACCTGTACATTATCTCTATTTCCCTGGGGTTGGGTGTTACATGACAAGTTTCTGCTCTTCCTGATGTAGCTCTTGGATGTATTCTCCTATGCAGCTTGGCCAAGATTCTCCAGCCATCTGGGCTCCTCTTGAAAAGCTTCTCTCCTGATGTGTCTCTTCCCTGAAAGTGCCACTCCCTCCTCAACCCAGGCTTTTAGCACCTGCCTGGACTTGGGTTAGACTTGCCCCATCTAGTTTCCTGACACTCCCTCTCTCCTGTGCTTCCTCCATGCCTCCTGGCTGCTATTGCTGGGAGTGATGTCCTCCTAGAAGCACACACTGCAGTCACTTGAAGAGGCCATGCCTTTATTTCAGCAATGATGTCACTGCTCAGTCATTTGACTTGTGCCTCGTCTCTTGAAGCCTGTATTACATTACTTTGGTTATCTTCTGTAACTGCATTTCAGAGATTGACTCTTTCCTGATGGCTAGACATCAGTCAGGGCGGGGACAGTGACGAAGGCTGTGATCAAACGCGACACCATTATCTGTGTCACTGAAGTAAGAAGATTGATTTTCCCCTGTAACTTATAAACTGGACCTGCAATTCCAGTAGACTCCATCTGCTCTGCTCATCACTGGATGCTCAAGCTGCAGAAAGGCGGGAGAGTTGAGTGAACAAGTAGGGGGACTTCCCCGATGCCAGAGCAGGGGCAGGGTTACCCCGGCTGAGCAGGTGGCCTCTCGGGATGACACCCACTAGAGAGCTGACTGACTTAGTGCAGACATCCTGACATCTTGCTCTTTCTTTTCGCCTGCGGAAATGTGGTGCCAAAAAAAGCTACAAGCCTAGAGAGTTAGCAGCAATTACCCCAGGAATGTAAACCTCAAGATCATCTCCATGTTGGAGCCACGTGTGTGGATGCTGTTCCCAAGGGAACCAGGGCAGAGACTGATGGCTGGCATCACGTGTCTCGCTTTTTTCACGACAAACCATTATCACCCAAAGCTTTTGCACAATGTCTCCAAGTGTAGGGCTTCAGCTAAGTTTGTTTTTCTCTTCTTGTGGGGAATCACATCTGGACATTAGATATATTTCATCTAAAAATAGCATTTATCCAACTTTCTGTCACTTGGGGAGAGAAACCTTTTTCTTTTTTTAAACACAGACTTTGCTTATAATCCACTGTAGTTTTTCATGGCTCACTGCCATTTAATCGGAAAAAAAAAATAAAGGCGATCGATCATGTTGCATGCACATGCACGTGTGTGTGTGTGTGTGTGTGTGTGTGTGTATGTGTGTCGGGGGTAGAGAAATACAGTGATAATTTTATAGAATGAAAAATGCATGTGTGTGCCCCCCCTTACTCATTACGTCCTTTAGAGCATCTCACTGAGCTTCAGTTACATGAAGTCCTGAGCTCCGCCCTATCGTGACCCCCCCCTGAACAATTCTCAGCAATTATTATTATTATTATTATTATTATTATTATTATTATTATTATTCCAGAGCCACAGAACGTAAATTCGGAAATGTTTGTGTCTGACTTATTCTGGGCTAGATTCTTTCTACTCACATGGACTGTATCCTCTGATCTCACTACTGCTTGGGGTTTTGAAAGAAATAAGAGACGTGAAAAAGGAGTTTTAAAAGAAAAACGAGATGAAGGGAAAAGTGTGGAGGGTTACAGCGCCTGGCTCTGAGACCTTTTTAAGGCAGTTTGAACACATTTAGAGGCAGAAATTGGAATTAAATTTGACCAAAGCAAAATCAGCAGGCTGCACCTCTATCTAAGGCACTGGCGTGAGCCGAAGTGAATCGGAGGCGGCTTTGAAAGCAGCTGATTGCAACGAGGCCGCACAGGGCAACCCATCCGAAGGCCGCACTCATCGGGGTCCTCGGTGGTCTGGAAGCTTTTTTATCTTTGAGGACAGGACGCTGACCTTTCTTGCCTTGTGGCATCTGCCCATCTCTGTGAGAGAAACCTTTTACTCATCCTGTGCTCTTCCCCCTTTATAGCACAGCCCCCTGCTTTCTCCTGTGTGAAGGAAGTGATTTCCTGTTCCAAGTACTATGCAACCAGAGCTGACCCTCAAATGTCACAGGCTCTCCAGTCTGCAGTAGAGCCTGTGTGTGCATGGCTTCTTGTCTCCTCACTCTCCTCCCCTCTTAGAGAACATCATGGCTGCAGCCCAGTGGTGGACTGAGCAGCGCTGGTTGAGCTAGAGACTTTAGATCTTCAGTAGCCAGGGTCCTGCACATTTTAAGTAAGTGCTTTCCCTCTGAACTGAACCTCTGATGGCGCCATGCTTCTAACAAATGTGCTAATACCTGCTCTCCAGCCCTGCAGAGGAGTCTCGGGTTCACTAACACAGGGTTCCTTGAGTCACCAGGCATATGCAACTTGTAAAGACCTCCACAGTATCAACCTGAGATGGGACCTGTTGAGCCATTTTCATTTTGTGATCTATTTTTATAGATGCTCTTCTGCTCCATCTTGGCATAAATGAAACAAAGTTGGGTTTTTTTTGTTTGTTTGTTTGTTTTTTAAGAGTCACATCGACTCTTGGTATTTGCAAGCTTCATTTCTCAACTCCAGAAATTTATCAGATATGTATCATGGGTGGAATAAAATTAATTTTCCCACCCACAGTAGTTCATTAGTAAAGTAAGGCAAGAATTTAATGGATTTGTGCTTGGAATGCCTAAAATTATTTCACCATAACAAAAGGTCTTGAAAGACTAAGAAAACGCAAGATGACAATTAAATTACCTCTCTGAACTGCATGGCTGTACTTCAGGCAAACAGCATCTTAAAATAGCTCATTGTAGAGCTAAAAAAGAGGGAGAAACACATGAAGGAGGCACAAAGGTGTTGCACACGGAGTGGAAAGCTTTTTAAAAATACCAACACGATGAGTTTGCGTTGCTTGCAGCCAAACCCCAGATTTTCAGGATCCTTCCTGTTTCCATATCCTCTGTGTGGGGGTGTGACTTGCTTCAGTTAGAACCCTCTGCAAGCCGAAGGGTAAACCTTCATCCTTCCCAGATCTACAGAAAAGCTTTGTAGGCTGCATGGATTGAAACCCACTAATTAACAATTTGACACTCCCTATGTGTGTGTGTATGTGTGTGTGTGTGTGTGTAGGTTAACAGGGCATGGCAGGGAGGAACATCTTTGAAACATTGTCCCCAGGCCTTGCTGTAGAATGCCAGGCTTCGAGATCATGTCAGAGGCAGAAGGGATCCTGGTGGCCATCTAGGCCAAGAGCCTCTTGTAAGGATGAAGAACGGAGGTGTGGAGAGGGTTAACTGAGGTTCAAGGGCAACAGCCAGTTAGAGGTCAAATGAGAAGAGCCTTGGCCTCCCTTCTCTAGAGCATCCAAACACCAGTTCTTGCTTATTAACTTGATAAAGGCTTGCCAGAGAAGACTGCAGCATGAATCCATTGTCTAGCTATTAGTCTTTATTAAGGCGTCTAATTGAAAGCAATTCGGCTCGCTGGAACTGTCTCTATAGCAGAATTCTTCACTGGTGTTTGCATATTGTGTCCTTCGCTCCCATTCAAAGCCCAGGTCTGACAGCATTTTCTCCCGGATCCTGCGGCAAACAACCTCCTTTGGTGGGTTGTACCCACAAGGCCAGCTGTGACCCTCCTGAGGATGAGGAGGTTCTACAACCTTTTGGGTCCCCTGAAGTTTGTTTCAGTCATACCTCCCCCAATGGCCACATCCCCACCCCCACCACCAGCGGGCTGTAAGGCAAAGGATCAAATACATATTCCTTTTCTGTTATTCACAAGCATTTATCAAACAACTGTTTTCACTCTACGGCTGTCCCAGATGCTTATATTTTTATTGTCTGATGTTATAAAAAAAATTTCTTTCAAGTGATAAATAATTGTCTTTCAGAAAGTCAAGACTAGGTGTTGAGATCTAGAATTCACTGTCTCCTGCCATTTTATTGGAAGAGTTCAGCTTGTGAATTAGCGCTGGGCACTTGACAGGTTTTAAACCCCTCAGACATGAGGGGCCCCATCCTTACAAGTTTGTCCAGTCTGAAATAACTAAACCAACACACAAAAACAACTAGAAATTTTAGGTAGCTTGTTATTAATCAAATTACATTTAGGTCAACCTTAGGCAAGTCTGCAGAGTCGGGGGTATTTCTTTTGTCTTTTTCCTGCCTCTCTGGGGACTTCCTCCTGTCTCCATCTGTCCTCACCTCAGTGCAGAGAGAGCAAGGCTGAGAGGGCTGGAATTAGGCCCACAGTTTAAGGAGGCACACAGTTTAAGGAGGCACCAAAAATTCGACAGGGAAGATCAATATTTTTATGCATCGCTTAAAAACCTAAATCAATATAAAATCCTTGATGAACAAAACATCAATATTTTACATGAAATGAAGTGGGGTATTACTGGTCTCTCTTTCACATTGGGCTCCCGTGAGGGTTGGCATGGCACTAAGAATTAAAGTCTGAAACTAAAGAGAAATGGAGTATGCGCATGTGCATGAGAGAGTGAGTCTGTGTGCGTGTATTTAGAACAGGCAAGGAGAAGAGAGAGATGGATAATAAAGTCAGAAGAAACTTTTAATCCCCAGAGGTTAGCCCGATCAATTTTATAGGTGAAGAAACAGAAATTAAATGTGTTGTCTTCAATCACATAGGTCTTTCAAAATACTGAAGCTCAAGGATATTGACCACCAGTCCTACGGTGGCTTCCAGGACAGGTAGACCACCCCTGCCCATCCCCACCCCCACCCCACCGTCCTCACTCACTAAGGAGGTCAGAATTGGAGCAAACTATTGAGCTATACTATATACAAACAGAGCATGTTTGGGGAGCTTTTTGAGATAGACTTTCACTCTTTAGCCCAGAACTCAGTGAGCTGCTGCCTCAGCCTCTGGAGAGCTGAGATTGTAGGTGTGAGCCTCTCCACCCAGCTCATATAGCATAAGTTCTGGACAAGGCAAAGGAGAGCGAGTGGTGGGCTATTATTGTTTCAGACCCACTTCTTTCTGTCCCCGTGCTCAGGGTCAGCATTTAGGTCTAAGGCAGTATGGGTGCTCAGGGTCAGCACTTAGGTCTAAGGCAGTATGGGTGCTCAGGGTCTCATGAGCTGGTCTAAGGCAATATGGTCAGCTTTATTATTTTAGGTCTAAGGCAGTATGGTCGGCTGGCTTTGCTTTACCTGAGAGTCTCTTGGATTTAATGCTGCAGATCCCAAGTCTCAAGAAACCCTCTCAGTTTCAGACAAGCTGCCAAAGTTGGTTGGCTCTCCTCAAATGGCCTGTATCCAACTGGGACCACATTGTGATGTCTCAGTCATTGCAGAAGTGGATCCTTGACTTTTCCTTAGGAATAGGATGTAGCCCAGGTTTGTGAGTAAAGGAGTACCTGGGTTCTATTTTCCAGTTTGGAGATAGGAATTGGGATAAAACCTGTCCCTTGGCCTCTGATAAGAGCCAGATGCGTTAGTTAGGGTAGACAGGAAGGTCAAGAATTTAAAAACAGGGTCGACTCCACAGAGAGACCTGTCTCAGAGGGAGGAACATGAACATCAGATGCTGTTGGTAAGGAAGGGTCTGTCATCTGAATCCAGGAGTAGTTATGACCATCCCCACCCACAGCACCTGGGTGGTAGCCCAGAAAATTCTGGTGAGGCCCAGAGGTAAGAGGCAGGAATTGACAATCCTGAAGATTTATTTTATGTTGCTACTGGAATCAGGGCAGAGGAAAATGGAGGCAGCAACTACCAAACCAGTGACAGGACTCTAGAATGATTGTATGGCCAACTCTGGAGCACCTTCATAGGTACTGTGACACATTTGTCCTTAGCACTGAGCCAATCTCCCAGGAGAGAAGAGGACTGGTGGAAAAAATGCCAGACAGCTCTGTCAACAGCTGCATGGCAGGCATGTGGCTGTCTTCTACCTGGACACTGAAAGGAAACTTCAGACACGAAGGCAAGAAACGAAAGGAGGGCTGGGTAGTCCTTCACTTATCTGTTTCCCTGTGATATGTGTGTACACACATTCACACACCTCCAAACACACACACACAACACACACACTCTCCCCAAACACACACACACATACACATACCTCAAACACACACACACCAAACACACACACACACCCAAACAAACCACACCCCCCCAAACACACACCACACACACACTCTCCCCCCTCAAACATACACATACACACACACACACACATACACATCACACACACACCACACACTGCCGTATTAAGTTCCTAATGGTGCCACAAATGAGAGTACAGTGGGTAAGTGTTTAAGTGGGACAAGAGATCCAGGTTCACAGTAGCTCAGGCAACTGCCAGTGTCATGGTCTCTCTGAGCAGTTTCCACTGGGCCAGTTAACTTAGAAGGGTACAACAGCACCGCCCAGACAGCAGTCATAATATCTATTACATGAATTAAAGAGACTGAAGAGATTCCAAGTTGGTCACATGCTATGGAAGGAATCTGCTCAGACCGTGCAGTTATGGAGCAGATAGCATGGAAGGGAGAAGGAGACGGACGCAGGTAGAAGAGATGCTATCTGATGCCACCAACAGCCTGCCTCAACACAGTTGTATGTCGCTATGTCTCAAGGAGTGGTAGGGTACCCTTGTCTAAATGCTGTTCAATTCCCCCAATCCCTCTTACAAATTCCATAAAGACAGAGGCCTGCGTCCCTATTCAGCTTGATTCATGCCAGTGCTTAGCCCAGTGCCTTTGACATCATAGGTATGTAGGCAGCGTTTCTGATAGTAACTTAAGTGGAAATCTAAAATGGATTTACAAAGTTCAGGCTCTAATTTTTTTTTTTTTCCGCTCAAGGATATGTGGAAACAAATCCCGATGACTGGAACTGAAGTTCACATCTAAGTGTCCAAACTACAAGCAGAAATTATTACTGTCAATTGTATGAGCCATGTTGTCAAAGATTTGAAAGTTCAGTGTAAAAGGGATGCAGACTTTCTTAAGCTTGATATTTAGAGCATGTATATCTGTTCAGTGAATATAATTTTATCTCTCTAAAAAGAGCCCACAATACCATGCAAACCAGAACAACCAATTCAGAGAAATTAGGCGGAGTTTGTATTTAAAGGCTCTCAATGTTACATAGGCTGGGTACACATGGGGGAAGGTGGGGATGGTTCATCCTCAGTGCCAGGGAGCTGCTGATGACTAGTCAAAGCCTAAGGATATCTCAGTACTCTTTAGTTTCTCTATCTTGTCCTCTTTCTTTGTGTGCACACATGTGAGTGCATGTGTGTGCATGCATGTGGAAATAACCTTGCATGCCATTCCTCAGGAGCTGGTCACCTTGTTTTTTGAGACTGAGTGTTTTGCAGGCCTAGGTTTAGCAGTAACTTAAGGCTGGTTAGCCAGCAAATACCAGGAATCTACTTTTCCAATGCTGGGGTTACACGAGTGTTCCACTGGGCCCAGCTTTTTTCATATGAAGGGGGGGGCAAGTGTGATTAAACCCAGGTCTTTGTGCTTACGCACAGTCATTTTACCTGCTGAGCTATCTCCCTGACCCCTCCTTTATCACTCTTTTCAGAAATGATTTTTTAATTTTTATTTTATGTGCATTGGTGTTTTGCTTACATATATGTCTGTGTGGGTATGTCAAGTCACTTGGAGCTGGATTACACACAGTTGTGAGCTGCCATGTGGTGCATTTGCCTCTGTCCATTCTCTACCCCATCACTTCCCCAAAGCAACAGCTGTGCCTGCTTTTCCCTCTCTTCTGAAACAAGACCACAAACCACTTCTCCTTAGAGTTCATGAGGTTCTCATGAACCACCTCACGCTTATATGATTTATCTAAGTAGATATCTGTTCTTGCACCCAAAGGCATCCCAGGCTCCTACATCCTTATTTCTGATGTAGTAGGCCTGCCCAGTGGTACAGAGGTGAGTGTTGAGTTGGGATATAAAATGGCTAGTTAGAACACAGGGCACATGCTAGGAAGCATCAGAATATCTGGAAAGGATGTACCTTCCCACTTTCTGCTTTAGAGTGGGACATTTCAGGATCTTTTAGACACCTTATTAAGACCATTAAATGACTTCTGTTGTGCAAAAGAGGGAGAATTCTCATTGCTATTGCCACTAAGACCCTACCTATGCTGTAGCCTTAGCTAGATATAGGTGATCAGTGGTTTCTTTCTTCCATCCTTTTTTTTCTTCTTTCTTTCTTTCTTTCTTTCTTTCTTTCTTTCTTTCTTTCTTTCTTTCTTTCTTTCTTTCTTTCTTTCTTAGAATGGAAAACATTTTAAAAGATGAAAAATAAAGTGGATTTCATCTCCCTAAAAGGAATGGCTGCAGAGCAGCAAAACCCTTTTCTGTCTCCGAAGGAATGATGGCAAGAAAACGGCATTATGGGGAATTACTGGTATTATCAAAGGCTTTTCAAAATAGACTTGAAATGAATAGTTGTGTACTGGTTTTATTACTGCTTTGTGGGCTTACATTTTGTTTTTGTATGGTATTTTTTCTCCTCTATGAGATGGTTGCTAGGGCTCAAGAGCAAATAACCTTTATTGTGTTGAATTTGGGACTGCACATAATTATCTTATAATTTAGGTTCATCATGCCATTTTGACAGTTATATTATGAGCTCTGAGGGAAATTGAGCCCACGTGCTCTAAGCTGCTTCCTCTTCAGGTGCCCTTCAGGTTAGGATGTTTCTGTCCACATTTTTCCCTTCCCATCTCTGATCTAAGATAGACTTGGGACCAGAGGATGCTGGAGGTAAACCAGATGGCCTAGTGTGGGCATTGCTGAATCACCACAGTACTTGCTCTGAACACTCTTGTCCCCAGTCAATGTGTTCAGGTGGCTATATGTGCATGGATTTCAAGGATGCAGTTGGCTGTTACTCCAGGTGTATCCTGTGACTTATCACCCAGAAACAGCAGGAGTAAATCAAGACAATGTTTCTTCACCCTCCATGGACATTTCTTTTTTTTCCTTCTTTTTCTTCCTTTAGTTTTTTCAATATATTTTTATTTTATGTGTGCGTGCTGTGTTTGTGCTGTGTGTATATGTCTCTGTGTGTGCTATGTGTATGTACTACGTGTCTGTGTGTCATGTGTATGTGCTATGTGTGTGTATATATGTGTGCTCTGTGTATGTATACTGTGTGTGCTCTTTGTGTATGTATGCATGTGTGTGTGCTGTATATGTGTGCTCTGTGTGTGTGTTGTATATGTGTGCTCTGTATATGTGTGCTCTTTATGTGTGTGCTCTGGGTGTATGTATTCATGGTGTGTGCTGTGTGTGTGCTATGTATATGTGCTATGTGTGTGTGCTGTGTGTATGTATCTCTGTGTTATGTGTCTGTGTGTTATGTGTGTAAGTGCTATGTGTATGCATGTGCTATATGTGTGCCAGGTTAGAGGAAGGCAGTAGATGCTCTGAGCTGGAGTTATAGGCAGTTGTTAGCCACCATATGTGTTTGGGGAACCAAAGTTAAGTACTCTTATTCACTAAGCTATCTCTTCAGCCACCCCACCTTTTTTTTTCTAAAGGGCTTTAAGTAGCCCAGGGTAGCCTCAGACTCACTGTGTGGTTGAGGATGGCTTTGGACTTTTGATCTCTGCCTCTACCTCTCTGGTGCTGGGACAATACACGTGCACCACCAGGTCTCGTTCATGCAGAGCTGGGTATAACATCCAGGGCTTTGCCCATGCCAGGGAAGCTCTCTAGCATTGGAGCCCCAGCTCCTCACCATATGAGTTGTTTTGTCTTCATTTCTGACTGATCTGAGGTTGGCAGTGTGTCTTATCTCATCTCTCCCAGACTTTTCTCTAAAGGAAGGTAATGGGCCAAAACCAGCTCTCAGATGCATCAGGGAACACACTGCTTAGAAGAAACCCCTCTTGAATAGCCGTCACTCCCCTCTGTTCCTTCCCATTGCTCTAGTAGAAGTCCGTGACCCACCTACCATGTTCAGAAGATGATAGTTACAGAGGTATCTGTGTACCTCTTAGACTCAAGGTCATCTTTGATTCACCATGTTTAGCAAAGGCTTTAACCTTGTGTGCTTTTCAGGGTCTCTTTATAACCTTGGGTACTTGGTGGATCATAGTATAGCAGGGAGCCATCTGTTATGTGTCCAATGAGCAGGGGTCACAGAGGCATGGGACACTCTCTTTCACTCTGAACACTGACAACCAGAGAGTTGATGAAATCCAGGTTCCTGATGGGCATGACGTCTCTTAGAAGTCTTGGATGTTCTTGTCTCCAGGGTTCCTACTGCTCTGTTTATCTATCATGGAACACTGGTGGGCCGCTGAGCTAATCCTGCCCTATTGGTCTCTATTGTACAAGCTGATGAGCCCCTCTAAATTCCTAACATAGCACAAGCTATGCATCTTGGTAATGGGGAGAATTAGGCTCATGCAGTCTCTGTTGCACACGGAGGCCCTCTAAGAGTTGAGCTGAGCCTCCATGGGCATGCGAATTGATGAACTGACAGCCTGGCAAATAAGAGTCCTGAAGGATTCTGTGTAAGTTCTGCTTCAAGCAGTGGGATGGGAGCCACTGACCATCTCTACCTGGGCTCTCTACTTATCCTTAATAAGTGACTTGTAAAGTTTCTGAACTAGGGGGGAAAACAACTTTAAAGATCATCTAGTCAACCTACTTTGCTGATAAGGACACTGCATTCCAGTGTGGTTAAGTAATTTGCCCTGAGAGCTATAGCTAGTGAAAAGCTGGGTATAAATTCTGCAGTGGAATTTCTCACTGGATTCAACAAGGGTAAGTGCCAGGTTCCACAAAGCTTTTTGAGTAACTAATTTAGATAGCACAAGGCACCATGGGAGATCTGAAGAATGAAACATGGCACCCTCATAGTTCTTAGCAGCATACACAGAGAGAAATAACTATACAATTTGTCAGGAGAGCTTCACCGTGGGTCTAAACTGGGATAAACTGGGATCCAGTTTTCCTAATCTGGGCTGACAATTAGAGTAGCAGATAGCATCAGAGGAGACAGGAGCTGACATCTGTATGCAGTATATATGGACATTAACCCCTCATTCTCTGGTCCCTTGTGCCTTGGCCACGATGGCTGTGAGTTTCGTGGAAAGAGGACACCCTTCTCTGCTTCCACGAACCCATAGCCACTGCCTAGGTATATAGACTAAGTGGGACTTAATCCTTCTAAAATTCAATATCTTCACCTCTGAGACACTAGAGATAACATCATATACAGTGTGGGCTGACGATAAAGACTACATCAGGTAACACAAACATTTTAGAACTTAGCAAATCCTTGTTATCATTGTTATTTCATTCTATGTGTGCACCAGGCTAAGTTAGTGCCTTTCTCTGCCCTTCCATGCACTTCCCTAGCATCATTTCCTCCACGACTCACCTCTCACCGAGACTTCCTCCCTCTGTCCTTGTTGTCCAGAAGGTCTTTGCCCAGTATCCTGCTCCCCACCCCTTCCTGCTTCTACTTCCCCCATCTCTACTTTTTCCTCTCGAGTTTTGATTCCTTCTTTCGCTTCCCATTCAGCCTCTGCCCGGCTTCCTGTTTTCTCCGCTGTCTCACAGTTTACACCCTTCGCCTCAGCCCATCACCTCTCTCCCCTGCTCATTTCCCTCTCTTCTGTGTTATGGTCTCATGCTATCTCTGCTTCTGCCTTTGGCTTCCCTGAAGTCACCAGGACTCGCCCCTCTTCCATCTCCCATGTCCCATCTCTCTTCTTCATGGTTTTGCCTAGAATTGTGCCTGGTTCTTGTGCCTCTGAGAAGTCCTCAGTGAATCTCACCTCATGGTGCTCAGACCTTCAGGAATTCAGTCTCCTCTGTGTTGGTTGGGGCTTGTAACTTGAATCCAATAAATGGCCTATTATAACACTGATAGGATATCACTTTTAAGTTTAGATTAAAAAAAGAAAGCAATGTCTGTCTTGATGCTTTTTGGTTACAGGGAACACAGCCATTATGTTGCAAATGACCTGACTAACAAAACATCAGACCAAGAACCTCAAGTTTCCACCATCAGCCAGAGGACCTGTGGCTGGCCAGCAACCAGCGGGGCTCTTAACCCTCCCAGGAGCCTCTTTATAGCCCCTCTGGCATCTTCACTGTACTTGTATAAAAGATCCCAAGTCAGGGGTTCCCAGGCAAGATGTTTCTGGATTTCCAACAAAGAAAACCTATAAAGCAAGCAATGTTTGTGACTTAAGGTAACTATGTCTTGCAATAACTTATATGGACTCTTTGGGCCTCAGTCTCCTTGGGACAATTAGAGGTTATTCGGGTTGACCGCGTCAAATGTCCTGTGTGAGAGGAGGCAGCTGTGGATGCTCCGAGGCCCATCCGTTCTGTTTTCCATAGGAAGTCCAGTGCCCCCCACGTCTCTTTGTGGTTTAAGCTCCACTTCTTTCTATTTGCCTCACATTTTGGCTCCTATTATCTGAAGTCTGTTTCTAATTTCTGGCAGAATTGTAGTGGCCTGTTGTTACCTCACTCTGCATGACACGCCAATTTCATGTCCGAGTCATGGCTATTGTCTCTGTCCTCTGATAATCTCTCTTGTTTTTTTCTTTTTAATTCCCATAGAACATGTGACTATAGAGAGTTGCCCTTGTGCCTGCTCTTAGTGCTGTGTGGCCTCCAGACAGGGGTGAACGACAGACAGACAGACAGACAGCCTGTCTGCCACTGAAGCATCTTTTCTTGTTTAGAATTTGCTCTCCAGATTTCAGGTTCCCTTCCAACTCCTGTAAAGACTGGAACATATTAAATAAAAGCTGAACTGAAATTGGATGGAATGTCTCAGGCACTTAGAGTCAAGAGTTCTCTTTCAGGGGAGCACATGGGGAAGAGGCCAGGGTGTGTCTGCATGAATGTAGAAGAAGAAGGCTTTCCTATCTTTCTGTTACCATTCCATCTTTAAGCAGAGACAACATCCTTTTTCCTTAGGCAGGGCCTGTAACCTAGGATCCATCACTTATGTATGGTGTCCATGGCAACCAGGCAATGGTATGGGATCCCTTTTCACTGGGGAATTCCTTTTATGGCTCATTTCCAAAACCAGCATGGCCAGTACAAGAGTCTGCAGTTTCCCAGTTGCTTAGCAACCAGATCCTATGCTCTGGTCTCTAGGAAAAACAGGCAGTTTTTTTTTTAAGTGTTTGTCGTCAGAATCATATGTTACATTGTCTCTACTTTGTCTCTTTAGAATAAAATAATTAGTGTGTGATAAGGATGCAGGAAAGGGCAACTGCTCCCTCCTTGCTGTTCATGCCTCCACTGCTCCTGGCGGGCTGCTGCAGGCAGGCAGGGAGAGGGAGGGAAATGGTAGCAAGCTTTCAGCTTGTAATTAAGCACTGCGAGCCATCTGCACATTGAAAGCTCTACATTTTTAACGTCTCATGGGGACATCAAGTATGTCTTAAGCCAGCAATCTGTGATGCAGTCCCTCCCTCTCTCAAACCAGAAAAGCCAAACTCCACCCACAGGTGTCATTTGGCCACATCTTCCTGTACATTCTGAAGGGGCTGGGCAGAATCACTGTGCTGAGAAAGGGCATGCGACCTTGTGCCTCTGAGTGACAGCTGAGGGTTTGCACCATGGATGATTCTGCTATTCATATCTGGTAGGTATAGAGCAAGATGAAGCTCAGCACTCTCACATAAAGGACAAAGAAGTATCCTGCTGGCAGTATCATGAAGCTAAGGTTGAGAAACTCTAACTTAAGGAATCAGAAGACACATCTGTCTTGTTCAAATCCAGCACTCTGACTGATGAGGTAAGGGGTGGGGCATGCAGATCATCCTAATCAGCAGGCACAATACCAGCCCACATTTCTCTATGACAGGGAAGCTCAAAGCTCTTCTAGCAGCTGGTTAAAGGAGTGTTGATCAGCTAGTCCTCTGGAGTTTGTGACAATGGAGGCAATCCATAAGGAGACCTCCCCACAAGGACAGACAGTGGAGTAGACTTCACGCTGAACAGAACCAGCCTCGCAAGCTGACAACCAAGACAAGCCATCATGCGTGGGTTCTTAGGGTTTGTTGCAGGCCTTCCCTCTTGCACAGCAGGTGTATCACCCACTGAGCATTTCCTTGGGCCAGGAATTACATTTGTATGAAGATAGCGAGGACCAAAGATGATGTGTGCATGCACACACACATGTACATCTCTGTACATGCACCTGCTGTGGTAACAAACACAAGGCAGGCTCTTGATGATATAATATACATTCATATATACAGTCTTTTTACAAGCTCTTTCCCAGTGATGCTGAGAACGAGGCTAAGGGCTGTGTGTAGGAATATGCAATTGGCCTCCCTATTGTGTCATCTATGACAATCAGTTTTCCCTCAGGTAATATACTTGTACCAGACATCACAACATTATGGAAGAGGCTTTGACCCATTTCTATCTTCAGGGTTGTGCTGCTGCCTCTTGTAGGGTAATGCCAGACATTGCATTTGGGTTTTGCGTGTTGTGTGGTACAGTGTGTGTGTGTGTGTGTGTGTGTGTGTGTATGCTGGAGATTGAGCACAGGGCCTTGTGCATGCTAGTCACATGCTCTACAACTGAATGATGCCCAAGCTCCCGTCATGAGTTCAATACGTTTAGTAACCTTTTCTTTCCGCTTGCTTGAAACCTTGAGAATACCTCTTAATTCTAATAAGCTAATTTATTTTCACAAGATTGGATCCTTTCATAATTTTGCAAGCTGTAATAAGTGCCCTGTTAGCTCCCCAGCTTCTAACCTGGCCTTGTCTAGAAGCCCTGAAGCCCCCCAGATCACTTGCAATGCCCTATTTATTATTTTTTCCTTGAAATTCATCTATTAAAACAGCATCTTTCATTCTGTGTTTAAATAAGGGTGGGCAACATTCTCTTTGAGGTGTTTTGCTTCTCTCCCTTATTCTTTCTAGCAAGTTCCCCAAACAGGGCAGCCTTTTGGAGACAGAATCCTTAATGGGTCCCAAGTCCCCTCCTGGCTCATAACAATTTGCATCTCATCTTCTATAGTTTGTAATTTTTTCTTCTTGCTGTCTCTTTGCTCTTGTTAAAATTCTCCTCCGCAGGTCTCCCTAACTCTTCCAGCGTCACTCAACCTCTCTGCATCAGCTTCTTGTAAACACGGACAGCCCTCCAGAAGCTTCTAGATTTTCCTACTTCAGATCTAGGTGAAGTGTGATCCCACCCAGTTCTGCTCAATTGACTTAAGCTTCTGCCAGTACAGGTCTGAACATGTCTCCGCTAAGATTCTCCCCTTCACTGGAGATAATTAAACAATGCTAAATATAGAAGCAGCTTGCTCATCCCTCCCAATCAAATTTAAGGACTCTTACCTGGAAGCCCCTGTGCTGGGGGAAACAGCAGAGGCCAGCTTCCATGAGGATAGCACACAGAGTCTTTGGTCTCTGAGCAGAGAAGGGGGAGCTAGAGCAGTCACATCAGACTCCTGAGCTACTTGAGACTGGATGGCTGGAGGCTGTGGAGGGGGATGGAGGTGGTTACCAGAAGTACCAGAAGCTCTGGAAACTATGCAGGTCTGAGCAGTGGTAAAGGAGTCAGAGGTGGGCTATATAAAGGTCAAAGGGCATTAGGCAGCAAGTCTGGGATTCAGGATGACAGATGAGAGATTCAAAACAGAGCATCCTTAGAGCCCTGCAGGCAAGGCTTTATCAGGGCAGGAACTAAACTCAGGGTGAGCCCTGCCCCTAGGAAGGCTGAAAAGGGATCCTGGCAGCTCCTGAAGGCAGCTGCCTAGAACCGAAGCCAGGAGGAAACAAGCGAGGAGGGCTTGATGCTTTCTTGAGAAAATAATTCTTTCCCCGTCCTTGTAAGGCCAGTGGAGATTCCTAGGTCAGTTAGCTAGTCCATTGGCAGGTCAATGAGGAATATGAATTGTATACGCATTCCTCAGGGATCAGCCCCTCACTTCAGAGCTGTTTGTTGTCACCAAGTTCCTGCATGATACAAGATTCATGAGGCACTCCAAGAAAAACATTTCCGTGGTCACTAAGTTTGAGATATTTGCAAATTCCAGGTCCTTCCTGGAGATCCACAACATTTTAGAAGCCCTGAAAACTGACTAATGGAAATCTATTTAATGGTTCTTAAGTCAATATTTTTCAGATATAGTCAACAACAGGATCCAGCAGGATCCCTTTGTTAGGTAATGATGGTGAATATCCTGTGGACGAGCTTTGAGAAACATTGTTCCAGAACATTCCTATTCACATGTTCCCAGGCCCTCCACAACCTGGTCTTGCCCTTGTTTCCAGCCTTTCCTTAGTTTTCCCCCTACATCCCAGCCACATTAAACATTTCCCCTCTGCACACTCCCATTTGACGTTTCTTTGTAATACAACAGGTGATTCATCATCAATCTCAAACACAGAGGGACAAAAACAGGGCCTCACCTCCCTGAATCTTTCCTCCCTCCATGTCTACCTATTCTTTGAGGCTTACTTCAAATGTGGCATTTGATTCATGCTCTGTCCTGCCTCTGCTCTCGGCTTCCCGTCACTATAAATAACATTCCCTCCCCTTTAACCCCTCCTACCCCGTATCTATTACTCTCTGGGTACTTTGCTTTTTTTCCCCAGACAGGCTCTCCTAAGCTAGCATGGCTTTGAACTCTCTCTATAACTTAGGATGACCATGAACTTCTGATCCTCTTACCTCCATCTCCCAAGTGCTAGGATTGTAGGCTTGTAGTGCCACATTCCATTTGTGCTGTATTGGGGATTGAACCTAGGCCCTGTGCATGCCCAGCCACCATTTCACCAACTGAGCTAAAGCACTAGCACATTTGTGCTGTTTTCCTTAGGACCGGGATATGCATCTGACTCATTTTCATAACTCCCATGTTTATAGGCGTGTTCAAGGGAGCAGACGCATGGTTGCTGGCCTCTAAGGTCCAGCAGATTCTCCTCTCTACACTTGGGCCAGTGATGGCAACTGTTGAGCTAACCTGTTGCTAACCAAGTCTTGAGAGCATCTAAAGGCCTAATCAGAGACAGCCCCAGGGAGCCTCACAGCAGCGTTCCTAACAGGTCTAAACTATGGGGGTGAGATAGGCATGAGAAAGAAAGTCTCTTTGTGAACCCTCAAGTGAAAGGAGACTTTAGCAAACTGAATGTAAGAGCTGTTAATACTCCAAACCAGTGGCCGTCCATAACTGAAAAGAGCAATTAGCAGAAACAATTCATTATACTTTCATGTTCATGTCTAGTCTCAGGGCTAATTATCTGTACAATTAGCATGTTACCAAATGCAAATGATTGATGAGGCTGACTTCTTGGAATGCAGCATGAGACTTGAGAAGGGTAAATAGCTCTGAGTTACCAACAGCTTCACTTACTTTGAGTTTCCAGTGGGGCAGAGCCTGCACATTAAAGAAACAATGTGAACAGAGCATGCTGGTGTTTAAAAAGGCAGATAAAACACAACCATACGGTGTGCCTGTTTAAATAGCTTTAGGTCTCTCCGAACTCCTTTCTAGCGGTGTGCCTTGGGCCGGTTTCCTCCTGTAACTGTTACATACACATCTCAGTTTTGCTGTTCATAAAACAATGTAACAGTGGCCCCCAGTTAAAAGACTGTTGTGGAGATTTTGCATACAATTGATGAGATGATCACTATGAATGATCACTCACATATTTTTATAGTACATAAGGAATATTAGAGGGAAGCAGACTTATACAGATGTCTTTGCTGTAACACCATCTATATATTTAGACAAACCTTCTGTGGTCTGCAAATGACTTTTAAAAAAATAACAAAACTTGTAAGGGAAAAATGAGGTTGGGACAGACCACTCGAAATGTATCCAACCTTAGAACCTCAGCACTCACAAAAACAGTGTTAAAACTAATGAAATACTAACTTCTTAAGCCTCAGCTTTCACAAGCATTTGTGCACTGCATCTCAGCCCTGGGTCCTTGGGCTACAACCCTAGACAGCAAGGTCTGGGAGGCCGGTGGCTTCTAACAAGAACTAGCTAGCTTCATCAAAATCAAACAGTTCTTTTAAAGCGCAGCTAAGGGCCAGGGAGAGAAATCAGCTCGTAAAGTGCTTGTCATATAAGCACGAGAACCTGAGTTTGATCCCCCAAACCTATGAAATAAGTTAAGCGTGGTGACACGCTTGTAATCTTGGTGCTGGGAGTGGGGCAGAGACAGGTAGATCCCTAGGGCTTGCAGTTCATCCAGTCTAAACTAACCAGACAGTCATACGTAACTGGTGAGAAACCCTATCTTAAAAACCAAGGTGGTACCTGAACAATGACACCCAAGGATGATCTCTGGCCAATACACACACATGCACAAGTGCACACACGCAACACACACGAGAACAGCACTCTTAACTAGTTCATCTCTTTAGGACAAAAAGAAATGTCTTCATAGCTCATCTGATTGCACTTTAGGAAAGCTTGGCACGAGGAAACACACCGGTTCTTAATAGAAGCCACGCCCTGCAGCTGCAGAAGTCCGCTGTGTGTACTCTATGCTTTTCCTTAAGACCTTCAGGAAGCTCAGGACGCTGCACTGAAGGAGTAGATACACTGAGGATGCTTGCCCCTGGATGTTTCAGATCATTAATGTGCTAGGAAAAAATACTGCACAGGAACCAACGTGACTTCTGGGACCTGACAGTTCCCCTGTTTGCCCACGGGCTGTGAGGTCACTCATGTTTAAGGCATACATGTTTTAGAGAGATAGTTTGTACTGAATATGTCCTACTTGTTAGGTGTTGTGGTTCGACCTAAATATAAATCCTGTGGCTTAATCTGCATATAAACCTAATAAAGTATCCTGACCTCTGAGGCTCAGGGACATTAAATAACATCCTTGAGATCATAGGTTTTAATTAACAAACCACGGTATCCTTCCTGAAGTCCACCTGAATATACAGCTCCCATTCTCTGGATTATACTGCGTTCCTAAGAATAGATAGAGGTCAGAGAAAAGAAAGTTATCTATGGCTACTATCATAATGAACAGAATTGTATTCCTAACCACAAAGCACTAACATCTACTTTCTTTTAATCCTTACACAGGTATCATTAACACCATTCCACATACCAGAAAGCCAAAGCTCAAAGGACTTATAATCAGGTGAAGGTAAAGCCAGATCCAAATGTAGGCCTGCCTGACTCTACACTGGGTATTTCTCCTCTATTCCAGTTACTTTTGTGCCTTTATGTTTAAAGATGGTATTTACCCAAAGTTGGTGAGCCTGCCTCCTTGTTTTTTTGTTTTTGTTTTTGTTTTTTAAAAGCTGCATGAGCTGGGTGTGCCGGCCCTCTCCTTCACTCACACTATGTGCACAGTCCAAATACAAGTTCATATATGCACAGGTACATGTGCACACACATCCAAATGGATGCATTTGCATATGTACCCCACAAATGTACACACAAAATAGTCACACATATGTGCATACAAACTCATGCGAATCCACACCAGGCCACCAGCAATTCTGGGGACAGTTTATCACGCCTTTCTCTCATCTTCTGAACTTCATTGGTTTTATACATTTTTTTTCCTTGTTACTCTTTAAATTTGCCATTTAAACATCTCAGAAGAGATGGGTGTTTTGGGAGCACATCTTTAATCCCAGGCCCGGAGGCAAAGGAGGGAATATTGAGTCTTGACAGTTCAAGACCACCCTAGACTGCATATCAAGAATTGAATTTTTTAAAAACCCCTACAAATATTTACGAATAAACAAGTATCTCAGATGAGATTCTTTAATTATCATGGTGATGGTTATAATTTTAAAAGACAAATGTTGGATCTGAGGTTATAGTTCAATGACAGGATCTTGGCTAGCATGCATGAGGGGTCTGGGTTCAGTTCCTAGCACCAAAATAAATAGGTAGGTAGATAGATAGGTACATAGATGATAGATAGATAGATGATAGATAGATGATAGATAGATGATAGATAGATAGATAGATAGATAGATAGATAGATAGATAGATAGATAGTATCAAAGACAGTATGGAAAACATGGAACCCTCCCTCATATACTGTTTGTGTGAATGTAAGTGACAGAGCTCCTTTGGAAAAAAAAAAACCTTGAAGTTCCTCATATGATTAAACAGAGTTGCCAGCTGATCAAGCAATTCCACAAGGAGACATGGGAACTTGTCTACACAAAAACTTGTACACAGCCAGGGGTCCACAGATTAACACTGTACTGAATGTACTGAATGCCATTCCTCTATCACACATTAGGCCAACCAGTGTCATAACCACTGAAGTCCTGAGATCATCAGGGGTGTGAGTGTAAAGGAGTGCAACCATTGTGGAAAACTGTTGGGTGGTTCTAATCAATTCAAAGTTACTAGTCTAAGTTGGGCACAATAGTGCATGCTTTCAGTGCTAACACTTGGGAGAAAGAGGCAGGCAGATCTCTGAATTAGAGACCAGTGTGGTCTGCAGAATGAGTTCTAGGACAGCCGGGGCTATACAGAGAAACCCTGTCAGAGAGAGAGAGAGAGAGAGAGAGAGAGAGAGAGAGAGAGAGAGAGAGACCTAGTCTATGACCTTGGCTTCCAATGCCACCCATACACTCTTACTCAAGAGACATGAAAGCACCTGCTTGTGAAAAACCCTGTCCATGAATAACCATGCCTTGATCATAATATCCCTGAACTGCATCCAGTTCAAATGTCCACACAAGAATATAGTTTTTAAATGCTGGCATACTCATCTAATAGAGGAACACTCAACCCTAAAATGAAACTAACCACCAGCAGATGAGCTACCATGATGTATCCATCAGATATTATGCTAAACACAATAAGCCAGATTCAGAAGAGCTCATACTACTCCATCCAATTTGTAGGAATGTACTGGTTAGTTTGGTCAAGTTGACACAGGCTAGAGTCACCCAGAAAGAGGGAACTCTCAGTTGAGAATTGCCTCCATTAGCCTGGCTTACAGACATGGTAGTGGGACACTTTCTTAATGAGTCATGTGAATGCACTGTGGGTAGTGCATTATGGGCAGCACTATAAGCAGTGCACTCCTGGGCATGAGGTCCTGGGTTGTATAAAAACAAGGGCCAAGCAAGCCAGTAAGCAGCATTCCTCCATGGCTTCTGTTTCAATTCCTGCCTTGTGTTCCTGCCCTGACTTCCCTCAGTAATGGACTGTAACCTGAAAGTATAAGCTGAGATAAACCCTATTCCTCCTCTACTTGCTTTTGGTCACAGTTTTGTCACAGCAACTCAAGGTAACTAGAATCTTGAGGGGTGGAGCTGGGGGGGATCAGAAAAGTAGAAGCCTGAGAGTAAGACAGGGTGGGGAGAACCACAGCAGACTTTCCACGATGTCGGACATACTCTAACTCTTACTTTGGATGCATGTACTTGTTGAAACACATTGAATGGCACAGTGAAGATTTGTGCTGTATATACAGAATTTACCTTATACAATACCAATCTTAATTCTAGTAAGCATGTTTTTCCCAGTGATGATGTGTTTGAAATTCTCAACCTCTTTTTTTTTCTTTTTTCAATCTGAATAAGCACAATTGAGTAAACATATTCAGATGATAGGCTCCAGATTTCTCACTGCACACTTTATATGGAGAGACTGAGTCCTGCAGGGTCACTTCGGAATTTGGATTAAAGATGACAGCAGCATGAGCTCATGACTGTGGGCGTTTCTCTCTCTACCTCCTAGGAAAGTGTAAAGACAAAAATCACTTTGGTGGCAGGGGACATCAAACAACAAGGTCTTGGTTCCAAATGCTACTTCCCACTGAAAGGAAGCACTGACAAACAAGATGGTTAGGGGTGATGTAAGCAAGCCTAAGCAAGACCTGGAAGATGCTGGGAGGGACTCAGGCTAAACCTAGAACAATGTCAGTAAGTTACTAAAAAATAGTGTTGATAGGTTACAATCCAGTCAACAAAACAGGAATGAATAAATTCTGCCCCCCCACACACACACTAGTGGATAAGAGAGTGGATGAGAGAAATCTTTGCCGTTACTACTAGCAACCCCAATTGGTGAGTGATATAGTTAGAAAATCATCAATGGATGCCAAAACTCATTGGTAAACTTTAGATGGGAAGGGCATATTTACATAATCTTAAAATATCTTCCCACAAATACATATTTAAGCACCAAGGTGGGGGAGAGTAACTCTGCTGTGGAGAATCTGGGCAGACACAATCTCAATCAAATAGTCACATTCGATACCATCAATGTTAAGTGACACTCCATTATGCGTCTCATAATGGGACACTTAATATTATTTTAGTGCCTCGGCCTAAATTTAATCAGGAGGACATATTGGGCAAATGCAATTAGAGGGATACATTGTGAAAAAAATTGATCCTCAAGTTTATTTATTTAATTTAATTACTATTTGTTTTTAAAGAGACAGGGTTTCACTATGTAACCTTGGCTGGCCTAGAACTTCCTATGCTGACCAGGCTGCCCTTGAACTTAAAGAGATCCTCCTGTCTCTACTTGGATTGCTAAGATTAAAGGTGCTGTACTACCACAAGCTGGCCTGGTCCTCAAGTTTAAAAATATGATAAGAACAAGAAAGACAAAGACTCAGGGTGAATCCATGTCATAACTGAAAGCTGTGCATGATTCTAGACCTGAGCCTGGATTAGGCTTCAAACAACTATAAAGGAAGCTATTAAGACAAAAATGGATGGAATTTGAATATAAATTATTGACTAGCTAGTAATAGTGAACTAAGTTTAAATTCTCTGATTCTGCTAAAGTCCCGGAGGTTATATAACGGAATGCTCTGGTTTTTAGGACAATAGGATTAAATCAGTTAGCAATAGAAAAGTATCATGTTCCTAACTTATTTTCAAGCTTCTCAGATAATAGTTTCTCATGTATAACTATCTGGCTACATCTGTATCTAGCACATCTGTCTTCTGCATATGTATCTATATTTTGTCTATCTATAGAGAGAGCACAGGCAGCATAATATAATCGACAAGAATGGGATTATAAAGAAGTCTTTAAATGATTCTCACAAACTTTCTGTAAGTTTGGAATTATGTCAAAATACAAAGTTACCCAACAATGATAGAAAAGCTGCCAGGAGAACATTCCCCTGGCCATCCAAGCTCCTGCTTATCTCCTGAGCAAGGGCACTGGTAGCTTTTGCCCTAGACTAGCTTTTGAAGAATGGTTCTATAATGAAGAGTACTAGAAGATAGAGATTAAATTTCCTTCTGGAGTAAAAGACAGGTTGTTTTTTTTTGTTGTTGTTGAATGAGTATATTGATGTAATTTCTCCCTCCATGTAAAGGGTAGGCATGTTTGGTTGCCACTCATTATAAAAATGTACATTGCCCTGAGCTCAAGACTCCTAGGTTTTGATGCACACCTATTGCATACACAGTATCTACCTGGACCCTTACGTGGTCCTCTTGTGAGGCTTTGGGAGCAGAGGGACTGATGCAATGTCACACTTCATGCGACCTGTGTGCAGAGCATAAGAGCGCTCTTTGTTTCTAACCCAGGAGCATTGTGTCTGTTGCCAGCATCCCCGGTGAGAATGGATACATTAGCTTGCAAGTAGGCAAAGACTTGAAACTTCTTGGAGAAACAGGACAGGCGAGACAATTGGTCTGGTGAAATGGTTCAGCTGGTAAAGTGCTTGGCCCATAAGCTGGAGGATCTGAGTTCAATCCCTAGATGTCATGTAAAGAAGCCGAGTGCTTATAATAACAATACAGTGCTTATAATAACAATACTATGCTGGGTGTGGCAGTACACATCTTCAATCCTAGCACTCTGTGGCAAAGGCAGGAGGATCTCTGTGAGTTCAAGACCAACCTGGTCTACATAGAGAGTCCCAGGCCAGCCAAGGCTACACAGTAAGACTCTGTCTCTAAAAAACAAACAATAAACAAGCAAACTTTGGGATTTATTATAAATAATTCTAGCTAGAGCTGGAGACAGGCGGAGCCAGCAAGCCTAGTGTAATGGATGGGTTCCAGTCCAGCAAGAGACCCTGTCTCAGAATCCAAGATGGACAGTGTCTGAAGACTGATGTCTGATTTGATCATTGGCCTACACACGCACCCAACCAATTTGACAATCTGTAGCTACATATTTGTTGAGTTAACTTTTCCTGGTAGGATCTGAACAAATATGAACTTACCCCATATTTACACCAGCGACACACCAAGCAACTGATTCCACCTGGGTCCACCTTTGTAAACCATGAGTCTGTTGGGTTTAATTTATATTAGTGAGAGAGGGAGGTTACCTAGCAGGAGCGTGTGTGACCCCAAGCAATTCCTAGGCTAAAAGTCTCACCCCAGCACAGGTGATGGTCTAACAGGTTCACAGATGGCTTCCCCCTCTTCAGTCCAGACCGGAGAGGAGTTCAGTAAACAATGGAAGGAAAACTGATAACAAAGAGGAGGGAAAAACAAGGGTGGAAACAGACACTTAACCATTAACAAGAAGCAAAGGTCAGAACCGCTGTCATCAATGACAATGACGCTTTCTGGGGGATTTCCTGTTTAGTTCTTAGCATGCATGTTTCCATAGTACAGGGACCCAAAAGAAGTCACTCAACTGGGTGGAAAGCTACTTGTGTCTAGAGACCTTGATTTGGGATTCTTTGTCTCTGCTAGCAGGTAACTGTGGTGGGACCAGTGGTAGAGAACAAGTGGATTGTGCTTTTGCATCGGTTCTTCAAAAACAAGCTTCTACTTTTATTACTTTGCTAATTTGTGCATTTTTGAAACAGGGTCTCACTTTGTAGTCCCAGATGGCCTGGAACTCACAGAAATCGGCCTGCCTTTGCCTCCTGAGTGCTGGGATTAAAGGTGAGCACTACTTAGCTATTTATTGATATATTATTTCATTCTGTAGTCAAGACTGGTCTAAACCTTATGATCCTCTTGCTTCATCCTCCAGAGCACTAGAATTACAAGCCAGTGCCACCATCCTTGGCCTGAAATAGTCTTATTTTCATGTGTTAGCACTGGCAGAGAGAACGTGAGTTTTCATGAAACCCTCTGGCAGGCACATCCAACCTTTTCACAGTGTGATAAGATATTGTCATCCACAAGGTTCATGCTTTTTTTTTTTTTTGACACATTCACAAATCTTACAGTGTTTTAAGTAAGTTTACAATTAAATGTTGGGTTGTAGTCATAACTAGCCTTGAGCACATGTGACCCACAGGTGGTGGGTTAGACAAACCACAAATATTCGTCCAATTTTTACATTAAAATCTTTGCTCCCATGGTGAAGAATTCAGGAAGAATTTGAGTGATGACTCTGAGACCTTACATCAATATATATCTTAAGACAATTTTCCACCGTAATAGCAAAATCCCTGAATATTTTATGGAGAAAGGAGACTTACTGTTTTGGAGCCTGGAAGTCCATATAGACTTGTGCTGGCTCAAAGTAGGTCCTGTCTGGCTGCATTACAATATGGCAGATGGTGTCAGTGTGGAGTGTAAAGGGAAGAGATGAGGCAGGAAGCTGGAGGCCAAGATCTGTCTTGAGTTTTCTATAATTACTCACTCTCAGGGCCGGTGAGTTGGCTTAGCAGGTAGAGGCATTTGCTGCACATGCTGAAGCCCTGAGTTGGTTCGCAGAGCTCAAGTAAAGGTGAAAGGAGAAAACCCCAACGGCACAGAGTTGTCCTCTGACCTTCATCCATGCACTGTGGAACAGGATCACATACATACATAAATATGCACTAATAATAAATTAAAAAATTAAAAACAATTCACTTTCATGAAAATTCCTTTGCTTTGCCTTAGTTCCTTCCAAGGGCTCTCTACCCAGTGAGCCCATTTTCTCTTACCAGGCCCCAGCTCTTATAGGTTATACACCTCCCAGTGCTGCCACACCAAGGACCAAGATTCTGCTGCATGAGACTTTTGGGACGCATGAGACTCAAACTACACTCAATCCACAGCAATGGGAATAAGCCCCTTAAAGAAGGCTCAGGATGAGTTCCAGGACAGTCAAAGCTACACAGAGAAACCTTGTCTCAAAAAACAAAAACAAAAACAAAAACAAAAACAAAAAACAAAAAACAAAAAACAACCAAACAAATGAAAAAGAAGACTCAAGGAAAACCATTAATAACATCCCAGGTTAAAGTGAGAAAGGGGGTTTTAGAGACACAGGGCCTCATCAGACACTGAATTCACCAGTCCTGGTGTCCTCTCATTCCCACCCTGCCTGTCCTCCTTCTTTGACACAGGGTCTCACTATATAGCCCTGGCCAGCCTGGAACTCCTTATAGACCAGGCTAGCCTCTGGATGACATTGTTTGCCTGCCCCTCCCTCTGGAATGCTGGGATTAAATTTAGCACGTGCCACCATGTCTGGCTTGGTTTTTATTATTGTTGTTGTTTTGTTTTGTCTTAAAATAATTATTTAGTAAGTTCACATAGTTGTTTTAAATATTTTTCAAGAATTGTATCTTCTCAAAAATCTAGCTTTGTCTACAGAATGGTTGGTCTATGTGAGCTACTTGGCCTTTACTGAAGGTAAACTCAGTTGAATTTCTTTCCTCAAACATTCCCTAAAGAATTCATTTGACAGGATCTTATTATCAAATGTAGTCTTTACTTACAGGGGGGCTTCAGGATGGCTCAACAAATAAAGTTGCTTGCCACCAAGGGTGATGACCTGAGTTCCATACTTGGGACCCACAGGGTGGAAGGAGAGACCCCAATCCTATAAGTTGTCTTCTGACTTCTACACATGCACTGTGGCAAGCACAGGCACAAGTGGGCACACGCGCACATCCACTCACACTCTTACAAAACAAAAAGGAATTTCATAGAATCTATCTGAGGAAGTGTTATTCTATAAAGATCCTGGGAAACTAAGGAAATAAGATCAAATTAACAGAAAAAAGGTAGTTTAAAGGCAAAATGGGTTTTGAAGGAAAGATAGAAGAAATGGATTTGAGAAATGCAAGGAAAAAGGAGTCTTTCACATGGTGTGGCGGCGCACACCTGTGGGCCCAGCACTCAGGAGACGGAAGTGGACAGCTCGTTCTCTAAAACCAAGCAAGCAAACAAAGCTAACCTAAGGCTCTCCTCCTGTGCTCCAAGTAGCATTCTATAGGGAAAGGGGTTTGCTTCCCACAGCACTGCTCTCAAACATTAGGGACAGCCCCAAATCATGGAATGCCTTGTAATCTACTGGGCAGGTCAGGCCCACCAATCCTCCCAACCCTTCTTCAGTTCATGTCTCCTGTCAAGTAAAAACAAGCATGTTTCTTTAGGGGACTTAAGGACTATGATTTGTTTGATGTCCCCAAGTCCAAAGGTTAGGCATGAGCTACAGAAGGGCTATACAGAGAAGAAAATAACAGGTATGACAAAGAATCCATGGGGTACATGCTCAGTGATAGAGTACTTGTTTACTGTGAACAGAGCCCTAAGTTCAAACACCCAATACCACATAGACACACGCACACAGACACACACACAGACAGACAGACACATGTACACAGACACAGACACACACACAGACACACACACACAGACACACACACACACAGACACAGACACACACACACAGACACACACACAGGCACACATACACAGACACATACATACACACAGACACACACATACACACAGAGACATACACACACAGACACACACACAGATACAGACACACACACACACACACACACACACACACACACACACGTGCACGAATGCCTTGGCTACCATAGTGTCATCTAAACTAGCCACTGGCCACAGCAAGACCCTGTCTCAACCAAACCAAACCAAACCAAACAAAACAAAACACCAAAGCAAAACATGACCAAGAGGCTCAGACAACACCTTTGTACTTTTTAAAAAAGATTTATTTATTATATGTAAGTACACTGTAGCTGTCTTCAAACACACCACAAGAGTGCATCAGATCTCATTATGGATGGTTGTGAGCCATCATGTGGTTGCTGGGATTTGAACTCATGACGTTCAGAAGAGCAGTCAGAGCTCTTAACCACTGAGCTACCTCTCCAGCCCCAACACCTTTGTATTTTTAATCAGGAAGGGGATTTGATATTTGGATATGGGTATGGTCAGCATGGAGTCAGCCTACCCTAAAACCTGTTATAGGTACATAAATTTGTAAAAGTAAAATAAAACTAGGACCAGAAACATAAATCTTGAAGTAAGATGCTTTAAAAAAAAATCAAGTAAATTTTATAGTATCTTATTTCTCTGGAAATCAGAAAGCTGTGTGCCATCACACCTGTGGAAAGAGGGGCCCATGCTGAGGACCCAGCCCCCTGGGATTTAACAGTTCCGCCATGCTGTGAACACCTTAGGTGAGACTTTTATGAGAGACATCCTATATCCAACAAGCCCCTAATATCCTGTGTGATACTATGAAAGTGCTGGCTGCCCTTTCCTATCTGGATTTTCTGGAACTATAAAAAGGAAATTCTTTTATAACAAACAGGAACAGAAACTTTATTTATTTATGTAACTTAGGACAGGTAAAGGCGTGAAAGACACGTGCCTTTCTGGTGATTGTTGGACAGGTCAGGTCCTAGATGGAACAGAATTTCCTAAAGGGCAAACCTGATCTTGTAGTATTTATTATTATTATTATTCCAATTTTCAATGCACTGCCTCAAAATCATTCTCCCATTGCTTATACTTGTATTGTCAAGCTGTCAAAACAGCAACTTCCTACTTAGGTTATAGTTATATGAACACATAAAGTGCTTTTTATTAGATTTGCTTTGGGTTGAATTAGAGGGTATCTTTTAGAAGGGATGCATCATTTGTACAATGGTGAGGAGGCTGGCTTGGGGGCACATTCCTGAGAGAGGCTTCCTGGTGCTGGGTCATCTTTTGTTTCTGCAAGGCGATGTTACATGTGTACAAGCTCCACCCAGCTCTCTGTCTGGGTCCTAGATCACCTCAACTGTGGGCTTGCTTTTGTCTCTGTCCCTATTATATAGGCCATGCACGAGAGAGAGAGAGAGAGAGAGAGAGAGAGAGAGAGAGAGAGAGAGAGAGAGAGAATCGACCAGTAAGGAGGCTGAGCCTTGTCCATCTCTGACCCTAGCGCCCCTCACAGGTCAGATCTTTAAAGATGGTAATGTAAATAGAGCTGTCTACTGTCAAAGAGGTCATCTGGTGCTCGTCACACAAATGGGGCAGAATTAAAGATGGGAGGAGTGGAGAGATGGGGGAAGGGGAATTGATATGCAGAAATTACCAGAAACGTTGGTAGCCCTTGCTTTTCTTTCCTGTCCATAAATTGTGGTTAGAACTAGATTTGGTGTCACAAACTTTCCAGAATCACTAGAAAAGAAACCACCTACAACCTGGATTCTGTCCTCTGGGTTTGTTACTAATGGAGAAGGCACAGCCTTTGCCCAGGACCTCATATCTTTTAGAAGGGCAGTTACTCTCACATCTGCCAGCACCGGAGGAAACTGATGGTAACCAATTGTCTGGGTGCTTTTGTTAGCGCCTCTTTTCTGCTGGCTGGGCTACACAATTACCAGAGCCCTTGAGAATGCTTATTGTCAATAGGAGTAATTTCACATCCCATCCACTTAGTGAAGAGATGTGAAAATTGATCTCGGGTTCTGAGGTAAGACTGGAACCAAAGCTCAGGCTACAAATGCGTTGGAAATAAACATGTGCCCCTCGCCGTTTTCATTAGGTATCGCTGTCACCCAGCCTCTAGGGAAATGAACTCAAGTCCAGCTGTCTTTCTATGCAAGTTCAGATGTGTTCCCAATCTGGTGGAGTCAGCTGTCATCTTCGTTTACTGTTAAATTTTGTAGTGGTTGTCATGAGGGTTGGCGGCCCCAAGGAGGGTGATTCTCTGTTTTATCCACAGACAGGGGAACAACGTAATTTGACACTGACTGCCAAGGAGGTCCTTCCAATTCAGCTTATTGTCTGAGCCCCTTTTTATTTGGTTTCAAAAGTCTCTTCAAAAGGGCAGAAAAATTAGCCTTAAATAGTATTTCTCGGATCGCCTTTAACAGTGGTGATAAGGAGAAAGCGTCTAGTCTTGACAGAAGTGGTTTCATTATAACTTGTTTTTATCTCGCCAGAATAAGCAAGGGACTTCAAAATGTGTTTTCATTACGGCTAAGGAGCAAGTTGTAGCTGATATCTTCGTCAAAGAAAGAACGATCTGTGAACTCTATTATTATGTCTCTCTTTTGCTTTCTGCTTGCAAAGCAAAGAGGAGATTTTGTTTAGTTTTTGTTATTTTTAAAGTGAACTTCTGTCAACACATGTCAACAAGAATTTGCATTTCCAGGAGCTGGAGAGACGACTGGATGGTTAAGAGCTCTGGCTGCTCTTCCAGAAGACCTAAGTTCAGTTCCCAGCACCCACATGGCAACTCCCGGGATCTGACACCCTTTTCTGGCCTCTACAGGCAACCCTCACATACATAGTGTAAACAAACATAGATGACACACTCCCATACACATAAATACAAATACATTTTTTTAAAAATTTGTGTTTCTGGAAGTTCTATCTTCCACAGCAAGGATCCAGTCTTTTTATAAAATGACTTTGTATACAAAGGACTTTTTTTATACAAAACCAAAAAACAAAAACCAAAACTACAGTCAAGATGAAACTCTTTAACCTAAAAATGAACCTTGGAAACAGAAGGTAAAATAAAGCCAGAACAACTGTTATTTTCTGTTTTCTTTCTTGACAGGTGACATTAAGCTGACATTGAGCTACAGACATGACATCATCCATGGGGTATACCCAGTGCCAAACATACTGCATTCTTTTGACCAAAAGGAGGGTTTGTGCAGACAGACAGACAGACAGACACGGGCTCTGGAGCCCCAGAGCTGGCCTAAGTCTGCAGACAAACAGGTCAAAGCACATTGGAGTTACACAACTCCTGCAGATGCCCAGCCTCCTCCCTCGGGCCGCTGGAGAGTTTACATTTGTCAATTGCTTCCTTGAGGGCCTGGCTCAAGACTCACTTCCTGCAGGAGCGGGTCTTTGCCTAACCCGCCTCCCTCAGCCCTGCTGCACATCTGCTCACGCCTCATCTCACTCGCTTCATCTCACTCGCTTCTGCTCTGCCAGGCCCCTGTCTGCATTTTCCCTCACTCTCAGTTTCTTCTCTGCCTCTATCTTTTTGGCTTAAGGAAAAAAAAAGTAATATTTTATACTTGGACAGTTTTATACAAGTATCACAGTATATCTTGATCATATCCACCCCCAGGTTCCTCCCCTTTTCCCCCAAGCACCCCAACATGTCCTCACTTCATGTCCTCGCCTTTTTTCCTTTACTTGATAACCCACCAAGTCTAATTAGTGCTGCCTGTCGGAATCTGGACTGGCTGATCTGCTTGGTCTTGTGCAGGTGCCCATAGCTGCAGCGAGTCCTGAGTGCAAGGGCCATGCCATGTTCAGAAGACAGCATTGCACAGCACACCCTTCCCCATCCTCTGGTTCACGTGCTTGATGTGATTCCTCTTCTGAGGTGCTCCCTGATCCCGGGGTCAGGTAGGGCTCATTTAGATGGCTCATTTAGGGCTGAGCTCGAATCTGCCCCTTATTCTCACACCATTGAGTATCTGCACTGACTGCTGCTCACTGCACAGAAAACCTTCTCTGGCCAATGTTGAGGGTGGCACTAACCTATGTGTAAACATAACTATTTTAGAAGGTGCTTTGACAACGTATCACAGCAAAACAGCAATGGCAGCTCTCCCTCTGAGTGCCAGTGACCTCCTTACCCATTGGCGTTTGACTAAGATTAAGGTACCAGGCATGCCTTTGAAGGCCTCCAATCTGATCCCATCTTCCACTCCTTTTGAGCATTTCTGTACAAATATAGAGCTCAGCAGATCCTAGGTTGTCAATCAAGGAGAATGTTTTCAGTCACTATGTTGGGGTGGGTCCTCCTTTGTCTCTGATCCTAGAAACCAGACGCACTGCTTACTCATCCCAGGGTGCTGTAGTCTGCTCTGTTGATGGCATGCCACCTGGCTGTGATCCAGAAAAACATCCCAATTCTCTTCTCAGTGAGCTACATTATGTGGAGTCTCCCCCACCCCTCTTTGTTGTTGTTGGTTGTTTTTGTTTGTTTTGGTGACAGGGCTTCACTCTGTAGCCCAAGCTTGCCAGGAACTTGCTAAGAAGTCCAGGATGTCTTTGAACTCTCAATCTTGCTGCTTCAGCCTCTTAAGTGCTAGGATTGCAGGTGTGAGCCATCATATCCATCTGGATTTTATTATTTGAAGGTTATTTTATTCCCTATTGGGAGGGTAGGCATGGAGGGAAAAATAATGTCTGTGCATGTAAATGTGTCAATTAGGGGGCACAAGGTCCAAGATACACAGGGGATAATAGAATGAGTAGTCAGAGATGTGAGGGGAGAATTAGAGAAAACGCCCTGAATCAAAACTGATTTGAAGAATAGCCAAAGGTATGGTTAAACCATCTCAGAAACAGACTCACGATCCTAAGCCAGATATATTGCTGCATGCCTGCAATCCCAGCATTTGAGACATGCCGATAGGAGGATCAAGAGTTCAAGGCCATCATTGGCTGTACAGCAAGTTGGAGGCCAGCCTAGACTACATGAGACCCTGCCTCAAAAAGAAAGAAAAAGCTGTGATTGTAAACCTGGCCCCACATGTTCTTCTGGCATCATGCTGGAGAAATGTAAAGCCATAGGATAAACAAAGCAGGTTGTGCTGTTATTGTTGTTGCTGTCTCCTGGAATGCCTAGTTGATTAAACATGTCATGATTTTTTCAGTTGTAAGTGAATAAGCTTACATACACACACCGCATACATACATATGTGCATACATGCTCAGTCTGTTTTAGGCAGGGGCCTGCTAAAGCGGGAAACTTGTGAAACTTCGGATGCTTCTGGTTAAAGGTGTCTCAGTGCTCTCAGGTGCTAGCCCTCTGCCCTGTTTGGCCTTGACTCACAGAGGGTTTCTCCAAGCTACATTTCTGTTGCCTACTGACAATTCCAGATGCACAGAAGAAAATATCTTTGTTCTCTTTGTGTTCAAGTATCCACACTTACCGCAAGGCCACACTTCCTAACAGTGCTACTCCCTGTGGGCCTATGGAGGCCATTTTCTTCCAAACTGCCCTCCACAGGTACCACAATTGGCCTAACCTGTTACAGAAGCTCAGTCTTGGGAATCAGAGATATGAAGATATTATGAATGATTGCCCCATAATAATGATGCAGTGGGTACCTGTGCATTTGTTCAACAGTCAAGAAAACACAGAGCTGTGATACTCAATACTAAGTCATGTAAATCATTGTTTGTATTCAAGGAAATCCACTTTGGAGCACCGTAGAGTTGGGGATGCAGGGGTTGCCTCCCTCTCCTGGAAAGGGAGCTTTGATGAAAAGTTGGAAGATGATTAATGTGCTTAAGTTTCCAAATCTACAGCTACTATGACTGGTGAGGACAGGCTGCCTGCGTCCCACTGGATAGCTGTGTCATTCAGCATCTCTGGACTGTGGGATGTTTTTATGCAGGGCTATGCAGGACTATGCAGGGCTATGTGGGAACCATGCAGGGCTATGCAGGGCTATGTGGGAACTATGCAGGGCTATGCAGGGCTATGCAGGGCTATGTGGGAACTATGTAGGGCTATGCAGAGCTATGCAGGGCTATGCGGGGCTATGCAGGGCTATGTGGGAACTATGCGGGACTATGCAGGGCTATGCAGGGCTATGCGGGGCTATGCAGGGCTATGTGGGAACTATGCA
>NC_034603.1:72873404-72903738 GCF_900095145.1 Mus pahari
GGAACTATGCAGGGCTATGTGGGAACTATGCAGGACTATGCAGGGCTATGCAGGGCTATGCGGGGCTATGCAGGGCTATGTGGGAACTATGCAGGGCTATGCAGGGCTATGCATGGCTATGTGGGAACCATGCAGGGCTATGCAGGGCTATGTGGGAACTATGCAGGACTATGCAGGGCTATGTGGGAACTATGCAGGGCTATNCAGGGCTATGCAGGGCTATGCAGGGCTATGCAGGGCTAGGCTTTCACCTTCAGGAAGATCTTCCTTCACAGACCAGAAGGCCGGGAACTGTTAGACTAGGCAGCCGCAACCCAACCGATCATAAGTGTTACCACCTTTACTCATTCCGCTGGGACTGAAGAACATACGGGAAAGCTGACACGAAGGTGCTCCACTCCTCACTGCACGCACACGGTTCCACCACTCTGTGACCTGGACTCTATGCTTAACCTGCTGACAGTCCTTTGTGTCCCCTAAAGCTGAGGTGACGCTGGAATGGAGTATGACAGATGCCTCAGCATTCTCTCCCTATTTCCTTACCTTACTACCTCTGCTGTGTAAATACTTTCCACTGCCAATACCTCCATTTCCTTGTCTGAAGGTGCTCTCTGGCCATTGCTTGCTGGGGCAAACCAGAAGGGCCTGAGTGTTTTTCTCCGGAGTGGCCAGTGATCGGCAGGAATGAGGAAGTACCTCACCTCTGTGCCTTTAAATGGGGCTCCCCTCCGGTGTATTCTGTCTCAGCTCTCAGACTTGCCTACTGAGGTTAGGTTTGAGTTTCCCACAGTAGAGACTAGCTAGGCAACACACCCTTTATTGATTATTCTCCCACGCCTTCACATCATAAGCTATTTGCACTTAATACTTACTTCAGGGTTTACTTCCTTGAGTTTAACAAAGACGGGCTCCCTCAGATAAAATCTCAGGATCTGTCTTTAAAACATGGAGGTGTTAATTGTTGGGATGTGAAAGGTTCCCCATGGGCTCTCATATTTGAATATTCAGTCCCCAGCAGGTGGCGCTGTCTCGGAAGCTGTGGGAACACTTGCACAGGGGGCTTAGCTAGCAGACACAGGGTGTTCATGTGGTTAAGAGCTAGTAAGGGTTTGGCTGATCTAGCCTGCACTCAGCAGTTAAGAGTGCTCACTTCGAGCTGGGTGATTGTGGCATATACTTTTAATCCTAGCACTAGGAAGGCAGAGGCAGCTAGATCTCTGAGTTCGAGGCCAGCCTGGTCTACAGAGTAAGTTCCAGGAAAACCAAAGTTACACAGAGAAAGCCTGTCTCAAACAAAACAAAACAACCCCCCCCTCCCCTTACCAGCAACAAAGAAAGTGCTCACGCCTTTCGCAGAAGACCCAAGTTCAGTTCAATACTGGGCCCTGCTAACTCCAGCTCCAGGGGCATTTCATGAATGACTTACTCTGGCCTCCAAGGGTACTCACCTGGACATAACCACACACAGTTATACAAATGTACGCATAATTAGAATAAAAATAAAACCTTAAAATAGACCCATAAACCAAATAGCTGAACTCTTAGTTCTGAACTAATGAATATGAAGAGAAAAATGTATGTTTATAGCTGAGGCATGAAGGGAATCATCAGAACTCAGGAACATTGCCTGGAAACAACACACACACACACACACACACACACACACACACACACACACACACACGCTTCCAGAAGGGTTTCATTTGAAGATCCCTACTGCTGACACACGCCTTGTGAGCCTCGCTATTGATGTCAGGTGATTGTTTATCCCAGTGCTGGGAGCTGACTGGAGAACCTAACAGGACCCACACACACTACCACTGAACTACGGTCCCATCCTTGAGCCTGACTTCTTGGACTCGACTCAGACATCCATGCTGAAATGGCCCTGTGCTGGAAACCCCTGGTATCAATATTCCTGCCTGTTCTTTTGTGTCCTCTGTCCATCTGAGAAGAGACGGGGAGGAAAAAGACTCATGACTCATTGTTTTCAAATACGTTGCTTTCGCTGCAGTCTTGCAGGGGTTTTGCAGAAGGTTTACTGTTTATATGCTGCCTACTGACGTTCTTTTTATAATCCAGGTTTATATATTTACAGGCCCATCAGCAAACTTCATACTACTATTTTCTGCACTCTGGTTGTTTTGAATCCTTTGAAACTGACCACACACACACACACACACACACACACACACAAATGGATCTAGACTCAATTCAATTTAGCCAGTGTTATTAAAAACGGTCATACTGTTTGACCCATCCCTATAAGAGACACTTCACAATAGTTGTGTTTCCCTTGCTCCATCTTTGGGGGATTGCCTTTGGGCCATTTGTGAAGCAGTATGTTTCTAGGGGTTCTCTTGGGAATGGCTCTGGGTTCTGTAGAGTCAGAGCTCCATTATCTGTAGGAGCACAGGAAGGAATTTTACAGTAATTTTGCTACAGTGAAACATTTGCCTGGAGGCCAAAATCGAAAATAGCAGCTGGAAGGACATTTGGAAAGGGCGGAGGGGGTGCAAGTGAGGTGGAGAGGGAGAGCAGCTCCCATTTGGATGAAAACACTCACTACACGGCAGAATGAGACAGGGTTGGCATGCGCTACCCTTGAAACTATCCCAAATTCAATTCTCCTTGGACTCGGCTCTCATAGCCAGTGATTTCAGTGCTGTGAGTGGCGGCCAGGGTCAGTAACCGCTCTCAGTAACGAACAGTGAGCACCACAGCTCTTGGATGCTCATCAGCTGAATGGCCCCTGCTCAGTCACAACTCCCCTCCAGATGCAGACCGGCTTCTCTGAGTCACCAGGCCCTGAATGACGAATCTCAGGCCTCTGAAAACTGAAGAAAGGTTGTTTCACCTTTAGCAGTGACTGTTGTTATAATGAAGGCTACACATTCTATAAGGTTTAGGCAAGAGCATAAGAGAAACAAATAAAAGAATATCACCAAAAGAGCAGCTACAGAATCAAGATCTGAGGTTCTGTGACTGGGTGTGATGGTGCGCCCCTTTGATTCCAGCACTCAGGAGGCAGAGGCGGGTGGATCTCCAAGTTCGAGGTTAGTCTGGTCCACAGAATGAGTTCCAGGACAGCCAGAGAGAGCTGCACAGAGAAACCCTGTTTTGAAAAACTAAAACAAAACAAACAAACACACAAAAAAGCAAAAAACAAACAAAAAAACCCTGAAGGACTATGGTAGCCATCATCCAAAAATGGCCCCAGTGGGCAGGGATTAGCAGATAATCCCTTGTAAAATTCTCCCTTGTGAGTCTGTTGCCTTGTGAGTTACTCAAGATGAATAGAATGTAGTTAAAATGAAGCTGGCTTCTGAGGACAGGTCATAAGGAACCTTGCAGTCTCTGAGACTCCGAGATACAGTCTCTGGCTCTAGGGACACCACAGCTAAAAACCAGCTACCAAACTGAATGAATCAAGGACTATGGAGAGGCCATGTGTAGGAGCTACAGTTGACAGCCTAAGTGCGGGTGCTATTGGTAGCCAGCATCAGCTGCCCCTTCAGTGAGGCTAGCCTCAGCTGCCATGACTACAACCATGAGATAGCCCAAGAAAACTGCCTGGACTAAGATCAATCAGAATCAGAGGAGATGAAAAGAAATTAATTTAACCCACTAAGTAACTGAAATAGAGATCCATATAATATATCCATATAATACAGATATATAATACATCCATATAAATGGATGCAGCCCACATGGAGTAGCTGATTACATGGAAGAGGTGTTTTGTGACAATAAGAGAGGGACAGAGCCTGTCTACCTGGAGTGATCGGCTGCCCCACTGAGTATGTAATTTTAAATGGCTATCTGAAATGTGAGGCTAAGCTGCTATATTAGGGATGGGGTGTGTGTGCAAAGGACTTCCTAGAAAAAGGGAACAATAGAGGCACTAACGTGAGAAGGAGCTTGGGATGCTGGCTGGACTGAGAGTTGCTGTGGTTGGAATGAAGGGCTCTCGGGGAGGGGACATGATAAGAACCAGAGCAGAGTGGCCATGCGTGACCTCCACAGTGAGAGGTTCCGGGTTTCTCCTACGTGCAAAGGGAAACTGGTGAAAGCTTTTAAACGGAGGAGTGACACAGTCCAATTTACATTTTAAAAAGGTCACTTGGGCTGCCTGCTGTATGAGGAAGGCAAAGGAGCAGAGAGGGAATCTGAAAAGCCTTCATCCAAGGCTCAATGATGGAGGTCCCTACCACTCCAGCTGCAGCCCTCAGAGAGCCCCAGCACCTGCTTCCTGCTGTGTCATTGGGGCCATTGCTTCTCAAATAGAGCCAGCAGCATTTGTTCTAAGGCAGGTAGTCTACGGAGTGTAGTTCTGATTGATGGCAAATGCCACAGGCCCATAAATTCACACCTGGAGAATCTCTAAATTGTTTCTGTGATGCCATGCTACCCTCGTTCTGGCTTGATAGATGAGCAGTGTTCACAGTGAACCAAGCCTGGTGAGGCTGTATGTCAGGAGAGCTGAGCTAGCCCACTCCTTCACTATTCTACACCAAGGCTCTCTCGGTTCACACAGGGTACAGCATGGAGCGCGCGCGCGCACGCATGCACGCACGGACACACACACACACACACATACACACACACATTACACCTTATAGCAGTGGGTGAGGGGCTGTAGGCACACCCTATCCTCACTCCTACCCTACCCCCATCCCAACTCCGAGCCAGCAGCAAACTCTGCGCACTAGAACATGTGACATCAGAAGTGCCAATCCATCTGGGTGACCAGATTTACTGACTTGATGAAGCTGTCTTTCCTAACCAAGTTGGCTATTGTCACCAGCAGATATCAGGTCCTTGTGCTGTTGTTAAATTACTTGTAACTAGGAACCTGAGTAGCTAAAGTCTGCACTACCAATCGGTGAGAGGAAAACCTGTCAATAGTAATTATTGCCTGGGATTGTCATTACAAAGGCATGTCTCCTCCCTCTGACCTGCTCAGTATTTATAGACGGTATTTTCATAGGCCTGCCAGGCCCAGCTCTGACAAGTCTCTGTGCATACAGAGCCAGAGGAGTGAGGGGCAGGCGCTGAACTAAGCATGCTGGAGTATAGATTCCATCAATGTGCTCAGCTTCACCTTACATATAACTCTCCAAGTTTTCCACCTTCCACCAGCCAGCATCTTGCAGCCATGACTCTGAAGTCAGCCTTGACCTTCCTTCCTTTGCCTTCCCACCTCCACTCACTGACTAGCTCTCTGTGGTTTGCATATGCTCAGCCCAGGGAGTGGCACTATTACTATTAGAAGGTGTGGAACTGTTGGAGTAGGTGTGTCACTGTGGGTGTGGGCTTTAAGACCCTCATCCTAACGGCCTAGAAGCCAGTATTCTGCTAGCAGCATTCAGATAAAGATGTAGAACTCTCAGCTCTGCCTGTGCCATGCTCGCCTGGATGCTGCCATTGCTCCAACCTTGATGATACTGGACTGAACCTCTGAACCTTTAAGCCAGCCCCCATTAGATGTTTTTTTATTATTATTATAAGAGTTGCCTTGGTCAGGTATCTGCACACAGCCGTAAAACCCTAAGGCAAATTGGCCACATCCCAGCCTTCTATTGTCTGTCTGTCTGTCTGTCTGTCTGTCTGTCTGTCTGTCTATATATCTGTGTGTATGAAGGTGCATGTGCTCATGTGTGCATATGTACATCCAGAAAAGAACCTCAGGTGTCATTCTTTAGGTGCTGTCCACTTTTTGTTTATGAGATAGAGGTCTCTCAGTGGTCTAGAACTGACAGACTACACCAGACTGGTTGGCCAGCAAGCCCCAGGGATCCATTTGTCTCTGCCTCTAACTCTAGGATTATAAGCAGGACCACATTGCAGACCTTTCTTAAAGTGAATGTTCTGGGGTTAGAATACAGGTCCTTGTGCTTGCAAGGCAACACCTCACTGAGTGTACTATCTTCCCAGATCTATTTTTTTATTTTGAGATAGGAGGTCACTAAGTTGTCCAAGCTAGTCTTGAACTTGTGACCTCCTGCCTCTGTGTCTTGAGTAGCTGGGATTACAGGTCTACAGCATGAATTGTTTTAAAGCCATGCTCTGAATTCTTTAGACTCATGCCTCTCTGCTTTCACCTTTCACTTGTCCCCTGTGCACTGGCTATATTTGTTGATTATAAGCCCCCAGAGAAAGCTTTCTCTCAACTCTGGCCTTCTCGTGTACCAAGGCATCTGCAAACGATGACCTGAAGCCTGTTGCTTCTTTAGGGATCTCAGCCACTCCCTCTTATTTATGTATTGGTTGTGGTTGCTTCTGTGTTACAACAGGAGGGATCAGAAGAGTGTGGACGCTGCATGTCCTACAAAACCCTACATACTTACTATCTGGCCCCCCAGAAAACAATCTCTGTTACCCCTGTCTTATGCTGTTTCTTCTATCTGGGACTTATGTTAACCCCTGTCCTATGTTAGATCCTCCCTTCCCTTCCCTGATTAGTCCCCACTCTCCTACAATTGCTAGCCCAAAGTTTCCTCTAGGAAGCCCTCCTTTGCTTGGACCCCACCCCAATATATGTCTCCATGCCAGCAGAATGGAAAGGCCCCAAGGACAGGCTGAGTCTGTCTCATAGGCTTCTCCTCCATTTAGTGGGCTTGTGGCAATAATGCCTCCTGCACCATTTGCCTATTCATTTGGACAGTGTCAGTGAGGCTAATGATCAGTTAAATGAGAACACTGTTGTACCCTTAGCCTGAGAGTTTTCCTTCATATGAGGGTTAAAAAGTATGTACGAAGCTATGATTTTATACAATTAAAAGATGACAAAATATTGAAGACAATTTAATTATCGTTGTGAATGTCTGGGGTGCTGTGTTGACAGACCTGGGGTGCCTGGATGGATAACGAAAGTGACATATAATTTAAGAGCTACTGTATGTTTATTTTACAGTTTATTTTTTCTTGTCTTCATATTGACAAACCCTTTATTAGAATCTACATTTTCACACAATGTATGTTTAATTGCCAATAATAAAGTATCAAAAGTAAAATTACTGCCTAAGAATTACACAAAATGTGGATGTATTTTCAAAAACAAAGTAAAAATTTTTTAAAGTAAACATGAATATTATTATACATGAATATTATTATACATACATGTAATTTTCTACTAAGTGAATCAAAATTCTATATTGTAATTAAAAGGCAAAATATATCTATGCATGGGAGCACACATCTGTGACCTCAGTGCAGGCTGTGTGATTTCAAGGCCAAACCTTTAATTGGGGCTGGCTTATAGGTTCAGAGGTTCAGTCCATTATCATCAAGATGGAAGCATGGCAACAATGATTCAGGGGGAGCTGAGAGTTCTACATCTTCATTTGAAGGCTGCTAGGAGAAGACTGGCTTCCATGCAGCTAGGACGAGGGTCTTAAAGCCCATGCCCACAGTGACATACCTACTCCAACAGGGCCACACCTACCCTGACGAGGCCATGCCTCCAAATAGCGCCACTCCTTGAGCCATGCATACTCAAACTACCACAATGTCAGAAATCACAAGGGGGTAGGGACAAGTAGCTCAGCATGCACAAGGCCCTGGGTTCAGTCCCCAGTGCTGTTTAGAACTTTTTGGCACAGGAACCAAACTCCAGCCCTAGGAAGGTAAAGCTAGGAGGATCAGAGGCTCAAGAGCATCCTCAACTACACAAGGAGCAGAAAACCAGCCTGGGCTACATACGACTCTACCTCAGCAGCAACAGCGGCAGCAGCAGCGGCTGCAGCAACAACAGCAACGATGACGACAACGACAACGACAACAATGACAACAACAACCGGAGATTTATTAGGATATCACTTTCAAAAATCAAAATGATTCAAAGGTAAAATTTTAATTTGTGATAACCTAACAAATTCTAAACTGTATGTACAAATAAAAGGATTCTAACCCTATTCTGCAGCATCTGGTAGTTGGTAACATTAAATTTTGGTATCACTTCATTTGCTGTATCTATACCTACTTGTGTGCAAATATAATGCAAATTATTTAATAGTATGCTATTTCATGAATATTCTCAGAACCATAAATTGAAAGAATAATTAGGAGATGCAAGAAAATATACTTAGTGCTAATGGAAGTGTACCTCTTTTGCTACTTACTATAGCATTCCTGCTAAGACTGCTTGCTGACTGACAGCTTCTGTAATTTGCATTTCCTCCTATCTAGTCCTTTCTCTGCTCAAATACTCCAGTGTTCCCAAGAAGGATCTTCCCCAACACCATCTCTGTGGAGCAAAGGGCTTGGTCTGCTCAGCCTCTACTGGAAGCCAATTGGTCCAGCGGACAGGCCGTGGTAGAGAAAACCTTAGTACAATGAGCTAGCGGGTGGGAAGATGGTGGCTGTCATCCTAAGAATCATTTCCATGATCAAGTGAAAGCTTATACGGGAAACTTAAGAATGTATAGATCAGCCACAAGTGGGTGGGTACTCCGCTAATCATTATCCTGCAATGGTTCATTTTGTTGATGTTTTCTGGAGGTCACCAGATGTTCTGGATTCTGTAAATATGAAGGTGTAAAGCCAATGTTTCTCTTGCTCCTTTTGGAATAGCTGACTCTAGGGATTAATACCTTAATCATTGAAGTGTGACTTTAGAATTTAGACGGTCAGACAAAGGGAAAGAAAACACAGGCCACCTCTTCAGAGGACCGTTTATGAAGGATAAGTCTGTCCAATAGACGTCTCACAGTCCACAGATCTCTGCGGTGTTCTGACTTAGCCGCTTTCGTTCTGAGGACCTGCTGTAAGGAAGTAAGGAGATGTTTTCCTAGAACCTAATGTATATTAGTCACAGAGTGATTGTTTAGATTTGCTCATTATGCTGTACCACTGTGACCTAAGTGGCAAGAGGCACCATGTATTCTTGAATAAATCTACTTTTGCATGCATCTCTATTTAGTATCCTTTAAGGATATGAAGTATCCTTTAGACTGAGGGATCCATAACAGGGCCCAGCTGTGGTCTGAAAAAACTGCTCCCTACATTCTTAGACATCTGAATACTTGGTCCGCAGTTGGTGACAGTTTGGGGAGGCTTAGGAGGTGTGGCCTTGGTGGAAGAAGTGCTGCTGTGGGTGGGCTTTGATGTTTAAAGGCCTCCTGCCATACTAAGTTTGTTCTTTCTGTTTCCTGTTTCCAGATGTGAGCTATCAGCTGTTGCTGCTGCCATGGCTACCTGTGGCCATAATTCCCTGCCATAATGGTGATGGATACTTACTATTCAGGAAGTATAAGCCTAAAATAACCTTCCTCCTATAAGTTGCCTTGGTCATAGAATTTTACTACAAGAATAGAAAAGTAATTAAAACAAGGCCTTTTTGTTTGGTCCAAGGGTAAGAATGACACAGAATGTATCCTAGTAAATACTGACTTGAGCACATTGGGAAGGTTTTCATTCCTCTGAGCCAGTGAGACGCTAGCACATGGCTGACTACTCTCAGGCCCAACACTATCAGAGTATAGGCATTGCTCACACAGAGATTTGCAAACTTTTTAGTAATTTGCATTTTCTCCTACCAGCCCTTTAACTGCTTAAATTCTACTGTGTTCCCAAGAAGGATCTTCTCCAACATCAGTGTTGCGGAGCAAAAGGCTTGGTCTTCTCAGCTCCTATTGGCCGAGTGTCCAGGCAGTGGTAGAGAAAAACCTGTTACAAGGCGCTAGCTGATGGGAAGATGGTGGCTGTCATCCTAAGAGCCATTCCATGGGAAGAACAAGTGAAGGTTTGTGTACATTTATATCACTGCCTGAGTCAGGCCAGGGCAAGAGGACAGGGAGATGGAGGCCATCCTGAGTCTGTACGGGTTGGATAACAAAATAATACAGGCTGGATGGTTTAAATACTAGAAACTCTCAATTTTGTAGATATTAACAGTCTAGTGTCAAGGTTCTATCAGAATTGGTTTCTGGGGTGGCCTCCCTCCTTAGTTTGCACAGAGTTGCTTTCTCTCAGTGTCCCCTCATGTGGCCTTTTACCCAGTATGGCTGGGTAGGGACATGAGTCCTATTGAATTGGGATCTTACTTTTTTTGGGGGGGGGGTTTCGAGACAAGGTTTCTCTGTATAGCCCTGGCTGTCCTGGAACTCACTTTGTAGACCAGGCTGGCTTCGAACTCAGAAATCCGCCTGCCTCTGCCTCCCGAGTGCTGGGATTAAAGGCGTGTGCCACCACACCAGGCTTGGGATCTTACTTTTTAAGACCATATTTAGCTTTAATTGTTTCCATTTATAAATCTGAAACAAAGTCTTGTTATATAGTCTGGTTGGCACTGACCTCCAGTGCCCCCTGCCTCAGTTTCTGCATGTTGGGATTACATAGCCACTTACCCATTATTCAAAAGGTTGGAGCTTCAGCAGGAATTTGGGGTAAACATAATCAGTCCAAGTTTGAGGTTTATTGATTTCAGGTTTTGTTTTATTCTTCCACAGTGCCCCAGAAAATACTCTTGTTCAGCATACTCGAGAAGCGCTATTAGGCACCTTGAGTAACATGGTTTGGTATAATTATTGAAGTTCTGCTCTTGCTAAGGGACACACTAGTTAATAGCTCACCATTTCCATGCTTGGTCAAGCTCCCCTTTGACCAGCCCCTCTGTCAGGGGAGAGAGAACTGGACACTCTGTACCTGCTGGGAACAGCAGGAAGACAGTGATTTCCATAGTTCTGCTTGACCAGTGGGTAAGTCATTCAGAAGGAGGAAGGGCAGGTCTATGGTGAAGGCAATGTGTTTGGCTTTGGTGTGCTGACTCTGAGTGACTATGAGGCAATCACTGGTTATTAATGTCTAAGACTGGAACTGAGATTCAGGGGCTTGGCTGGAAATTATTATTATATTACTATTTGCTATTTTTGTCAACTTGTGGGAAGCACCCTCCCTCAGAGTGGCCTGTGAGCATATCTATAGGCCATTTTCTTGATTGATGATTAATGTGGGAGGGCCCAGACCACTGTGGGTAGTCCCACTCCCTGGGCAGGTGGTCCTGGGTTATGTAAGAAAGCAGGCTGAGCAAGCTATAGAAAGCCAACCAGTCAGTCGCATTCTTCCATGGCCTCTGCTTCTGTTCCTGTTTCCAGGCTCATGTCTGGGCTTCCCTCCATAGTGGATTATAACTTGGGAGCTGAAAGTTCGCTCTTGGACATGGTGTTTTATCACAGTAATAGAAAAGCAAACTAGTACTTATTATTATTATTATTATTATTATTATTATTATTATTATTACTGCTGTTGTTGTTTTATGTCTATGGTGTTATATCACAGCAACAGAAAAGCAAACTAATATGTATTACTATTATTATTATTATTACATGTCTGTATGGTGCTGAAGACTAAACCCTACCTGATGTATGCTAAGCAAGTGCTTTCACAGTAAGCTGTACCCTAGCCTAGAAACAGACTTTAGTCCTCACCAATAAAGAGTTGGAATTAAAATGCATGGGAGGGAATAAGTGGGAAAAGAAGGTCAGAATAGAAACTCAGAGAACACTAGTGTTTAAAAGGAAGCACAGCCAGGCATGGAGGCAGAGGCCTGTGATCCCAGGACTAGGGAGAAAGAAGTAGGAGGACTCAATCTTGACCACACAGTGAGTTGAGCCCAGCCTGGACCATGTCTCAAGAAGGATGGGGAGAGAAAGGGGAGATGAAACAAGTGAACAAGACTGAACCAGCAAGGGGCCATTTTTAATTATTTGTAAATTAACAGGCACTGCCTACCTCTAGAATAGCCTGAGTCTGCTCTCTGCATCCCCACCCTTGGGCAAGCTGCCATCGCTCCTCACTACAATTGCAACTATCATCACTTTATAAGCCATCTCCTGCATACCCTGCATAATGTTTTAAACTACAATGATGATAAGATAACCCTTCTGCAAATTGTATCTTGGGTATTCTAAGTTTCTGGGCTAATATCCACTTATCAATGAGTACATATCATGTGTGTTCCAAGATATAATTTGCAAAACACATGAAACTCAAGAAAAAGGAAGATCAAAGTGTGGATACTTCGCTCCTTCTTAGAATGGGGAACAAAATACCCATGGAAAGAGTTACAGAGACAAAGTTTGAAGCTGAGACAGAAGGAAGGACCATCCAGAGACTGCCTCACCTGGGGATCCATCCCATATACAACCACCAAACCACCAAACTATTGCATATGCCAGAAAGATTTTGCTGATAGGACCCTGATATAGCTCTCTCTTGTGAGGCTATGCCAGTGCCTGGCAAATACAGAAGTGGATGCTCACAATTGGATGGAACACAGGGCCCCTAATGAAAGAGCTAGAGAAAGTACCCAAGGAGCTAAAGGGGTCTGCAACCCTATAGGAGGAACAACAATATGAATTAATCAGTACCCCCAGAGCTCGTGTCTCTAGCTGCATATGTAGCAGAGGATGGCCTAGTTGGCCATCAGTGGGAGGAGAGGCCCTTGGACTTGCGAAGATCATAGGTCCCTGTACAGGGGAATGCCAGGGCTAGGAAGCGAGTGGGTTGGGGAGCAGGGTGGGGGAGGTTATAGAGGGCTTTGGGGATAGCACTTGAAATGTAAATGAAGAAAATATCTAATAAAAAAAAAAGAAAACCCTTCTGCTTAGAACTGTTGGATGCCTTTCTGTCACATTTACTGACCTTCAAGCCTCTAGATGAGGAGGTGACTGTCTAGTCCTCTTTGTTTTCCTGTGCATTTTCCTCATCTGCCATATCTGGGTGTTCCAGGTGTTCCCATTCTAACCGCTTGTTACTGCTCCTGGAATTATGAATTTTCTTGGTTTTTCCCAACTGGCTTCATCCAATATCTGGGGCTCTTGTGTGACATTCTCAGCCTTGCCAGTCTGTTGCCCTGGTTCACTTTTCTGTTGTCACCATCTTGTGTTCAAGTTCTTGTGTAAGTCTCTGAGAACCTTGGCTTTGTTTTGACACAGGACTGGCAGGCATCAGAAATGGGACCTGGCCTGTCACCGAATCCGTGTTTGTTTAGTGAAAGGAAAGTAGCCTAAAACCCAGGACTATCGTGACTCATGTTCCAACTACCTGCTCACATGGCCACAGATCTCAAGAGTGAGTGCATGACATATGACTCCTTTCTATATGGCATGATGATGTACACATAGACAATAAATTTACCTTAAAAGTCTCAGGGGGACAAAGAGAAAGGTAAAGTACACTTTTATTTTGATGAAACTCTCAGAAGAAATCTGTTGTGAAAAGCTGTCAACTGCAAGCTCCCAAAATTGGACATTTCTTTTCTGGGCATGGGGTCCAAACTCTTGGGCCATTGGTGATTGACAAGTCCCAAAGACAAAGGGCTTATTAAACTCAGCCAACTCCTGTCATCACCTTTCCCCTCCTAGGCTGTGAACTACAGGAGCAATGAGTATTTCATTGTTTCAAGACTTCTCTTCCATCAAGAAACAGTATCGATAAGTTCATGCCCTGAAGAATTTTCCAGCATTTCAGAATATATATTATGAAACACTTTTTAAAAGTGGGTTATAGGACCTTCTGTGCACCCTGTGTAACTTTAATAGATTGTGTAATGCCTCATGAAGGGCCTGGATGCTCACCACCCACACCTTAGTCTAAAACTAGGTTATGAGGAAAATGAAAAGTCTGCAAAAAAAAATTTTTTTTCCTCTTCTTCTTATAAAGCCCTCCATACTGACAGGGAAATCCACACTGTGCAGAGAGGTAAGAATTGACATGATTATCCAGTTAGTAACCAAACTGCCAGAGACACTCCCTTGGAAATGTGGAAACTCTAATTTCCACACCAAAGCCACGAGAAGGCACCCATGATGTGACGTCAATGGGCCGAAAGCATTAAAAGGTACTTTCCTTAATTACCTAGTGCTGCCCTACATCCCTGAACAAAGCAAGCCTGCTGCACCTGGGTTCAGGGAAGTATAGGGTGGGGGAGGGGTGGATGGAACAGAGATAGAGGCTTTATCTAGTCCAACTCTGCCTACTTTGGGAACGATCCCAAGTGAAAATAATTGAGTACCAAATCATTTTCTCTACAATGCTGGCAGGGTTCTCCATGGGCCATTATACTCACCCGATATATCCTGTAAAACTCCAGGAAGACACCCTGAAAAACCCCACTTCCCCCACAATGGGGAATGATCTCTTCTCCTTAGGGTTAGCTTGGGAAGATACCCTTATCTTCAAACTCAAATAGCAGAGCCCCAAAACCCACAGCCCCAAAATCTGAGCCCTGTGCTGCACGCTGCTTTAGCCCAGGAAACTGATAAGACAGCTGTGAAAACAGTGTGCCGAGTTCTCTCTCAGTTCGCTCAGCCTGCACTGTGCACATGGTTTAAAAAGAGGCCCAGAAGTTGTTCTTTTCTATTAAAAAAAAAAAAAAAATTCAGGGTAGCACACAACTAAAGAAAATCCTAACTTTGCAAGCCCAATGTGTCTACTCATTACTGTGTACACAGCTTGCCTATATGTGCAGCTGCACACCAGCACTTACATTGTCACATTATGCATTTTTTGGCTGTTTTTCTTTTTTCGCTTTAAAACTTTTACAAATACTTTTGTACAATACATTTTGATCATATTTCCCCTCCCCCATTCCTCTCATATTTCTTCATCTCCCTGCCCATTCAACTACATGCTCTCTCTCGCAAACAAACAATAGAAAACTAGCAATAGCAACAAAAAGCACATTAAAAAACATGGAGTTCATTGTGTGTTGGTCATCTTCCTGGGCATGGGGCCTCCCCTAAAGTGTGTTGGGCGTGCCTAATGACCTCCATTGAATAAAACTAAGTTTTCTGCCGGGCAGTGGTGGCGTATGCCTTTAATCCCAGCACTTGGGAGGCAGAGGCAGGCGGATTTCTGAGTTTGAAGCCAGCCTGGTCTACAGAGAGAGTTCCAGGACAGCCAGGGCTACACAGAGAAACCATGTCTCGAAAAAAACAAAAACAAAAACTCAAAAACAAACAAACAAAAAAGCTAAGTTTCACTTTCCCAGAAGATAAACATGCATATTTTAAAGCAGCTGCAAAAAGTATAGAGACTGGTACAATAAGTGAGACATATTCACCACTCAGCGTCAACAACTGCCAACATAAATCCATTCTGTCTCAGTACTCCTGCCATAGAATAGTAAATCTTGCTGTGTGAATGTACTGATGTGTAGCTTTTAATTTAATATGCATTATAGGTTCTTTGAAGTTTTTCGTCAAAAGAGTTAAACTTCACAAATTCCATTTGGCCACAACCCCATCCAAATTATTGGAAAAACCCTGCATTATAAAAAAAAAAAATCTAAAAATCTTAGAGGTAGTTTTATCACCTCTAAGTTAAAGGCATTGTTAAAGAGATGTCATGCTAGATTTTGCTCTGTGGACACACATACACACACACACACACACACACACACACACACACGTAGTAACCGCAAGGTTGTTGTTCTTGTATGTAAACAGGTATTTCTAAATGAATGGTGAAACAGTCAGCTTGAGCTGTCATAACAAGAATGCCATAGATGGGATGGATTAGAAGGCAGAAGTGTAGTTTTTCATAGTCTAGAGACTGGGGGTGCTGAGAGCAGGAGGTGGCAGGCTGGATTGCAGGAAGGGCTCTCCTCCAGGCTGGGAGACAGCTGCCTTCTCTCGGTGCCCACACGCACCCAGCCGGTGCAGAGAGCACATTCCTGATCTACTTTATCTCTTTTTCTCTTTCCTCCTATTCCCGATCCTCCTCCATCTTCTCTTCCTCTTCCTCTTTTCCCTCCTCCTCCTCCTCCTTCCCCTTCTCCTCTCCCGTGACAGGTATCAAACACAGGGTCCCCAGCATGCTGGGCATATGCTCTACCCTGATATCTCTTCTTATGAAATCACAAACCTCATCATGAAGACCCCATCCTCATGACCCTTCTAAACCCTCATTTTCAAATATCATCGTACTGGGAGTGAGGACTTCATTATGATGGTTTTAAGGGACACAGTTCAGTCCATAATTTTCCTTTTCTCATATAACATCTTTTTTTTCTTCATAAATTATAATCATACAAACATTATTTGTTTGCCGATCACAGCCTTTTTACACTAGGTGAGTTCACAGTAACTATCACAGATTTCACATTAGATCAATTTTATAAGATATGTCTTATGGGCTATGAAATAATTCTACGATAGCTCCTGTCAGTACTTTTCTTCTTCCTGAGGGATACATTTCCCCTGAAGTGAACTGAGTGAGAAGTCATATGTGTAAGTAAGCCTTCTGGATCTAGGCCTAAAGGCAGAGGCATGGTGAGAGGGGAGCTGCTTCCACGCCTGGGAGACTAGTTTAGAGTTAATGACTGAAGCTTATCTAACACTGAGATCTCTCAAGGTAACCAGGGTCTAAATTTTACTTACTTTTTTTTTTCTAAACAGAAGTAATTCTCTATTGACAGAAATTAGGGTGCAAACAAGAGAGCAGAGGGGGGCATGTCCAGGTTCTAAAGATTCCCTTTGAATTTTTATGGAGGCAATTCCTTTTCCTGCTCCTATCTTATGCCCTGGTTCCTGTGGGTATCCTGCTGTTGGTGGCTAAACTCACTCACAAAGGTGACTGTAGAGGAGAAGTGAAGTTGTCCTTACAGAACCCTGCTAGGAACTCGCCTTGGGATGAAAAGGGCATTGCCTTTCTCTGTGGCTGGAATGTATACCGGGACACTGGGCTAACCCTTGTAAAAGCAGGTAATTCTATGAAGGGTATTGGGTTGCCGACACCCTGAGGTATAACTTAAACGTGACCTCAGGGCTGGGACCGTAGCTCAGTACTACAATACTTGCCGAGCACTGGAGGCTCTGGATTTGGTTCTCAGCACTCTACCCCGAAGCCTGGCAATACTTTCATAGTTCCTCCTGAATTTGAAGCAGATATTGAGATGTCAACCTAAAAATACTTAGGTTGAAAGCTAGGTGTGGTGGCACATGCTTATAATACGGGTACTGATGAAGCTGAGGCAGGAGGATTGCAAATTTGAGACTAACTTGAGCAATATAGCAAGACCCTTTTTTAAATGCTTACATTTTTAAATGCTTACATTGAAGAGTAGCAACAAATTAGTGTACTGTCTTTTGCCTGAAAGGCAGTCTGGACTTGGGGATTCAGCAAGTTCTGAGTTCAAATACTGATTCCAAAATTTATTGGGACTTCAGGCTAATTCCCAAGGCTCACCATTTGTTCTTAAATCTATAAAGCAGAAATAATGTTACCTATCTTCACTACATGGTTATAGAAATAAATATGGTAATGCATGTAAATAGCTTGGCATCATATGCAACATAGAGGAAAAGCCAAATAAATGGTGAGCACAGTTATTAGCTTAATGTAATTGACCTTCGGCAGTTATATATAATTAACAACACTTGTAAAAATCTCAGTGAAAGATTGCTTTATCACAAAGTCAGGAATACCTTCTCCAGGGCACAAAGGAAGGTACTTAGAACCCTCTCTAGGATTAGTCAGTGTATCTTTGGGGTATTTCAGACAGTGCTAAGCAGTTGTTTTGTCTTCATTTTCCCCTGTGCTTTATGCTGTACTTCCTGTTCATAGGTTTTGGTGACTTTCTTGTCAGCCACTTCAGAAGCTTGCATTCTTCTAGTCTCACTTTGCAGGAGAGAGTGGGGACACTTACCAAGTTCTTTTTGGAAATAAGCAATAAAATATTCAGTCAGTTTCTGGGGGGTGTATATGCAAACCAACAGCATAAATAAGGGGTCTCAACGTAATATGTAATATCACTAAATATAACAGCATACTTCCCCAGTGGCCTAGAAGTTGTCTGCATGGGCTCCCCTGACAGTCTCAATCAGCGGGGAGATGAGCCGGAGCCAGCAGTTGCTCTGGGGTGTGGTGAATGTAAGGACCCAGCCTAGAGTATTTTCTATTTCTCCTTTTCTTTTTCCCTGCTGGAGCTGGAGCCCAGTGTGTCGTGCATGCTGAACACGTTCTCTGCCATGGAGGAATACCCCAGCCTGCTCTCTAGCTCTCGTTTATGGTGAGGATGAATGTGAGACTCATCTGTTGATTTCAAGGGGAAAGCTGGAGGCCGGAGATTAAGTGAGAAGATAGGAAAGGCTTCAGTAAAGCATTGTGAAGTGGTAATATGAAAATGATGCTCTCGAGCCCCATTTCCCATCAGCGTGGTGCTTGAGAACAGTGGGTCTGATTAAGACAGAGGAAAAATGTGCCAGGAAACCAAGAGGATACATCTTGTTTTGTGGTCTCCTTGCTCTCTGCAAAATGTTCTGAGAATTGAGAGCTAAGAAATGGTGGCAGGAAATTCTGCTTTTATGAATAGTATAAATCAGATAGCACTAATTGAATTCTAAAACGGGGGGGGGTGATTAGAAAATTATGGCGTAAATGCCTTGTCAGGGCGAAGCCTTGCCAGCTGTGCAGTTGTGTGTGTCACAGTGGAGCCTCCTAGAATTACGATGTCCTGGTGCCGGGAGTGTCCTGGCTAATCGGGCTTGGTAGAACACTGACACCACAGAAGCTAGGTGGGTCTGTGAGTGTGACAGATGGCATGTCCAGGCTCTGCCACCCTAGAAGCGATTGCATAAGGTTCCTCAAGGGTCTTAACAGTCTCTTCTGAAGAGAAATAAAAACTTCACTGGGACCAGGAGTAGACACGGATTATAAAAGTGCTTGCCACCAAGCCTTGAGACCTGAGACAATCCCTGGGACTCACAGGGTGAGAAGAGAAACCCAGCTCCCCCAAAGCTGTCTTCTGATCTCTACACAAAGGCCATGGTGCCTGTATAAACTCCCCCCACCCTGCAAATAAATAAACGAATGTAATAAAAACATTTTCCACTAGCCCTTATATTTAATTATATTACTTTGAGTATAATATTGTCTTATAGCTGGGGAAAAAAATAAAAGCAAGCACAAACTCATAACATTTATGGTTCCTATAAAACAAATATTTTCCAGAGCAAATTTGAACAGCATTGTATGGAGTCCATGATATTTAAGTTGACATTGCTAATTTAATGAGATTGATGAGGTTATGTTGCTGAAATGCACAACTGATTACAGTAAAAGCACAGAACCAGTTGCTGCAGGGAAGCTCTTTTGATTTTGTTTCACTTTGGTGGATTGTAAGACCACCCTTTAACTTTCCTTTACTGGATTGCTTTCCCTAATTGAGTGGTAACACACAATTCACAAACTGCAGCTAGCTCTTTCCTTTCTCTTTTGCCAGTGATAGCTGGAAAGTGCTCTACAATACCATTTCCATCTCAGACACAAAGCAGATACGTGGCAGCACTCAGACGTGGTCATCTTGTTCTTCAAGGAAACATCCCGTGTTGACCCTTAGCTACTAAGCTTTTAAAGTGAATCAATGCTATCCAGAAACAGAATTTTAATTTCCATTATTGAATAACTGTTTATAGCTAGTAGCTGCTGTGTTAAATGTGGCCAAACACTTACTCACCCATTTATATGTTAAATGTGTGCATATTGTTTTAAAGATAATCTTTGAAAAAAAATTCACTAGCTGTGTGTGCTAGACCATGTATTTAACCTCTTCGACCCTCCATGCTTTTATCTGTAAACCAGGACAGAGACATAGAACATGTTTAATCATATTGCACAGAGCCTGGACAGGAACATCACTCAACCTCTTGTGTCATGACTGGGTGATGGGTTGGGGGAGGGTCTGTCCCTTCTCAGGGTTAACGTAGAGGCTCCCTCAAGCTTCCTACGGGTTTTATCTATTCTTTGAAGCAACGGACACTTTCTCCAGCTTATGTAAAGTGCCACTAAAGCCATCTTTAGGTACTAATAAGCAAACTGAGCGTAAAACAGGGTTTATCTTGCAAATGTAGCGTGGGTTACAAGCTACACCCAGCCTCCTGCCTTCTGATTCGATTTTTTCCCCTTTTCCTAGTGAGCTGCCAGAGCTCCTCTAACTGTCCTAAATATATCAAACAGCCACAGTGTTTAGGTTATTTATTTATTTATTTAAGTGTGCACATGTTCATGTGTATGAGCGTACGCCTTGGTATGTGCATGAAGATTAGAGAATGAGCTCAGGTGGAAGTCCTCGCTCTCTACTGTGTCTGAGACGGTCTCATTGCCGTTCATTGCTGTGGACCAGGCTAGCTGGTTCAAGAGCTTCCGGGACTTCTGTCTCTGACTCCCAGCTCACTGGAGGAGCATGGGGAGTTTAGACATGCTACTATGCTTGGCTTTATGTGGGTTCTGGCCATTCAAACCCAGGTCTTCATGATTGTGCTACAAATGCTTTGTCCATGGAGGCCTCTTCCCAGACATTTAATTTCTCTGGAAGACAGGGCTAAAGCACCTTTCCAGTGAGAATGTGGCTGTGCCACACTATTGCCTTGATGGCTGCACCTGCAAGGGGCGCTATTCCATTCTCATGCCTCGTTCAAAAGACCCCTGTGTGCCTGGCAAATGTTCTGCATCCCTGTCTTAAGTCTCCTCAAGCATTACCTTATCCACAGAACTTCGCTGACCTCACAAATCCAATGTATTCCCTCTGCCCCTGCCTTCACCCTGTTCCTTGAACAGATTTCAGTCTTAGCTGTTATAATTTTTCACATTTGCCCCTGCTATGTAATGGACTAAATTGTATCTCACCCAAAAAGATATACTGAAGCCCTGATTCCTAGGACCACAGAACATGACCTTATAAGGACACAGTATCTTTGCAAATGTAATTAGTTCAGATGAGGTCATACAAGAGAAGAGTGGATACTTAATCCAATATTGCCTGGTATCCTTAGAAACAGGGACAGGGACAATGGGGGCAGATACAGCAAGCTGCAGTTATAAGTCAAAACACACTAAGGAGCTCAGGTAACCTCTGGAGGATAGACAGTAGCAAGGAAGCTTTCAACGACTGGTCCCAGAGAGGCCCTGCCTGTCTTGTGACTCCAGACTTACACTTCTAGCCCCTAAGCTTCCCAAGCTCTAGTATTTTGTTTGGGCAACCTTAAGAAGTGAATATACCTTTCTAGACCACAAACTCCTTGCAAACAGAGCCCTGCTTGATCTGTGTTTGCGTTTGAGGCTGTTGCTGTGGTGTTCAGACCAATCAGAAGGGCAAGGAAACCTGGTCAGGTGAAACACAAGACTCACTCCTTTTTCTTAGCCTGCTCTCAAGTTGGAACTGAAGGAAAAACACGTGACATCTACTCGGGGCTACTGCATATGGCCACACAGACTAAACACTGCAGGAGTCCACACTTGTGTAATCTGGTGACCTTCAATTATTTATCACTGTATAACTTAATTCACATAAAAGAGTCAATAGAGTCTCAAAATTCTTTGCCATCTGTTAGGAAAAAGCATCATCGTTGTGAGATTCATTCTTACTCTGCCAAGTAGCCAAAGCCATAAATAATTACCCTCTAGATTGGGAGTTGCAAAACTATGCCCCGCTGGCCAAGTCCAGCCTCCTGCCTAGTTTTGTAAATAAAGTTTTACTGGCGCACAGCCAGGCTCACTCATTTACAGACTGTCTATGATTATGTAGAGAGGGTTGAGGGGCTGTGATAGATACTGGTTGGGAGTATAGACTATAAAACCTAAAATGTTTACTCTCTGGTCCCTCAAAGAAAAAGCCTGCTCCAGATATTAGAATCTGCTAGGCATTGCCAGAATGGTTTATATTAAGTGGTGAAAAATATCACTTTGAAACTGAAGCCACTCAACTTCATCACACTTTGGAAGATTACACACTACCACATTTAGTGTAGGCATGCCAGGAACAAAGTTATATGTAGAAAAGAATTTATTTTTTTTCCTTAAAATGGAAGCCAGGGGTTTAAAAATACCAGAGCATGTGAGCTTCATAAGCATGTATATGGGTGTATATGTGTGTGTAAGGGGGCAGCAAATTCCAAGCAAACATTATATATGAGATTTCTAGAACTAGGTGCTGTTCATGGGGGATTATGTAAGTTGGAAAGAAGTTAAAACTTGAAGAAATGGATAGAGACCTAATATGAAGAGCGGGAGAAGAAATGTTCTTCCGATTTTATGAGAAAAGGACTGCCTGTCATTTTATTCCTTCTAGAAGGTACCGTGGAAAGTCTTAGATCTTTCTGAGAGGACCCTTATGCATTAAGCACACCTCTGCCATGTGAACCCTATCATCTAGGCATCCACTGATTGGACCAAAGCTGGACACCTGACCTAAAGGTCAAAGGCGGCAGGAAGGACCTGGTACTAGGTACTAGCTGAGGCAGATACTGGCTATATCAACTACACACTCTCTTTGGGAGTTCAAACCCAGCTCTCTGAAAATTGTCAGTGGATTATGTTCAAAATCAGAGAAAGCAGAAGCATAGACTAGCTGACCCCATAGTGACAAGATAATTGTTACCTAACAAATAACCTGATCACAAAAGTAACACTGTATCGTGAGTGTTGACATTTCTGGAGGCCACATTGTACTTTAGAGACTGTATCCTTAGCTGTGGCCTGGTCTGTCTCATTTTGTTACTGTTCAAGGATAAGGTTAGTTCCTGGTCAGCTCTCAGTTCTCCCACGCTATCTCTCCACTCGTGGTTTCCTATGCTCTGTCCTCTAGCTTGTTTATACTTTGTCAGCAGCTGCCTTGTAAGCTCTAACCTTCTACCATGCAATTTTCTTCTACATGTGGGTCAGGAGGGAAGAAAATCATCACCCAGCCACTGTGTTGGTGGCATTAGAAATGTGTATCTGGTTGGAATCCCTGGTGGTGTCCATCACTGTTCCTCTCTCCTGTGTCTAGCCAATACTGTAGCACCTCAACATCTCCAGTCTTCCATCTCTGTCTTACCTGGTATCCTATTTTATACCAGAACAAACATATGCCAGGCTGTAAGTGCAGCCATTTTATAGCTAACCAAATCCCTTTCCCCCGGTTTTTCCTGTTCTCAGGAAGTTAAAGCTTTTGCCATCTGACCCTTCTACCTGTGCTCCAAATCTTAAGATCTCCCATCCAGACTCTGACTTGGTTCCTCTCCCTCCGTTTGTGTATTTGCCATTTCCTATTTCACCCACATCTAACACCCTTTCCTGAGTATCTGTACATGCTCATGTCTCCTTTCCTGTAAAAATGCTTTCTTGACCCTTCATCACCACGTAGTTATCCTCTATTGAACTCCTTTATGCTAAACTGCTTAATAATAAAAGGTATAGAAAATTCCCATTGATGTGAAAAAGTATGATGCCTGACAAGCATCTCCCCACATACGGCTCAGGAAACAGCGTGGAAGAGGAAGCAGAGAGAATGTGAGAGCCAGAGAATGGGAAGAAGTGCTGCTAAATGTTGTCTTCTGGCCATGACATGCTAATCACAGTCATGACCACACAGCGGCTGCAGTACCTGCACAGGCTCAAGCCAGCTAGACTTATGACATAGGAAGGAAGGGAAGGTTCTCTGCAGGCCCCATCCCTTACCAAACAGCTATTTGCAAGGAGAATCATTCTTTTTGAGCGTGTGGCAACTGGTAGGTTTCTCATACTCCAGTGCATGCTATAGACAAACAGGCAGCAGTATCTAGACTTAGTGGGTTATTTTAAAGAAGATATGAAGCTGGGAGGAGGAGGTCTGTTAAGGGAGAGATGGAGGTGGGAAATGGGGGGATAGGATATTTCATTGTATATATGTATGAAAGACTTAATAATAAAGAAACATTTTCTTTAAGAGATGGCTGAAGAGAACCACACACACACACACACACACACACACACACACACACACACACCGTCTAAACACATAGAAAGGCTGCATCCTGCATGGCTTGGCACCCTAACCTGACTAGGATCTGTGAGGAAATGAAGAAAGGACAAACACACAGACACAGACAAAGGAAAGCAGCTTCCAGGTGGGCTGTTGTGCACTCTGATGTAGTAGCACCGACTGTGCAACAACCCCATACCTCAGTGTATTATATGCACACAACACAGCTAGTCTTGGTAGGAGGTCTCTGTAGGTGGGCAATCAGGCTGTAGAAACCAGGAGGAGAAAGCTGCAGTTGCTAGTATTTGTACACGCTGGTCAATTATTTGTAAACACTCATGCTTGCACGCTCTGTCAACATTTGCACTGGGACCAGTGGAAGGTTTTGCTATCCGTCTGAGTTTCACCTGGGGAAGGCTTTGCCACTTGCTGGATCTGAGGCATTGGGATGTTATTTCCTCTTTACACACTCACTCAAAGTTTCTCTGGATCTCCACAACAAAGCCATCTTTTTTTCTTTTCTTAAGTAAAGTACTGAGCTCAACTAGTGTAAGAAATGTCTAGAAAACTCCAATTTCCATAGCAGAGGTACCAAGTGCTACTGCACTGTTTTTTAAGAGTACTCATGTATGTGTCACACACACACTTCTTTTTGACATGCTATATTCACACACTGGATTTTCTCAACAGCCCTGACATAGATAACATTCTGATCCTATCTAACAGGGGAAAATGGGAAGTTCAGAGAGAGAGCATCTCTTACACCCTGTCCCCACCTTGGCTCTCCCCCCTGGAGCAAGCAGCTCATCCCCTGTCTCCTTGCTGGTGTCTGGCTAAATTGCAGTCTGGATGCAGTTAAAGAGAGGATTCACGAGTCAGACAAGATATTCAGTTCAGAAAGGGACCAAGGGTAAGTGGAGGAGGAGCTGGGCAGCACGGAGAAAAGAATGAAGGGCCCATGCCATATCTAGTACAGAATAAGTCATTATGTGACTTCTGGATATTCTCTGGTCTCCCTTTGGACATATAGGACATATGGGACATATGGGATAATTGTACTACCGCACTGCTTGGAAGTGTGGTCATGTGACTTACTTTAGCCAATGCACGTGAATGCTGGTTCTGGGAAGAATATTTAAGATTCAGTGCACAATTCATCATACTCCTCTTCCCACTTTTGCCAGGGCAACCAGGGCAACAGTTATGGCTGTTCAATTCACTGGGTCTTAGAATACTGAGTGTCTGGTGTGAGGACAGAGTCAACACTAAATGGAGCAGGTGTGAGGCATGACCCTTGTTTAATGATGAGACTGTCTGTCCTGCACAAAGCCCATCTTGACCCATACAGATAAAATGGCAAGCAGACATGAGAGACATCGCTCACAGAGCTCATGAATAACAACAAAACCTTTGACCTACAGATTGTCCTGCCCGAAAAGTGTGCTGGAACCAGAGCCTAACAGAATCATCAAAGAGGCCAGAGAGACTTTATCCAAAAACGGATGGGACCAGATGCAGAGTCCCACAGCCATACATTAGGTGGAGTTTGGGGAGTCCTGTGGGGGAGGGAGAGGAAGGATGGGAGGAACCAAAGGAGTCAGGGACACACCAGGAGATCACCGCACACCGAATCATCTGAGCAAGGCTAATAAGGGAAGCTACAGAGATCAGGAGCCCGCAGGGGTCTGACCTAGGCCCTCGTCATATATGTTATGGCTGTGTAACTTGGTACTCTTGTGGAAATCCTAACAGTGGGATCAGAGGCTGTCCCTCTCTCTTTTGCCCACTCATGGGACCCTTTTCCTCCTACTGTGTTGCCTTGTCCAGATTTGATGTGATGGCACGTGTCTGGTCTTATAACAGTTTGTTATGGTGTGTTTGGTTGATATCCCTGGGAGGCCTGCTCTTCTCTGAGGGGAGGGAGAGTGCATCTGGGGGAGAGGGGAGGTATTCAAAAGGGAGCTAGTGATGGGGGAGGGGAAACTAGTTGGGATGTAATATATCAGAGAAGACTAAAATAAAAAAAACTGAAAAAAAAAAAAAGAGGGCTGAGAAATAAGGTCAGTTCAGAGTGATGAGGACTTAAGTTTGATTCCCTAGAGCTCATGAAAAGAAAAGAGAAAGGAAGGAAGGAAGGAAGGAAGGAAGTCAGAGTGGTAGTATATGCTTGTATGCTTGTAATCTCAGTGCTGGGAGACAGGCAGAGAGAGAGAGAGAGAGAGAGAGAGAGAGAGAGAGAGAGAGAGAGAGAATGAGAATAAATCTTTGAGAGAAATGAGAATATCAAGTCCAGAGGAAGACAAAAACAAATCCACAGACACTAGTTAAATCTCATTGCATCTCTTTTATATGCTATTATTATCACCCCACTTCACCTATGAAAACGCTGAACTCTAGCCTGGAAACCCCAGGACAAATAATGTACAGAAGCAGGTCCACCCCAAGTCTATCCAGAGCACATCCTTTTCCAAACCTCAGTTTTCACTTTGCAAAATCCCTGTAAAACAGCTCTGATTTCCCCATTTTACAGATAATGAAACTGATGCTCACCTATGTCCAATGAATTGCCCAAGCATATGAAAGTAATCAGGGCCCAAGTCTGAATTTGGTTCTTACTGACTTTAAATCCTTGATACATTCTCATATGTCTCTACAACTAGGCTTACATAGCTTTGTTATTAAACCTTACCGCACGTACACTCCAGCCACTGGGGCTTCCCTGTTGCCCTTGGCCATGCCAGGTACGTCTGGTCTCGGCCTCCATGTTACCATTCACTCAGCTTGCCTTTTTTCTCCAGGCAAAAAAACAGTCCTTACTTTTCACGCTCCTTTGGGTTTCAGTCACATCTTGTGAGCCCTTCCCTGTGTCTGGTGTCCTGAGTCCTCACTGCTTCATTTCTTCACAGTATGTGCCTGCTTGGAGTATAAATAATCAGCACACTCCTAGGCTCTGCGCTCACAGAAGTGACAACTCCAAAGAATGGGCTCATGGGCTCCTTACTTCTTGTTCTATCTTGGCTATTCACTGTATATTTGTTGAATGAATGGATGGATGGATAAATGGATGGATGGATGGATGGATGGATGGATGGATGGATGGATGGATGAATGGATGGATGGATGGATAAATGGATGGATGGATGGATGGATGGATGGATGGATGAACAGATGAATCAGAATATCTGTAATAAGCTCTTCCAAATGGCCTAAGAATAATAACAGTGAGCACCGAGGAGCACACATAAATCAATGCAGGCCTGGCCTGTTATGAAGCAACCTAAAGTGAATTCAAGGCATTAATGTCTGAAGAATCATGGAGAGTGGTGGTCCTTAACCCTCCTAATGCTGGGACCCTTTAATACAGTTCCTCATGTTGTGATGACCCCCAACCATAAAATCATTTTTGTTGCTACTTCATTACATAGCACTTTGCTACTGTTATGACTCGTTATGTAAATGTTTTCCAATGGTCTTAGGCAACCCCATGAAGGGGTCTCCACCCAAGAGTTTAGAACTACGGAGGTAGAGCGATCTGTTCACAGGCCTCTGACCACACAGCCTGATTCCTTTCCATTTGTATCTTAGTATTCACTCAGTGGATCAGAAGTACTTCTCCCTGGCTCTACCCCCTAACAAGTGAGTCCAGAGCAGACCACTCTCCACCAAATGTGCCCCTATCTTTAACTCTGAGAGAAACATGCTGTAACCCCGTACCGGCCCCCCACACCTCATATCTCATATACAGAAGGAAACCTTGGCTCAGAGTAGCTAAAAGAGTCACCTAACATCACATAGCCAATAAGTACCTGGGCTTAGATTCAAAGTAGAGAGAGGAATAGTGTTAAGGGTTGAAGTGTATCTTCACCAAAATAAGATGCCTCCCTGGTACCTCAAAATGTGACCATATTTGGAAATAAGGTAATTTCAGGTGTATCTAATAAAAACAAGGCCACAGTGGATTAGGGCTAGGCTGTAGTCTAATGTGATTGATGTCCTTGCATAGAGAGCATCGTACAGAGATGTGGCAGGAGGGTGAGCGTCATACAGAGGTGTGGCAGGAGGGTGAGAGCTGTGGTTACAGATGACTGGGCAGACGCACTTTGAAGGCGAGACACACAAAGGTTTCTGGCAAACAATGAGAAGTTGAGGGAAGGCAAGGGAAGATTCATAGTAGAGTTCTTGGGAGACTATGACTTTGGATGTCCAACCTTTGTAACTGTGAGACAATACACGCCTATTGTCCCAAGCCATCCAGCCCGAGGCACACATTGTTGTATCAGTCCTAGGACACTAACATGAATGGCAGTATCTTTCCTCTTTATCATATCGTCTTTCACACTTCAGACAGGGATGGCTTCTGTGACGTCAGCAAATAAAACTGTGTGTACAAAGGGTCTGGAGGATTCGCCTTGTTGGAAATCTCTAAAATAGAGCCACCAAGTCTTCAAGTTATTTTACTCCTCACACCATAACACAGGGACATGAAGACAAAGTGCCAGCTAGCGCTCCAGGAAGAAGAGGCCGTGGGAAATGTGGTGCTCTGCTGGGTGCCTCTCCACCTTGCATTTCTACTGCTCATTGTACAACCCCCTAAACAGGCTGCTGTGCAGACCTCTACTCCCAGACGCTTCGCTCTTCTGTTTGTTTCCTGCTTGTTCCCCAGCCTCTGTCCTAAGCAACCACTGTTGATTTGCTTGCTTTCAACTCACAGGCTTTGACTTACATCTGGCAGGATAGAACCAGAGACCCAAAATATCACAGCTGTCCCTCAAATCTGCATGTATCGAATCACATGTCACAACTTTCCTGGGTGCCGCTGTTGAGGCAGAGAGGCGGGATCTGTGTGGCCAGGGAGGGTAGGAAAGACCAGGAGAGTAGATGTGCAGGTGAGCATCCCAGGGCACTGACCTTTCCTCCTTGAGTAGCTGCTCTAAAGCCTTTAACCCCTGGGAAACAAGTCTTTTTCTATGTTTTTCTTTTGCTCTGAATCTCTGGTATTCAGATTTTTAGAAGTGAAAACAATATTTTGATCTAAACCATACGGCCTTTTCCCCCTTACACTGATGCTGTAGAAAATTCACAGGGGCAGGTGTGGAAGGCAGAAGCAGCAGGGTGGGTGGGTCCATAGGGCCTATGTGTCTATAGCGTGTGTGGTTCTGTAGCTATGGCAACCGTGCGTAATGCCCCTTGCACAGCATTGTAACATGGCCCTAGAGTTGCCCCTGGATCCTCAACTCTTCCTCTTCAGTACTCTCTCTACGCTGCTGTTTCCTAGATACCGCAGCTCTGTTATCTTTATTTATTTATTTATTTAATATTTATTTATCTATTTTTATGTCATGCCTAAGCATTGCTTCTGCTTGTTCTATTTTGCTGGTACCACACCTTGACATCTGGTTGAAAAATTAGGCAGCAAAACCTATCTCTTCCTGATGTTGTTAATTGCTAACAATTGTCCAAGCTTAAGCACACTGAGTTAGACTCTTAAGACTGCAGTCTGGATGGGCACTTGAGACTTCCTCTAGTTCTGAAGATTGTTAGTGCTGGTTTCTCTTAGAGCCTATTAGCGCTATCAATCGGCTGCCTGCTTCTGAAAAACCTGTCTCTCTTCTTTTTGCCAGCTCTAACAAATTTCTGACAAGAGTAGATTTGCAGCCATGTGTGTGAATATATCCTATGAAACTTGTATACATGTAATTTATGCATCTGTACTCCATAAAAGAAAGTGGCATTGTGTTAATTCTGAGAATATAAACACAACTGGTTTCCTTCATTTATTGTTAAAAATAACCCCCAAATCCTCAGAGATGCTTCTGCTGTAATTAAATTTAAATTTTTAAAAAGTACAGTAGGTTCATATTTTAGTTTCCTTATGTTTGGTCATTAATTGTGAAATCACAAACAGCTGAGATTTAAAGCTCTTAACCTTCCTAGGCCCAAATAGAAGCAATATGTCAACACTCATAAGTTATGAGCAGCCTCCCAAAGGGACTATAATACAGAATACACTTATAATTGAAATAACTTGGGAGAGGATTCTGGGAAGATGACAGCATCCACAGCATAGTTTTTTATCCTCTCTAAATCCTAATGTAAAAAGAGGAAAAAATAACTGCAGAGGGAAACTAAAAACTCATTAGCAACATTTGTAACAAACGTGTCTTCATCTGTTTTCTGTGGCCATCACTGATTACCACAGGCTGGGAAATATAAAAGAATGGAGGAATATTTAGTTCATGGTTCTGGAGGCAAGAACTTCCAAGAACATGGCAGCAGGTGAGTAAGGGCTTTCTTGATGAATCCTAGTATGTTGGAGGGGATCACATGGTGACACGGGAAGTAGGCCAAATCAGGTCTCTTCCTTGTAATGCCACTAATGCTACTAATCATGAGGAACATGCCCTTCTGACTTTATTTATACCTAATTGCCTCCCAAAGGCCCTAATTCCAACTTTTATAACATAAGACTCTGAAGATTAAATTTCCAACATATGAATTCCAGTAAACACGTCCAAATCATAGCACTAGGTAACAAGATGTCTCCATAAGTGGTAAAATACAAGTGCGTGTGTGTGTGTGTGTGTGTGTGTGTGTGTGTGTGTGTGTGTG
>NC_034603.1:72903783-72910038 GCF_900095145.1 Mus pahari
GAGAGAGAGAGAGAGAGAGAGAGAGAGAGAGAGAGAGAGAGAGAGAGAACCAACAGCCACATGACCTTCACCGTGTCACTGTCTAGGGAAAGATAAGGAAGCTGCATTGAGTGGACCTGGAAACCTCGAAATAACTAACAGCCCTCAGTCAAAGAGAGCAGGCTAGCCCAAGAACATCAACAGAAACGGGGGTTTGGCCAATCACAGCACCAAGCCAATTGGGAAAAGGGCTAAGAGGCTAGAATGGCTGAGCTCCCTTGAACTTTCAAAATCAACCTGCCAGGACCTTGGAGAACAGAGCCTCAGACTGAAGAACAAATGACTTGGAGGGAAATGAGGACTAAATAGCACCTGTGCAGCAGATGGAGGAAAGGAAAGCTGCAGAGCAAAAGGTGACACATCCTGAAGCAAACAAGCTTGCTCTTAACATTTCCCAAACCAACAGAGAGAGTCCTAGGAAGAACCGACGTTCCTGACTGGCATGCTACTTTGAAACATAAGTTTGAGAAAAGTGACTCTACATTAAAAGGTAAAATAGAAATATCAAGGTCACATAATTTTTTCTTTTGAAAAAATGAGGAACAAAGAACTGAATAACATCCCCACAGGCCGTAAGATCATTTCAGAAAAAGTACTCATAGAATAGATTAAAACTGTAGCCTATTATTTTCAATGAGATAAAAGACATTAAGAAAATAATATGTAATATGAAATAACAGAATAAGAATGAGAAACTCAGAAACAAAGAGACAGAACTCAGGAAATGATTAGAAATAAAGCCAAAATAATTTAAGAAATGACTAAGCCAGAAAGAAAATAAGAGCAAATAAATTCAACCGTCATACCCAAAGATGAGAATTAGGTAAAAAGGAAAAAATATTTTAAATGTTCATAAATTCAAAAAGACACAGAGATCTCAGAGTGGTAGACACTAACAAGGTCCTGAATATGGAGAGCAGGTTTGACTGGGAAGTATCAATATAAATTCATGAGGGATTTTTATCTTACTGATAAAATCGATGCATGTGTGCATTTCCTCTTTCTGTGTAGTGCAAATGTTGTCTATTCTGTATATTGAAAACTACAAGCAAACATTGAAAATAATGTCCATCCAGCAGCGGTAAACATCCCTAAGACCCACAATATGATCTCTATCTACCATTTCCCATTAAAAGATAGCAGGGTATCCTGGAGAAGTGGCTGGAGGAGGAAGCGGACAGAGCATACCTGCTGTCAAAACAGACAGCAGGGACCACATCAACAACTACCAGCATTGTGTCACAAGTATGCTGGGGTCAAGTCAAGGAAGATGGGACTATTTGAATTTTGATAAATAATAAAAATTTCAATGAGTTAAAGTCATCAAATTTTTATTTATATGTATATATGTATATGTGGGTATATATGCGTATGTGTACACAAGTTTGTGCATGTGTGTATGCATGAACTTTTGTGTGCACACGTTTGTGTGTGTGTGTGTCCAGAGGTCAACCAACATGATGTTTTGGTTTTTTTCCTTTTTTCACCTCATTTTTAAGAAAAGATCTCACTGAACCCAAAGCTCATGACTGGGCTAGATTAGATGTCCAATGAGCTCTTCTGTCTCTATCCCCACCCCCCAGCATCGGGGTTGGGTCCTATGTCACTGAGTCAGACTTTTACATGTACACTAAGGATCTGAGTTCGTGTTCTTATGCTTGTGTGACAGGTACTTAATGATTGAGCCATCTCCTCAGCTCTCAAGCACATGTTTAAATACATGAATCAAGTAGGAAATTTCTAAAAAAGAAAATGCTTACCTTCGAGAGATGCTAGAGAACTAAGTCACTATTCTGAAGTTGGGAAAACAGAGGAAAATAATTTTATCGATTCTGCCTTTTTCAGATGAAAGGTGCTCCTAGGTAAGCAAGTGAAGGAGATAAGATGTGTCTCCTTTAATGTTTCCCACTGACAAAAGCGAAGAAAAGATAGAATATTAGCATCTTGCAACCCCAAAGAATGAAGGGATACAGCAAGCAGCAGCAGCCGCTGGTGAGGTCATTGTCAGTAGCTTCGTCATTTTTTTCTATTGTCATGACAATAAACAAAAACAGCATGAGTAAGGCACTTTATAAAATAAATCATATAATTGGTCTTACGGTTTGAGAGGGTTAGAAGACACAATGGGGGAGCAAAGGCATGGCAGCAGGGCCATCGAGAGCTCACAGCCTGATCTGTAAGCAGAAGGCACAGAGGGAAAGCTGGGCATGTGTTGAGTCTTTTGAAAACTCAACATCTGTTCCCACTGATACACCTCTTCCAACAAGGCCACACCTCCTAATCCTTCCCAAACAGTTGCATTAACTGTAAGTATTCTCATTCAAAGCACCACATTCTACTCCCTGACCCCATTGACTTGTGGGCATATCATAAATTTTAACTTCAAAAGTTCACATAGTTTTTCAATCTCAACACTATTTAAAAGTCCAAAGTTTGAAATCTCAAGGCAATATTTAAATTGCAACCCCCACCTTGCAAAAATCAAAAAGTAAATTACATACTTCCAACTTACAAAGTTTTCTCCATTCCTGTAAAGAACAGCATGGTCAGGCTGTTCCCATAAATATCCTATTCCTGGAACAAAAGTCTATCTTAGTTATTTTCCCACAAACATGAGAACCTGACGGGGGTTGGGGGATATTATCATTTAAGCCACCACAGTCAAGAAAGGAGAAATGCTACAGAGACAAGATAAGGACACCTGTGATGATCCCTTCAGCTACCAGACTATTGAAACAATGGCCCAGCCTTAATTAAAACACCTTAGGAGTCCAATGCTGGAGGAAGAAAAAGACTGAAGTCTTGGTGCCAGACAGAGGAAGAACTTGCCTCATAGGAAGAGATTTCCTGTGATTCTGACAACTAATCAGGTCACCTTCAAGACAAACTCAATCTGAGAGGATGAGTCAGGGATGGGAGGCATCCCACGTAGACGAAGACTGCTTAATGATTCATGTTCCCGGATCTATTCCAACATGAACCTCATGTCAGTACCCCAGTGACAGATTTAGGGTGGGAGTGTCAATGGACCCCTTTGTTGCTCTCCCCAGTGTGTCCATATTAAATACATCTTTCTCTGTTTCACTACTACTTATCTCTAAAAAGTAGACTGGTACACTGGGGTAAGTAGTCGGGAATTACCTGTTGGGGCTACCTGGGCTGAGACTTGTTCCCCTAAACTCAGGTAACACGGACACAAAAACATAATCAGATATCATATGCTTTCTTATCTTGAGATAAATTGACCCCTTGGCAACATCACCATAAGGGAGATACCAAACACCATTGCACTCTCTTTTGGAAGACTTTGAAAACAGAACTTGAACCCTACCTAGTCTTGGAAGCCAAAGCTGAATTCCAGGAAACCCAGAGAACACAAGAACATACTAAAGCTTACTGTAAGCGTGCAAAGAGCAGAATTCAGACCTTGGGCCTAATCAGTTGTAAGGAAACTAAACAACAGAGGGGAGCTTATAGCTTAAAGTGAGGTTTGTAACAGAGGTTTGTTGGTTTGTTGTTTATTTTTATGGACAAGATGTTTGTGTTTAGGGATGTCTATCCGAGTGACAGCAATCATGGGGGATTACTGTAAGTCAGTAATGGTTATTCCGGAGGCGAAGGACTTGTGATTCAAACTAGACCCACGAAAAGGGATCGTCCAGTTTCATTTATCTTTCTTCCCTTCCTTGTTTCCTGCTGGTGACTGAGCACAGAGCTTTGTTCACGCTGAGCACACACTTAATGCTGAGCACACACTTAACAACCACGACCTCCTCATTCCTCAGTTTCCAGTTCTTAAAACAGTTTAGTTTCATTGTTTCATGTGTTGGTTGTCTTAACTGAATGTACATCTATGCACCATGGACATGTCTGGTGTTGGAGGAGATCAGAGGAATGCATTACCTTCCTTTGGAACTGGAGTAACAGATAGTTGTGAGCCATCATGTAGGTGCTGGGAATTGAACCCAGGCCCTCTGGAAGAACAGCCAGTGCTCTTGACTATGGCGACATCTCTCCAGCCCCCAAGTTCCATTTCTGGACCTTAATGGGACTTTAAGGATATTTGCCTTATAAATACTCATTTAAATCCACATTTTATGTAATTGTGTGTGTATATATATATATATATATATATATATATATTTATATAAGGAAGATTTTTTGAAATGACAAAAAAACCTGAAAGTCAAACTTTTCATTATTTTTCCTCATCTTTTCAAAATTTATAAACAAAACCTCTTTATTGTAAAATTCCAAATTTTCACAAATAACATTTCTGTTGTTATTATTATTACAGTAGAGTCACAGGGCAGTTCCAATCTCAGCCAAATTCCCTTATTCTCTTTTATGGTTGGCTCCCCATCCCCTCCCAAGCCCTGGCACCCCACACACAATGCCACTTCATGTTCCTGTTCTTTTTATGTTTCTAAAATATCATGTAAATCAAAGCATGCAGAGTGTGGTGTTCTTCACTTAGCATCACTCTTTATGAGTAACCCGCACTTCCCGTTTGATTGCTAGATAGTATTCCTTACACAGAGTCACCTTAGTCAACTGTTTATCCCTTTACCGGAAAGACATTTGGGTTGTTTCTGGGATTTGTTTTGTTGATTTTGTTTGTTTTTAAATAGTTTCCATAAAAATCAGGATACAGGTTTCTATGTGAAAATAAGACTTTGTTTTTCATTAATAAATACCTAGAAAAGACACCCTTGGCACAAAGGCCAACAGGATGCTTAACTTTGTAAGAAACTGTAACTTGTGTTTCCAGATTTCTGGACCCCTTTCATGCCAACAGTCAGCATGTGAGTTCTGGTAGCATCTCTTTAAGTACTCAGTCATGGTTTCTCAAGCTATTCTGATAGATGTTATTCTGGTAAAGGAACAAACAACTTAGGTGGGTCTGTATAACAGAGCTAAGATATGATCCTCCACAGAAGAGTTAATTACTTTCTGGCAGTGAGATAGGCTTCAGGTATATCATCTAGGCCAGGTGAGGCTTCCCTCACTGCCAAGGCCCAAGCCTATGCTATGCCCTTGCTGGGGTCCTTTCTCCCGAATGGACCCTGAACACATTCTGTCCCCCAGGACTATGTCAGCTCAGCCCAGCCTCTTTGTAGCTGCTTTCTGTGTTTTTCTGCACATGTGCAGTTGGGGAGCTGTCAGATTCTTAGGGATATTTGCAGTCATAAAATCGGGCTCACTCTTCTCCCTGTCTTAAAGATTTTATGATCCTGAAGTTCTGACTGTCTTGATTGCTCCCGGATGTCTTGAAAAAGCCTGATGGGTTTGTGTTTTAATCAGATTTTTATAGCTGCTCTCAACAAAGGATTCATAACCAGAAGTGGAAGGAATGCTATGAATTTAGAAATAGTAAAAGCCTAGTTCCCTTAGTTAATTTTAAAAATTCTATTTTTTTTATATGTTGACAACTGGTTCTAAAATTCAGTGGAAAGACTAAAGAACTAGTTTTGAAACAAAATACCAGGACAATTCATACTTCTTATTCTCAGTATTTAATGGAAAGCTCTTGTGTTTAAGGCAGTGAGGTACTGGTAAAAGGGTAGGCACTGAGCTCACTTGAACAAATTAAGAGGTCCAAAATAGCCCCATATACCCAAGGTAGGAGCCATACCTGAAACACCAATCAGGAAAATTCCCCAAACTAACATAAGACATTAAGCCACACATTCAAGCTCTGAACAGGGTAAATACAGAGAAAATGATGTTTAGTTAGACCATTGAAAACTACATGTAAATATATCTGTGGGAGGTTGTTATTGTTCAAAGCAGGGCTTCATGTAACCCAACCTGGTCTCAACCTCACTAGACAGCCAAGGATGACCTTGAACTTCTGATTTTCTGCCCCCATCTCCTAAGTGCTGGGGAAAACAAGAGCAGCATGTGTATGAAGTGGTGCTAGTGACTGAACCCAGGGCTTCACGCATGCTGGATGACCAAATGTTTATTATTATTATTATTATTATTATTATTATTATTATTATTATTACTATTTTCTTTACATTTCAAATGCTATCCCAAAAGTTCCCTATACCTCACCCCATCCCCTGGCCCTGCTCCCCTACCCACCAACTCTCACTACTTGGCCCTGGACTTCCCCTGTGCTGGGTCATATAAAGTTTACAAGACCAAGGGGCCTCTCTTCCCAATGACGGCCGATTAGGCCATCTTCTGCTACATATGCAGCTAGAGACA
>NC_034603.1:72911920-72924764 GCF_900095145.1 Mus pahari
TGCATTGTTCTCAAATATATAACAGTATTATTGTATTATTGGCAGCTAACTTTTTCAACAGAATCAATGAAACCCAGAAAATACTGGGATGGTTTATAGAGAGAGAGAGAGAGAGAGAGAGAGAGAGAGAGAGAGAGAGAGAGAGAGAGAGAGAGAGAGAGAGAGAGGGGCAAACTTAAAAATTTTATACCCAGTGAAAATAGAAGGGAATTCTATACTTTCAGAAATTAAGGTAAATATTTTTGGCTTAATTGACGCTTTCATGAAAATAAAATCACAGAGTGTTCATCATTAGTAAACACATTCTAAAATAAGAGATGGGTAAAGGAAATTATTAAGATGGATGTGAAAAGAATCCCAACCTAAAGATCAGATATGCAGGAAATAATAAAAACCCAAGAAAAAGAGCAGCTCTCAGAACTGGAGTAGACACCCATCACCACTCAAATACAGCACACAGTTTGTCTGTCTCTGTGTCTTACTTTCTTTCCTACCCAATATCTGAGGTAACATTAACACCATATTCCCTTCACTGGCCATGGCCTCATCCACATCTCATCCGTCCCTTCAGTGCCACACTACTAGCAGCAACACATTTTATCCTATTTTGTTTGATTTTCACTTTATGCATTCCAGTTTCTTGGAACACAAATTTGACATCTTTTTTGTATCTACTATAAGTGACCTATGTACTATATTCTTAACAAATATTTATTGAACTATTAAATTTGATGAAGAATATTTTGGTAATGAACAGTTGTCCATCATGTGTTCTAGCACAGATCCTTCCAACCACTAGCTGATATATATATTTTACCCCAGGGGGCTGTAGAGAAGGCTTAGTAGTTAAGAACATCTACTGCTTTCCAGAGGACTGCATTAGATTCTTAGTGTCCATGCTGGTGATCCATAGCCACCTACACGTCCAGCTCCAGGGGGTTCGGAGCCTCTGTAAGCTCCCACACATGCATACACATACACATACACATCCCTCCACTTGCATACATCTAATACAGGTGATTTTAAAATTAATTTTTATCCTGAGATTTCATAAAACAGATAAGAAAAAGCTTTAATTTGTTCTTGGGATGAAGACCCACATGGGACAGGCTGGATGCTCACATCTTACCTTTAACCTTTAGAAAGTCATCTGATGCTTGTTTAGTAACATTGCATCACTGTCAAAAGTATAAGGCTGGTTGAAGTATATCCATAGGTGTGGCATTTATGCCATTCTAATATGAGTCACTGTACTATTCCTGGATGCTAAAGAAATAAAAAGCAGGGGCCTCGAGATCTCCAGGGAACGGGAAATCTAATTGGAGCCTAAGACATACACACATAAAACAACCCGAGGAAGAATCCAAAGGAATATTTTAGCTGCAAGAAAATATGGTGTAGTACAGACTAAAGCTGTAACTGATAAGAAATCTTTTTAGAAAATCACACTTGGGATGTGGGAATCTCTCCCTGTCATCTTAGTGGCAGTGTGTTTTTTAGATTCAGTCTCATTATTTAACCCTGGATAGCCGTGTCAGCTTCCCAAGTGCTGGGATTTTAGGTGTGTGCCACACACAATGAGGCTCCACAGTCATGGAAAGGAGATGAATCCTGGATTGGAAGGTTAGAAGGGAGTATGTAGAAGAGAAGGGGCATGGGTATTTTTTGATTTCGTTTTTCCTAACCAGAAAGGAGTACCCAGAAAACTCAGAGGCAAGATCATAAGTCATGTTTAGGCAACTACAAAAAGACAGGCTTGAGGAATCAAGAAAATATAGGAGGCTAGAGAGAACGTTAATAGAAGACATCAAATAGGTTTGTTTTTGAAATAATGTGGATTTCTCTTTCCCTTTTCAGTAGAAATAACCTTTACTGTCAATGGACCAGTCAGACCCCTTAGCTGATATAATGATGATCCCAGCTTCCTAGGCTATTATTTGCAATAATTTCTGCCTTATGAGTGTAATGGGAAAAACACATTGCAAAGTGAATTACTTTTAAAATGTATTGCATGCTGACATTTGGGAAATTAGGTCCTGAATACAATGCATCTTGATTATTTGATGTGCATTCCCACCATGAAAAAAATTAATTCAGTGCAACGATTCCGAGAAGAAATATCTGCATGCTACATTAAAGTCCTGTTCCTTAGCAAGAGTCTGCCCCCAACTTTAGGTCACCATTCAGACAAATAACAATGGGCAGGAACTATTATTCCCTGCCTAAGTAATCTACAAGGGACTGAAGAGTCCAGAAATGCACTCATTCGAACATATTAGCCCATCTGTGCATCCATTCTGTTGCATCCCTTCTCTTGTGCACCAACTGCTTGCATGCCAGCAATGCCCCATGCTCAGCTGGCTTCCATTCATTTGCTGGAAAAAGCACAACCAAACTCTCATATGAAGAACAAATCACTCTTTGCTTCACCATTGCCACTCAGCAAATTCCTCTGACACTCTTGGCTCATCTTGTTATGAATAAGCATGTGCTTTGGCCCTTCCTCTTCTTGTATAAGCTTTTCTGCTGCTAGGCTGCTGGACTGAGCACCAGTAATTTCAGAAATCCTGACTACAGAAGCCCAGGTCAGGGCTGAGTCTGAGGAAAGGGCTTTTGAAATAGCATAAATGCTTCCCTTCTCAGCCAAAGCTCCCTTGTTTACTGAACGTGTCTAACGAGTGTGTGAAACAGCAATGTTGTGAGAGAAAGAGGAGATGGGCAGGGAGAGACTAGAACCTCACATGAAGACTGGGCAGGAAATCTGGGCATTAACAGAGAATGCTAAACAAGAATAGGGAGATAGAACAACAATGAAGGGCCACTGATGTCCATGTACAAAATACCAGGTTGGCCAGTGTGATGGTGCATGCCCTTAATGCCAGCACTGAGGAGGTGGAAGCAAATGGGTCTCTGTGAGTTCGAGACTGCCTGGCATACAGAGTGAGTTCCAGGACAGCCAGGGCTACACAAAAAAACTCTGTCTTGAAAAACCAACAAACAACCCAACAAAACAACAAAAGGCCAGGTAGTTGTTTTTCAACATTAAACCATTAACCATGCTCCCCATTTCTTTGAGACCATGTCTTGTATAGCCCATGAGCTTATGATCCTCCCGCTTCAGTGCTTACATTGTAAGTATATGCCAACATGTGCAGTCCATAACCATGCATTTTATGTGTGTGAGTGTTCATATGTGTATGCATGTATGGAAGCTAGAAGTCAAAGCCAGGTGTCTTCCCAAACATTCTCAACCGTACCTTTTGTGGCAGGACCTCTCACTGAATCTGGAGCTTATCAGTTCAACCAGAAGAACTGGCCAGCAAGAACCAGGCATCTTTCCCCTCCCTAGAGCTGGGATTATAGAGGTACACCACTAATGCCTGTTTTCTACTAGGATGCTGGAGATCCATGTCCAGGTCCTAATGCCTGTGTGGCAAACATTTTACTGACTGAGTTTTCTCTCTAGCCCCATAATCATGTCTTTGCATAAAATAAGATCCACTCCATGAATCTGTATCCTAGAGGTAGAGGAACCTCAGTTTGAATCCTGGCTTTACTGCTAATTAGATTAGTGATTTTTTAAAAATATTATTTAACCTCTCTAAGTTTCTTTTCTTTATAAGATGGGAAAGTGAATACTATCTGCCACAATAGGATTAGTGTGAGATAAAAAGATAATACCTATAAAATGCTTAGTGTACTACAGAGCGTGTGGCACACACAAAACAGAAGCTTGCTGTGTTACTTTTGAAAAATTTAACTTCTTTACAGTAGATTGATTTAAATTCACTAATTAAATGAATCTCATATTACCTTTTAGGATAGTAAGTTATAACCTGTCTGATCTTTCTGATACATTTGTTTTCACTGAGTTGGGTTAGATAAAATTGTAACTGTGGACATAAATGTATCACTGATTAAGTGTTTTTCTAGAGCAAGACTCAACCTGTGAGTCTTGACCCCTTTGGGGTTGAACGACCTTATCACAGGGTTTGCCTAAGACTATCTGAAATAATGATTATAATTTTTAACTGTAGCAAAATTAGAGTTATGAAGTAGCAATAATATCATTTTGTGAATGGGAGTCAGCACAACATGAGGAACTGTATTAAAGAGTAGACACATTAGGAAGGTTGAGAACTATTGACCTAGAGGATCAGACATATATTTATTTTTGAGACAGCATCAAACTAAGTAGCTCAGGCTAGCCTTGAAGTCAGAATCCTCCTGCCTCAGCTTCCCAAATGCTGGAAGCCTGCTCAGGCATGTGTTTAATAAATAGTTATTATGAGCTGGATATGGTACACATCTGTAATGCTAGGACTTGAGAGACTGAGGCAGAAAGAGGCCTGGACTACATAATGAGACCTTGTCTCACCAAACATTTTAATGTAGTCCACAGTTTCCTGGAAACATATTAGATGAGTACTCCTAACTGTTGAATTCTGGGTAAAATATAGACACACACAGACACACAGACACAGACACACAAAATCCTAGGTTCCCATTACAAAGGTGGCATCTTAGAGATCAAGAGGCTCCAGCAGAGTAGCGGAGAGAGAAATTAGGTAGCTTAGGTCCAAGCTTCCTTGCTTACTGGGCACATGCTCTGCACCATCTTTCCAGGCATATTATACTTAAATGTTGTCTAAAATGGGGGTCATTATCTCAGCCTGCAAACTTCTTACTCTATATGTTTTTTTTTCTCAGCTAATGGCACCACCAGCCACCTAGTGACCTGAGTCAGGGTCTAAGTCACCCAAACTCCTGCATCTCCTCAGCTTTCATCACACCCACGGTATAGTTTTACTTAGTCTCTGCTGTTACTCTTACTCTTATGCTTTTCATTCAAGGACCACCATTTCTGCTTTGGTCTTCTGCTCTCTCTGACTAGCTATGCTGCCCTCACGTCAGTCTTACTCATGGCTGTCAGGACCATGTGACGAAAATACAACTGGCAGGGACAGTTCCTAGTTGAAAAGTCTTCAGCAGCTCTCTACTGCCTCTAGAACGTAGCCTGGGTTTCTTAGGACAGCTCTCTCGATCCCAAAGCACACTTCTCCCCCAGTCCCGACGAAGTTCAGTTAAAATGAAGGGTTTATGTGATTGTCTCCTGTTTTAACCCTGGGCTCTTGAAAGGTAGAGACAAAATCCTATCATCTCTCCATCTCAACATCCAGCAGTTCCCACAAAAAGGTTGGAAAAAAAAAGAAGATGACATGAGGGAGGGAGGGGCAAGCATAGTGAGGTTAGGAATGAGGAGGCTAAACATGATCAAGATATGTTGTATACATATATAAAATTGTCAAAGAATAAAAAAAATTAAGATGAAAATGAAATGGTAACATTAGGTGTGAATTCAATGGGTCAGTATATTTTTAAAATGGTTTCTATAAAATAGTAAAATAGAGGCTAGAAAGATAGCTTAGAATTAATATATATTTAGATTTATTTTATTTTATGTATATGAGTGTTTGCCTATGTGTATGCATGTGCACTGTGCATACCTGGTACTATGGAAGTTAGAAAGGGTGTTAGCTCACCTGGAACTGAAGGTAGAGGTGTTTGTGAGCCATCATGTGGGTTCTGGGAACCAAACCTAGGTCCTTTGCAAGAACAAATGCTCTTAACTGCTGAGTCATCTTTCTTGCCCTGTAAATAATTAAAATATACTTTAAAATGGCTTTTCTATTAAAAAATATAGCATAAATGTGTTAATTGTATCATTTTACCCTGGTCTGTGGGTTTCAGGGTATCCACGGTTATGCGGGCATCACCACTACATAACCACAATGCTTTTTTATTGCCTAAAGGAAGTCCTTACTCTTTAGTCATTCTGCATTCTCCTCTCTTACTCTGCTTAGGTTAACTGGGTAGGGCCAATTTAATGACAAAGATTCTTAAATGTGAGGAAGCCTTCTCAGCTGTGAACTCTGAAAGATGCTCAAAGAGATGCAGTATGAAAAAAAATTGATGTGTGGTTGTTGGTTTTGAATTATAGGAGGTTACATGCAAGGAACAGAGAGAGGCTGCTAGGATTAAGGAAAACCTCCCTAGCTGAAAGGAGAGAAGAGACAAGGAGCAGAGACGTGCTGTATAACTGTGTAGCATGATATAGGACCAAATCATGCTACCAGTTTAATAAAGCAGGAATCCTTCAGGAAGGAATGCAGTCCTGACGTTTTTAGTCTGGTGAGACTTACACTAAATTATAATCTTAAGTATGATAAATTTGTGTTGTTTAAGCCACTAATTTTGTGCTGATTTCTTGTAATAACGTTGGAAAATCAATGTAATACAGACCTCTGTAATTTGCTCTCTCACACAATACTGCCTTTTTGAGATTGTATTATAATGTATCTCCACTTTTTTTTTTTAAGTACTGAAGATCAAACTTGAGTGTGTATGTTAGACACGTTCCCTGCCACTGAGTTATCACCAGCTCCATACTTTCCTTAGCTGCAAAGAATTTAAATAGCAATTATAGAGGAAGTAATCTTTGACTTAGTAGACAAGAGTCTCAGGCTATGTTCTTGGACCACCTCTGGTCATTTTCTTCTGATATTATGGCATATTTACAAATGTATTTAACCCCTGGTCTAATACATTGGGGCCTTTATGAGGTGGTTAGTTTGTGAAGGCAGAACCCTCATGAGCAGGATTAATGGCCTTATAAAAAGTCCTCCCAGACTTGCATACTGTCCCCTGTGTGAGAATTCAGGGAGATGATGCCATCACGAACCTGGAAGCTGGCCTTCCTCATCTGAGCTATCAATTGCTACTGCCTTGATCTTGGACTTCCCATCCTCTAGACCTGTGAGCAAGGAACTCAGGTTCTTTATAAGGCACTTACTTTATGATATTTTCATTATAGCAGCTTGAAGGAACACAGGGTCACTGAACCCAAACAACACAAAACCTAGGTTCATTGAATTTGCAGGACACGAATGAGTGCATGTAATCCGAGTTAAGAAGACGGAGCAATGAGGAATTCACTGTAGTCTTTTTCTTCTGGAAAAGTCAGTATCATAGTTTATGTGGTAACTGCTGGCTGAATCTTTAGTTAAGTAGGATTAGTAGCTAAAGAGACACCTGCCATAGGTCAGAAAGGCAGCCCGGGGGCAGGCAAATTTTCAAGAGGAATGTGCTAAGAGTCTACTCCTGGAGATTAAGTAAGTCAGTAATTAGGAGAAAATAAGGACTTGATGGGACAGGACAGCTGAGAGCCAGTCCCAGCTGAGTTGCACAATCTTCACATTCTTCAAGTTGACCAGTCTCGAAAACTAAAACAAAAACAACTACTAAGCTACTCGACCAGTTCAGCAAGGCTGGAAGATCAAATACCAAGATACCCAACAATTTTATTTTTAAATACTAGCATTAATCAATCTTTTTTAAAAGAGTGTCATTTATAATAGCATTGAAATAACAGAGCAAATAAACATCCAATAAACATGAAATATATTTTTCATATTTTTGTTATTTTTTAAAATCATGTGTATGGGGTGTGCTTGTAGTGCAGGTGTCTGCAGAGGCCAGAGGCATTAGATGCCCTGGAGCTTGAATTACAGGTGCTGTATAAATCACCGGTCACCTGATGTAGGTGCTGGGAACTGACCTTGGCTCCTCCAGAAGAAGCAGTGCACATTCCTAACCACTGCACCCTCTCTCCAGCCCCAAAACTATGTTTACACATTTCCATTATATTTAATTATTTACTTTGTATCTGTGCATATGTCTGTGTGTGCACACAAGTGTCATGGCACACTTGTGAAAGTCAGCGGACAACTTATGGAAACATTTCTCTCCTTCCACCATATGTGTCTCAGATATGAAACTCGGGTTCTTAAGCTTGGCAGCAAGTGCCCTTACTTACTGAGTTATCTCTCTGGCCTAAATATGTTTCAATATCATTAGTCAGTATGAAGATGCCATCCAAAACCAGAATGAAAAACCATTTCACATCACTCGGACAGCTGTAATAAAAAGGACAAACCTGGGGTGGTGGGTGGGGCTGGAGAGATAGCACAGCAGTTTAGAGTGCTTCCTGTTCTTCACAGTTAATTCCAAGCATGTTAAATGGCTCACAGACACCTGTAACTCCAATACCCAGGAAAGCTGACTCCTTCTGGCCGCCTTGCATGTATGCGAAAGCACACACGTGCAGGAGCACACACACACACACACACACACACACACTAAAAAGACAATTGTCAGTATTGGTGACCATGTGGAGAAACTAAAACTGATATTAATTGCTGGTGGGAATTTAGAAATGGCACAGTTGCTTTGAGAAACAGCTTAGTAGTTTATCAGAAACTTAAACAGATGACACTACCACACAATCCATTGATTTGTGGGTATGTCACAAAAGAATTGAAAAGTGTATGCTCACACAGAACACGTGCACTAATGTTCACAGTGCCACTGCTCATATTATTCAAAAGTGGGAACCAGTACAGACAAATAAAAGTGTCTTATGGAGTACTATCCAGTCACTTAGAGTACTGGAACAAGGCAGGTATGCTGGTGCACATCTCTAATCAAAACTTTTTGGGAGGTAGAGGCAGGGAGATCGAGAGTTCAAAGGTCAATCTAGACCACGGGAGACCCTGTCTCAAAACAAAACAAAACAAAACAAAACAAAACAAAACAAAACAAACAAACAAACCACCAACCTGAAAGGAAAACAACAGAGAATAAGGACACACAACACAGCAGGCCTGGACTTCAGTTAACAATAAGCAAAGTGAAGGAAGCCATTTGTAAGTCATCGTGTACTGAATGACTTCAGCTGTGATAAATGTGGAGCGTAGATAGGGAGGGTTAAGGAGAAACCCTGTTGTTGGAAGTAGTCTAAAAGGTATCTCGATGATTGAGCCCCGGGAAATATGATAAAAAAAATCACTGACTTTGAATAAGGAATTGGATCTGCGAATTATAATTTAATAAAATATCATAGCAGAAAAGAGGATCAAAAAAGTCACTTAATTATAAAACGGACTGCTTTTTAATCCATTCAAAAATGGAGGTTTGTATGAAGAGAGAGATAAGAAACCAAAACCCCAAACGAAACAAAACAAGACAAAAACATCCCACTACTGGTTTTGTTTTTCTGCCTTGAGCCTGGTCACACTTGGAGTGACTGGGTTGACATGACAAATTGCTTGAGGAACAAAAAGGAAGGTTAATAAAACCAGATTCAAGCAGGCCAGGAGTGGTCCAGGTGGTAGTGAAGAATCCACATCTTCAAGTTCAGCCCGCCTCCAGCTCTTGCTTAAGGCTGCTCTTGGAAGCTGTTCTCCTGTCCTTCCTATTCTCGTCAGGGCCTTGAAAGCAGAACCGACATATGCTGGCACAGTTTATCCCAGACCAGCCCCTGGTTTCTATGCCAGATTTAGCCTTTGGCAACTTTCTGTTGAGAGTCCCAGGGGACTTGTTTGACCTCCTTTTGGAAAGCTGCAAGGGAATTCACTTCTGGACTGTGGCCCAGCGAGTGGCTCAGTGGGCTGCCTAATTCTCTATTAAGTTAATGATGAAATGTACCTGAGCACAGGCCATGGCAAGGCCAAGTCCCTATATGTGCAATTTGGACTAGGAATTTTCCAGTTGCCTAAAGATAGTTCCCAACATTAAGTATTGTAATCTATTTTAAAAAGAACTCTTTGAAAAATGTATTTTTCTGCCTCCCCCTCCCTGACTTCGGCACTTATCTTTTGGTAATAAAAGTATTATGTGAGTATTGTGGAAAACTTAGAAGCATCTCTAGAGTCAGCTCCTGGTTTAGTGTGTTCTCTCAGACAAGTCTGTATGTTTATAAGCACAGACACACACATATGTGGTCCACCACAGCAGGTACTTTACTTGTACAAGTATGTGTACCTATGTGGTGCCACGCATGATGCAACAACACGCAGACAAAGGGCAAAGGACAGCTTGCAGGGGTTGGTTCTCTACTACTTTTTAGGTTCCAATGATGAAACTCAGGCTAATCAGGCCTTTGCCAAGTGCCTTTACCTATCTCTTTGGTCCCATAGCAGTTATTTCTATTTTTTTTAAAATAACATATATGGGATCATATTCTGTTTCTCAGGGAGGGGGGAGTGTATGTTCCTGTTCTATGTAACAACATATTTTGGATATCCTTACAGGTTGGTATGTATAAATCAAATGTATTCCTTTTAATGTTTGTGCAACATTCTGATATATATATATATATATATATAACAATTTCCTATATCATATATTTCTATTTGTAAGATTTACTATATTTAATTATGTATATGCATGTGTGCCTTTGTATAGGTATGCACATGGGAGTACAGGTGCCTGCGAAGGCCAGAAGAGCGTGTTGGATGCCCTGGAGCTAGAGCAGGTGGTTAGCATCATAGTGCTAGTGCGAGGAACAGAACTTGGGTCCTCAACAAGAGCAACCTGCAGTCCTAACTGCTAAGCCATTTCTCCAGCTATTTTAACTTTTTATTATCAAGATTATTACAATACACTTTCATGGATAGTAAATACTTTTGTAGACATTTTATTATGTTAAGTAATGGTTCTCAGCCTGTGGGTCAGGATACCTTTGGAGTCACATATAGATCTCCTCCATATCAGATGTTTACATTATGATGCATAACAGTAGCAAAATTAATTATGGAGTAGCAAGGAAATCATTTTATTATTGGGGGAGTCACCACAATACAAGGAGCCATATTAAAGGATCCTAGTGTTAGGAAGGTTGAGAACCACTGGTTTTAAGAGATGAAACTATTTTATCCATCTGAAATTCAGTTTTTTTGAACTTGTTTTGAAATAATTTCAAAATTACAAAGAGTCACAATAGCTTCTCCAGCTTGATTCCTCGTGTATCACCCCATCACCTTTCTTTCCTTTCTTCTTTCTCTCCTTCATTCTACAGAATACAAGGTACACATCTTTTTCTCTGAGCCATTGAGAGTAAAGGGATACAAAGCCCTCCTGAACAGTAGGTACCTCATTCTCTCTCTCTCTCTCTCTCTCTCTCTCTCTCTCTCTCTCTCTCTCTCTCTCTCTCTCCGAGACAGGGCTTCACTATGTAGCCCTGGCTGGCCTGGAGTTTTCTATGTAGCCCAGGCTGACCTTGAATTTATAGAGATCCGCCTGCCTCTGTCCTCAGAGTACTGAGACTAAAGGTGTGCCACCATGCCTGCCTTTAGTGTGCGTAGTCTAATATATAAGCATACTGGTCTCTCCTGTCCAGCATTCCCCCAACTCATTTGAGGCTTGCCATTCCTTCTTTATAATACCTTACCAAGAGAGAAGGGGGAGAGGGGGAGGGAGGGGAGGGGAGGGAGAGGAGAGGGAGTGAGGAGACCTTGTCATACCGAATAGTATGTTGTAGAAGATATTTTTTTAAAAATGAAGAACCAATTGTCCCAACACTCAATGTCAGGCATTTCACTTGTATCTGCAAACAAGGACCTAATCTTTTTCATTAATTTATTTTTCTATTTGAGAGCCAACACGACACCTTACTGTGACTTTAAAATACATTTTTACTCTGTTTTGTATTTTGAGACAGAATTTGGCTATGCAAGCCAAGCTGGCCTCAAACTCAAATCCTTCTGCCTCAACCACCAAGTGTTGTAATTATAGACATACATCATGACCTTGGGCTTGTAAAATGTTTTCCTATCTGGTAGGAAGAGGCCTAGCTTTATATTTTTTAAAAACTCACTTAGCTGGGTGTGGTAATTCACATCTTTAATCCCAGCTTTTGGGAGGTTGAAGCAGGAGGATCTTTGAGGTGCTATGTAGTAAAACCCTGTCAATACATAATAAATAAACAAGTATCATCATCCTCCTAAGAGTGTACACGTTTTCAGATTGTTAAAGCTTTTGTCAACTTAACACAAAACCACACATGCCTGGGAAAGGGCATCTCATTTGAGAAACTGCCTCCATCAGATTAGCCTGAAGGTACTTGTAGGACATTTTCTTGAGTAATGATTGATGTAATGAACCCAGCCCACTGTGGGTGGCACCATCCCTGGGCAGTTGGGCCTGGGTTGTATAAGAAAAGTAGCTGAGTAAGTCATGGGAAGCAAGCCAGTAAGTAGTGTTCCTCCATGCCCCCTGTTTCAGTTCCTGCCTCCAGGTTCCTGTCTAGAGTTTCTGCCTTGTCTCCTCTTGATGATGGATGGACTGTAAGATGTAAGCCAAATAAACCTTTCTTCTGCAAGTTTCTTTAAGTTAGTGGGGTGGTTTGAATAGGAATGGCCCCCTTTCCTACTGAGTGTTATTTGGATGCTTGGCACACAGGGAGTGGCACTATTAGGAGGTGTGGCCGTGTTGGAGGAAGTATGTCACTGTGGAGTGGGCTTTGAGCTCTCTTACATTCATGCTAAGCCCAATGTGGATCACAGTCTCCTGCTACCTCTGGATCAAGATGTAGAACTCTCAGCTACCTGTCCAGCACTGAGTCAGGCTGTTTGCAGCCATGATTATAATAGACTAAACCTCTGAACTGCAAGCCAGCCCTAACTAAAAGTTTCCCTTTATAAGAGTTGCCATGGTCATGGTGTCTCTTTACAGCAATAAAACCTTAACTAAGCCAGGCAGGGTTTTATCACAGTAACAAAGAAACGAACCAGGGAAGAGATACATTTCAGAATTAATATGTCAACTTCATTAATATCCTACTGTAATTTTGATTGTAACTACATTATGTCTGACAAATGTTTGGCATATTTACAACACTGAATCTTCTATAAGGGGGCATGATATACCTTTTCATTTTTTAAAGCTTTGAAAATGTCTTTTGGTAAATCTCTCTCTCTCTCTCTCTCTCTCTCTCTCTCTCTCT
>NC_034603.1:72924796-72945742 GCF_900095145.1 Mus pahari
TCTCTCTCTCTCTCTCTCTCTCTCTCTCTCTCTCTCTCTCTGTGTGTGTGTGTGTGTGTGTTGGACATATAGTTTGTTCCTAGGTTTAAATTTTGTTTTTATAGGTATCACTAGTAGAATCTTTCCACCCTATTTTTTGTACATGGTTGAGATTATATTGCATGATTAACTCGAAATTACATCTTAACATAATTTTATAAAATACAAATAGTCTAATAAAGTATAATTATATAATTATTTATCAAACATTTATGTATGAAGCTACTTTTTCATGTTGGTTAATAAATTAGATTACCTCTAATTTAAAAAATTCAGGACACTAGCACACTGTTTGCCTTTGTACACATATCTTTGTTCCATTATTCTTTGTATACATCTTTGTTCTATATTTTTCCTCAAAGTATATATGACATTTCTGTCTTACACACAATACAGCCATCTTGTAGATAACGTGAAATGAAGACTGCTAAAAATATATTTGTTTTTTAAAATAGTAGAGATCTTGCTATGTGGCCTTGGTAGCTTCATATTATTTGGCTCTAGTGATCCCCCTGGTTCAGACTTGAGAATAGTTGGGAATTAACAGCTTATGGGCTGTGCCAACAGAATTTAGCACTTTGCTTATTGTTATAAACTGGTCTTTAGTTCCTCCTATCACTTAGCTGCTTTTTGGACAGGGTTAGAGAATAGCAGAAAGAAGATAAACATACAGCAGTATCATAGCACAGGCTGACACAACAAGGGTCTTCACTGGGAAAAGAAACCATCAAGAATGACCAGGAAGGCCATTGTCCCCTCCAAAGCTCCAACTGATGGCCTAATGTGTTACTTTGTGACCATCACTTATACACCCGACTTCTCTTCATTTATTGATGTGATACAAAACACCTTAACATTTTTATTGTGTGCTTTATGGAATTATTTACAAAATATTGTATGCTGCCTATTTCATGGGAGTGTCTTTGAATGGAATGCAATTCTTTCCTGATGGTTTATGGTCAATATAGGCATCAGTTTTCAAAATTTCTACCCCAAGGCCTTTTGATCACGAGTTGGTGTTTCTACCTGCTTGCAAGCATCCTGCCTGCTCTTTGACCATTATCTGCTTGCCTGCTGAGACAGCTTCTCTTCCTTCTTCTTCTTGTTTACTTTTCTAAGAGTTTGGAAACCAGATTGACAAGGCCTTTTAAATTGAATCTAGTAAGAATGAATAGCCTTTGAGAAAGCTATGGTGCGTGTCTAGAAGTGATGGATGTGATCTTTGAGGACTATTTGCAGAGACGGAGGTCTTTTTCATCCCCTTTATTCCCTTGAGTCTTTGCTGGGTTCCAGACAGATACTGCCAGGTGGCCAAGTTCCACAGAAATGAAGTTTCATTACAATTATTAGGTTGGTAACATAATATTAAAATGCTCCTTTCTCATTTCTTTGACTGCCTCCTGGCTCGTTCTCTCTGTTCTTTTCACGATGTCACACTGACCAAACCTAGAAAACCTGCTTGTTTGGTTTCAGATGAGTTTGATAAAGTTCAAGTTACATCTTCTTTTCCTTAGTCCCACCTCAGCTATACATTATTTTAACAATTAAAACTGCTCTATAGTTTGCATCAGTTTTCTTGTTGAAAAAAATTCACTTATGATCCAAAGCTCTGTTTGATTAAAAATCAAGGCCGGTCGTGGTGGTGCACACCTTTAATCCCAGCACTCGGGAGGCAGAGGCAGGCAGATTTCTGAGTTCGAGGCCAGCCTGGTCTACAAAGTGAGTTCCAGGACAGCCAGGACTACACAGAGAAACCCTGTCTTGAAAAACAAACAAAAATCAACTGTATTTCATTGTATGAAAGATATTAAAGGCAATTTATACAACTATGCTCTATTCTTGCTCCAGGTTTGCTCTGGTCTCATGATTGTGCTGTGGTACTAAACCATGTGATCATTCACTGAGATGGCTGTTCCTTTTGCTGCTGATTTCCCCCTAGTATTTATTAACTATCATCTAAATACCATGGGCCTTGAGAGTAGAGGTATTACTAGGCTCTTTAAAATACATGCAACTATTGGAGAACCACCTCAAAGTTCACTTTACTAGTGGTGAATCAATACCATTCTCTTTTTATCTGGATATAATAAACACCAACAATAACAACAGTGTTATCATTTTAAAAAGAATGCTACCTTTTAAAAAAAGGTTTCATCTATGAGTGGAAAATGTGTGATTGTCAATGTTTTTTTTTAAGATTTATTTATTTATTTTATGTATATGAGTACATCATTGCTTTCTTCAGACACACCAAAAGAGGGCATCAGATCCCATTACAGATGGTTGTGAGCCACCATGTGGTTCCTGGGAATTGAACTCAGGATCTTTGGAAGTACAGTCAGTGCTCTTAACCTCTAGCCCTGTAAAAGTATCTTTTATTTGCCAGTTGCAACTGTCATCTCAGAGGCTTACTGCTGAAAAAGCTCACCCTTTCTAGTTCTTTCTAAACTCTGGCTCACTGGTTCAACTCAGCTGTTCTAGCTCAGAACTCCCCTCCAAGCTGACTGATTCAAACTGGCTTCTCTTGGCTTCTGATTGAATTGCTCTGCTTGGCCTCAAACTAACTCTGACACTCTGTTCTAATCTTCTGATTCCTTCTCATTCTCTGGCTCATTCTGTCTTTACCTGCAACTTGTATCTGTAAAACTGTCCTGGTAAAACTACTCTTCCCTTTCTCTCTCTCTGTGCTGCACTCTTAAGTAGCCTCTCTTTCCTATCTGTCCATGTGATAGTTTATTGTATCCTGTCTCTGACTCATTCCATCAAAATTTTCTCTGATTCATTACTTTGTGTGCCACTCAGTTAGATATTACTTTCAAACATGGCTGCTTCTTTTTACAAACTAACTTTACTTCATTGTTTGGGATTAAAACTGTGTACTAAGGACATGTCTGTATGACAGACAGCCAGAGGCATCAAAGGTTTATCATTCCAGCCAGATCACACTGACCTAGAAGGTCTTTGGATATCATCCCTTGCCAGAGCAACCATGTTGCTGGATTTAAAATTCCTCCTTCAGATAGGAAATAAACTAAGGCCCTGTCTTAGTCGGGGTTTCTATTCCTGCACAAACATGACCAAGAAGCAGTTGGTGAGGAAAGGGTTTATTCGGCTTACATTTCCATACTGCTGTTGATCACCAAAGGATACAGGACTGGAATTCAAGCAGGTCAGAAAGCAGGAGCTGATGCAGAAGCCATGGAGGGATGTTCTTTACTGGCTTGCCTCCCCTGGCTTGCTCAGCCTGCTCTCTTATAGAACCCAAGACTACCAGCCCAGAGGTGGCACCACCCACAAGGGGATCTCCCACCTTGATCACTAATTGAGAAATTGCCTTACAGCTGGATCTCATGGAGATTTCCCCAACTGAACCTCCTTTCTCTGTGATAATTCCAGCTGTGTCAAGTTGACACAAAACTAGCCAGTACAGGCCCTCTCCAAAGACTACAAATGAGGCTTTATCAGTTCTGCTCTGCTGTCCAATTACCATTTACAAAATGAGCACTACCAACATGTATTCCTTCTAACTGGAGAGAAGCAGGGAGATAGCACAGTAACAAAAATGGCGATGTCTTTTCTGCCTGTTGCTTCTCTGCTTTGCTGATGTTTTCTTTTTTCCAAATAAGCAAGTTCCAAGTGATGCAGTTTACAACACAGGACATTTTACTTTTGATGATAAATTAACTTATTTTCACAGTTTCAAGCTGTCAAAAATTGAAATGATATACTGGTAAAGTAAAGGTTCTTTGAAGGGAATTTGGTTTAAAGGTTAGCTTGATCCACAGTTTTGGCCTTTACAAGTCTGGAAATTCCAGCCTGTCCATGATTTAGAGTTTGGACTCAGGGAGGGTGGTTTAGTATTAACTGAAATACTGGTAAATTATTTTTATTTTCCAAAAGCCTAATTTATTAATTTGACAGTGGGAAATATTACCACTAGTTTGATTAGAACATTTGGGATATTATGGTTTTCCTATCTCTACTTTAATCTAAATGATTATTTCAAGTAGACAATTAAAAAACCGAAATTCATAAATATTTATTCAAGATATATTATATAAACAATTCATATTTTGTTGAGTATGAGAAGTAGCCATGAACTTTTATTTAAATTCAGTGAGTGTTAAGTCAGAGTATTTTTTTTTATGATTTAAATGTTAGATGATGATACTATAGATTTTCTCCTTTGAAACTCACAGTAAAATTTAGTCCCAAATATGTGATTTTAAGAGGTGATACCAGGCAGGGCCCTTAAGAGATGATTTTAGCTCTATCCTTATAGATGAATTAATCCATTCATGTGATTAATGGATTATTGGATTATCCAGAGAGTGAGTCTACTATAAATGAAATCTTGGCTAGATCACATGCAAACTTTCTGTTAAGGAATGTGATGCCCTATGCTACTCTGGAATGTGCAAGAAAAAAACCATCTCCAGATATGGTTTATGACTCTGGACAAGATTGTGAACCAAAGAAATGCATGTATGACTCACCCAGTGTGTGGTATTATTTGGTAAATAATGGAAATTAGACTATGGTAGACATTAACCTGTGTTAGCCAGATGTATGCAACATTACACTAGGGACATGCCTACCTTAGGCTGAATCCCAAGTCCAGTATGTCCCTTTCCCTCTTAGAAGTGAAGAGCTCAACCTGAGAGTTTTATGCTCAGACTCTGCTTTTCTGCAGTTTAGGATTATGTAATCTCCCTTATTTTGATGCAACAATTCTTAGGATGACCAGTTCGCTCTATCAACTAAAGTGAGAACCTTCTCTAGGTTCTATTAAATTATTCTAGATCCACATTTTAATCAAAACTGTCTTCTTCAGGCAACCAAGAGGATATTTTCTTTTGTACTGGGTAGTGCTTGGGCACTAGGAGCCCACGAAGAACCTACACAGTGACACACTTTCTCCAACAAAGCCACACCTATTCCAACATGACCACACCTCCTAATAGTGCCACTTCCCATGGGCCAAGCATATTCAAACCACCACACCGCCCCAATTTTTTATTGCAGTAAAATCCACAAACCACCTGCTCAGAGGAGAAGGGGAGGGAGGGACAGGGGAAGGATTGTGGGAAGGGCTGGCATGCTGTACAAGATGTAAAGTGAATAAGTAAAAAAAAAAAATTAAAATTAAAATATATACATACTGTACACTTAGTGATAGGTTTTTTTTTTTTTTTTTTTTTTTTTTTGGTTTTTCAAGACAGGGTTTCTCTGTATAGCTCTGGCTGTCCTGGAACTCACTTTGTAGACCAGGCTGGCCTCGAACTCAGAAATCCACCTGCCTCTGCCTCCCGAGTGCTGGGATTAGTGATAGTTTTTAAATTCCCATTCACATATCAGTATCCCAAGATCTAGAAATGTAGGATACCTTGCTTTCAACTGTACAGTTTTGAATGGGGACCTGACAGCAGTCAGTTGAGTGCCTCCTCTTAGGTCAGGCTATTTATAGCTCCTGTCCTTGAATTTGTTTTCTCAACTCCAAGTTCTAGCCTGTTAGTGCTGTTTCTACTTGGATGACTTTCCAACACCTTAAACCTAAAGCCCATGGAGAGAATATGATTAATTAAATGAATATGTTTAACCTATTAATCAAGACTCTTATCTAACTAGCAGAAATTTGGTCCAAACAAACCTAACCATGAAGGAATATCAATAAGGGACTGGAATATCCATCTTATACCTGGGATAGGAGTGTGACTCAACCTTAGGACATGGTCTATATACCTCTCATGTCTGATCTGTACATGATGTCTCTTTTTCTACCAGACTGTCCTCACAGTATGTGCCTGAGCATCCTGGTCCCTAGGCTCCTCTGTTAGTGTTCATAGATTTGCCCCTAGGGAGTGAAGACTCAGTCCTTTGGATATGAAGATGAAAAATTCCAGAACAGGCTCTGATTTACCCCACTTGAATCAAGAGCTCTCTGAGTATCGTTTATGAATTACCTTACAAATTATAGAATATATATGAATGCATTTCCCCCTCTGCATAACATACCAAATTCTCACAGGAATAGATATACAATTGTAAAGTTGTAAAGAACCACTGCAAACACAAATACTCCAAAATATCTAGCCTTTCTGACTCCCCCCTTTTTTTGTCACAGCATCATCCTGTTGTATTTTGAGTCCAAAATTGTTCATTAACCCCTGTATCAAGTTATCCAGAAAGTTCGGTTAATTTTTCCCACGCAGTCCTCATTGGCACTGTTTCATTTCTATTTCCACTGTCACACCTCTTGATTTTCAGCAATCATCTTTTTTAGCTCATTAAACAGCAATATCTTCTTAACCAGATTCTTATTATTTGTTCCTTTCCATTTAAATCCACTCTATGAGATGAATGTTTCAACACGTCCTTTCTGTCATTCTGATGTCAAAAGTTAATGGTGGATCCTTCCTACATGAGAAGACCTTCTGCAGTCTGGTTCTGTCCTACCTGTTTACCCTCTAGTAACTGGTATCTCCTTATGAATACATATTCTGACTCAGCCACATTCACTGTTTGCCAACTATTCCTTATATTGTCAATCTGTTTCTTTGTTTCTCTGACGGTTATCTTTATTTTAAAAAGCAACTCATTTCCAAAGGGGCCCATTCCTATTTGTTGCTATCCTAGCCTCTCCTCTTAAGTCTTCAGTCCCAAGAGTTTCCTTTCCTCCTCCCTTATCTTACTTTCCTCGGGACTCAGTCCTGTACCACCCCTGTCAAACTTCTCTCTCTCCTCGTGAAATACTACAGAATGTACTGTTTTACTTTTAGGAACATTTAATTTTATCACATACTAAGTTAATATTTAAATATTCTAGGCATTTTGTTTCCCAAATAGACTGTGAGGGGCTAGCAAGCAAGACTTCGCTAACATCAATTATATATGCCTTACGGCATGATCACAGCTATACACATGCAGCGAGCACAAGTACCTGTCAAACACTTACAAATCTCAGTGGCAAATAGATGACGGTTTGCTTATGAGCACTGTACATGAATTTTTCACTTCACAAAGAAGGGATTTACTAAAAACTTTTAACTAGTAGCTCCTCTTTGTGGATATGTTTTTAACTGTTAGTCTAAAAATTATAAAATATTCATCAAAAGGCTGAGGTGGGAGTTGATGGGGAAATGTTGAAAACATTGCATTTCAAGTCATTGGTTGGAGATCAAAAGAAAACGAGATTATGAAAATCCACGAGAAAAAAATTAATTTATATCAGCCTTTCAGAATACCTTGGGGGAGGGGATCTAATTCTGGAGTTTTGCTTTCTATACAAGGTCCTAAGTTTCCAGTGCTGTAAGAAAATCAGGATTCTTTAATTGCAAGTTGACTAACAATTTTCCAGTGGGTTCTGCGTTCATATTTACATTTTATACATCATTCTTCAAGAGCAAGTGATGGAGGGCAGGGTTTATGTTTTGGGCCCAAGCTGGTCAATTTTAGTTAACTTGACACAAAACAGGATCACCTGGGAAGAGGGAACCTCTGCTGAGGAACCATCTCCATCAAACTGGCCCATGGGGGCCTCTTCTGGCCTGTGGGCACTGGATATTGGGACATTTTCTTGATTAATGATTGAGGGCCTGGCCCACTGTGGACAGTGTTACCCCTAGACACTTGGTTGTGGACTATATAGGAAAGAAACCCGAATAACTCAAGGAAAGTAAGACAGTTATCAATATTTCTCCATGGTCTCTGCTGTAGTTCCCACCTCTAGGTCCCTGCTCAAGCTCATGTCCAACTTCCCTCAGTGGTAGATTATGACTTTGGAAGGATAAAATAAGCTCTTTCTTCCCCCACTTAGTTTTAGTCAGTGTTTTATCACAACCAACAGAGAAGCTAACTAGGATAGACTGTGGCCTATCCATCATTTAGCATGATCTAGAAAGTTAGTCATTTAACCTCAGAGCCTTACCATCTAAAAATTGAGGCTTCTCATGTGATGTTAGGGTTAAATAGGGAGGTATTTTGAAGACAGTAAAGTACTTGCAAGCATTAGGTGCTCAGTTAGTAGTGACTATTACTGTCTATACAAGAGGCAAAGTTAAAGGAAAAAGGTGGGCTTGGTGGTTTATGACTTCAAGATATCAGGGGAGGCCATGCTAGGATGAGTGCTCATCTAGAATAAGCAGATCTAGGAAGGGCATTTAGGAAGATACAAATGGTGGCACTAGACAGGTTGGAAGGTCTCGGCAGGGTTAGGGCACTCTGCGTTTATTGCAAGTGTTTCCTACGTGGCATTGTAGAGGAAATTCAATCCAGTAGCATACAGCTTTGACAAGGAATCACATCCAAAGATATGATCTGTCAGAATGCAGACACGCCTTGGCTTTCAATACAATTGGACTGGAATACAGACAGCCCCTTAGTACATACTTTTAATCCTTAACAATGAAGGCAAGGTTAGTTTGGAGAAGGAAGCATCCGTGTTTAAAGGTGATATATAATTGAGGGGCAGAGAAAGTGACAAATCAGAGACAGATTTGACAGAATGAGTCAGAAATAGTATATGCCCAACTCTTATGAGAATTGCACAGGGAAGAGAGGCTAAGAGCAGAGAGGGAGACAGGATGGGGTGGAGAAGGGAGAAAGAGAAAGAGCATAGTGGGTGGTGGTGGTGGTGGTGGTGGTGTGTGTGTGTATGTGTGTGTGTGGTAGTTTTACAGACACGAGTGATAGAGAGAACAAGCTAGACATAGGCAAAGATAGAACGAGCCAGAGAATGAGGAGCCAGAAGATTAGAATATATTGCCAAAGGTTTTATGAGGTGAGGCAGAGCAATTCAGTCAGAAGCCCAGAGAAGCTGGACTGAATCAGTCAGCTCAGAAGATTGGATTGTAAGGAGGCTAAAATCTGCAAGGCCTCAGGCTAGCAATAGTTAAAACAGAGATGGAAACACTCCAGGCTCAGCCCATTTGCGCAGCTTAGGTACTATTTACATCTCATCCCTCCTGAAGAAATTTACATGGCATATATTGGTTTCCCACATTAAGTTATAGACTAAAACACCTTTTTTTGTTTGTTTGTTTTGTTTTGTTTTTCGAGAAGAGTTTCTCTGTGTAGCCCTGGCTGTCCTGGAACTCACTCTGTAGACCAGGCTGGCCTCATACTCAGAAATCCACCTGCCTCTGCCTCCCAAGTGCTGGGATTAAAGGTGTGTGCCATCACTGCCTGGTCTAAAACACCTTCTTAATGAGAGTGGATTTTTAATAAATAAAACAATTAGGAATCCCAATATTTTAGGTATTGATTCTAGAGAAACAAAGGGAAGCAGGGGGACAGGTTGAGGAGAGAGATGGAGGAAGCAGGGGGATGGGTTGAGGAGAGAGATGGCTTCCGTGTTGCTCTCTGCCTCTGCTCCACCACATTCCTACCTTTAGCAGTCACATCTTGTTTCCTTCACAGAGTCAGACTGATAATCCACTGCTAGACTTGATGGCAGGGTTATGTGGGAGAGCACTGGGTGAAGTATGTTGATGATCAAAACAGAAACTGAGCTCATTCCAGTGGACACCAGCACTGCCCAGTGTGAATATAGGATCTGGAAAAGGTCAGTCAAAAGAAATGAGTTGTGAGGTACTTTATTGGAGCAAGAGACCATGTGGGCTACAGCTATCAGCAAAAATCCAATAAAGAGATCTGCTGCTAAAACTGGATTAGAGTGGGTTTCCAATTGCCAGGAAAATGAGTTTAAAGGTTTTCATTTTGTGAATTATTATTAAACCCTATGAAAAAGTTGTAAATAGATCTTAAAAGAGAATAACAGATTATTTCTTTTAAAATATTATTTTTAATATGTGGCTATCTGCATTAGCATAATATAACCAACCTTAGGGCTGGTAAAATTGTGTCAGGTCCATATGGCAGAATTCAATCTACCAATATTTCATGGTGCTTCACAATGAGCACCAAAATTTCTAGGTGCTGCCACCTGAACTAGTTTGAAAAGCAACATATCATACCCCTGACTGCCACATTATTTCTCAAGGGAAGGAATGTTATTAGCTTCAGCAAAACTCACAGGGAACAGCTTAGATACAAAATAATCTTTAAAATAAATCAAAAGACTTAAAGAGAAGGAAGGAGGGTAAATTCAAATGTAAAAACAATGTAACAGTTGGTATTTTCCATGAACACTTTATTGTATACTATATTCTGTGCTAAATATTTCTCAAAGTTTCATTTAAATTTCATAACCATTCTGTGAGGTATCATGACCCATTCCAGACAGATGAAGAAAAGTTTCAAAGACTTGCTTAAGCATCATGTCCCAAGGTAAGTGGAAAGTGACACTGACCAAACCTGTTTTCTGACTCCAAAGATAATGACATTGTAATGTTTCATTGTGAAACTGTTGAAATGTAACGTTTCTTTGTGGGTTAAAACCCAAACACAGGCACAGTTTCCTTTTGAGGTGTGTATGCAATTTGCGACCATTAACCAGTGCTGACCATTCTAATAATCCAGAAAATTCCCCTCTGATGCCCCCTCACCTACCTTACATATAAGTAATCAGTACCCTGCTCCTATCACCATAGGCAGGTAGGTTTTAGTTAGACTTAACTTTTGGAACTAGTATCAACAGTCCATATGTCTTTCACATGACTAATTATAGTCATACCTCAGAGTTCTACCTCAGAGTTTTCAAGCGTTCACTGGAATGGCTCGCTTTCTGACATGACTTCATATTCATTTTAAAAAATATTACATTGAAATTAATACATTTGTTTTTTTAAAAGAATCAAAGAAATTACATAAGAAGTGCTATGGGATTGGGGTAGATTCAGATGGACTGTTATCAAAATAAGCAACCAATCAATCAACCTCTCCACCTTCTAAATGGCTCTGAAACAACGCCCTTGATTGATGCAATTTGTGAATCTATTTCCAATCATGGCATTTCATTAAGAAGCAGATGACTAAAAAGTCATCTCAGTTAATGGAACGGAAGTTCACCCAAGCAAAATATGCAACGATGATTGCTTTGTATCATCTTGTAGCACTTGGGAAAACATTTTACTCCAAGAATCCTGCAAAGTTGAAGGGCTGTTTTCATGGTTTGAAGCAAGCTGATGAACATCTAGGCGGAGAGTTTGGGTAGCAACATGACTGAATAGCCTCCAATGGGGTCTCAATGTGATGACTTTCTATGCTTAGCTGGCTGCCTCGCAATCATGATAGTTCTTACTGAAGCTGGTAATGACAGAGGCAGTATGGCAACTTTACTGAAGTCTAGCAAGCTAAGGTTAGAGGACTGTCAGCAATTGTTCTAGATGACAGTTTTCTTTCTTCCTCTCTATTATCCCTATGCCTCCCCCACCCCCACCCCGCCCCAAGCCATTGTTGTTTTTCCTCCCATCCCTGTTCGAAAGGCAATGGTGGCATCTTGAAAGCACTCTACCCATTACCACTGAGAAGCAAGAGAGGAATAACTGACACTTGTTGGCGTCGATGACTTTGAGTGACACGTGTGCCTGTGGTGACCAGAGTCGGGGGCAGTCTAGAGGAACGTTCGGGCTATCAAAGCAGGAGGAAAGGCCCCCAGAAGTGGGCGCACGTGACAGCAGCAGCCACCTCGAGAGTGACATCATCCCGGGGGGCGGAGCCAAACTCTTTAGGGCCTTGTCAGCTATTGAGCTTCCTCTCCTCTTCCTCACCAAATGCCTTCGACCCCACCAGCCCAAGCCCCCTGAGGAAACCAGAAATGCCTACACGTCCTGCAGCGCCAGGGCCCTCTGTGTCAGCGCGGCGCCGGGGTTCACCACCACCCGCTCTCGCAAGCCTCCCCGCCCCCAGGCTGTGGAGGGGCGGGGGGCGGGGGCGCGCGCGCTCCACCACGCACGCGCCCCCACGCACGCGCTCTCGCTCCGCGCTCGCGCTCCTCCCCAACCCGGCCCGGAGGGGGCGGGGCTGCGGGCGGCCTCCGAGGGTGCGACGCCCCCGGCGCGGCGGCGGCGCTAGAGAGCGGCCGGCCGGGCGCGGGTTGCTGGGCGCGCGCTGCTCCGGCGGGGCCCGCTGGCCACAGCCGCCTCGCGCCAGCCGCCCGCCCAGCGCGGCCAGCTGCGAGCGCCGCTAGCGCGGGGCCCCAGGCGGCAGGCGCCGCGCTCCCTCCGCCGCCCCGCGCGCCTCCTCGGGCGGCCCCGCCCCCGTTCCCATCCCCCTCGCGCTCACCTCCCGGCAGTGCCGCGCGCGAGGCGGAGCGAGGCGCCCGCCGCCGCCGCCGCGGTGCTGAGGGGCGAGCCTGTCCCCCCGCGCCGCCGCTGACAGGAGGACCGCAGCGGGCTGCCAGCGCTCGCCGGCCGCGAGGCCCCGCCGAGCCCGACTGAGGTGCGGATCCTCCGTGGGGCGTCCGCGGGCTGCGCGGTCCTCACCGGAGACCACTGGCACGCGGGCTTGACCCCGAGGTGCGCCGCGCCCCTTAGAACGGCAGGTAAGGGCTGGGCGAGCAGGGAAGAAGGGTCGGTGAGGGTGAGGTGACAGGGGCGTTCGCTTGCGACGCCTCAGCTGCGGGGGCTGGGGCTGGGGCGAGCAGGGAGACAGGGAATCGGGCAGTGAAGTGCCTCGGGTGTCGAAGGCGTGGGGAAGGCAGGCTGCCTCCGAATGTGGGACCGAGGGCGGCTTCGGAGGGCTCCGAGGTCTGCCACTTGGCTGTCACCGAGGTTGGTCTTGGTATTTGGTACCTGGAGGGTCTTTGGATGATGGGGACCGGGATGAGATGCGAGGTAGATTGCTAAACGTGGCAAGGAATGTGGTGCAGAACGAGTTGCAAAATGTGTCCCTGAATGCAGCATAAAAGTAGTTGTGAAATGTGCCAGGTAAAGGCACAGGATGGGCTGGCCTCTGTGGCGTAGAAATGCATGGTAGAAGTGTTATTAGGAATATGATAATTCCTTTGGGGAAGGAGGTACTATAATAAAAGACTAATGGGGCTCTTTGCTACATATTCTGTCCTAGGAGATCCAGAGGAGCTGCGATTTTTGACATAGGGAAAGTGCCCACGTGAAAGCAAAAAAAAAAAAAAAAAAAAAAAGCAAAAAGCAGATTGTCTGGTTGTGAAAGGAAAAAAATAGAGCTAAAATCATTTCAGATTTTGTCATCAACATGTAGAGCATCCATGCAATTTTAGCCTGTTTCTCTGTTCCAGGTGTGGAATGTTTAAAATGTTTCCCAGAAAACATAAACAATGATCATTAGCATTAGGAAAAGATTGGATGTCTTTCCCTCTCTCTTCTGCTCCTCTCAAGGAAACACACACACACACACACACACACACACACAAACAAAAAAAGACAAACAAGCCAAGCATCCTGACCCTAATTGTGTGTTCAGGATCGTTAGGCAAAGGGAACGATTTTTCATCTGTGTCCCTGCCTTGGCTTTTATACAGGTGAAAATAAGTGGAACAAGGAAAACAAAACAATATGGTGAACAAAAGGGATGAATTTTCAGGCATTTTGAAGGGTTGGAGCCAAAAGCTATGGCAGTGGCTAATTACAGAGCCTGGCAATAGTGGAATATTCTGGTATGTTTTAGCTGTTGAGATGGGATGGTGAGATAAGATAAAAACGCTATACAGTAAATTGGCATAAAACACAGCAACATGGATACTGTCAATGTAGTGTTCCTTCTAGCATTTACCAGGTAAATTGTCTTCGCAATGTGAGGAAAAACCAGAAACAAATGAAACAACTGTTCCTTACCTCTCTTCCTCCTTCCTTCAATCCCATCTTTCTTAAGTGTGTGTGTGTATGTGTGTCCCCACATGCTACAAAACGTTGTGACTTCCATCTAAGAACATCTGTGTTTTGAGAGAATTGTCAGGACATACTGTAATTTCAAAAGTAACAAAAGACAGCTAGATGAGCCATGTAAAAATAATGTGTGTATACATTGAGTATCTGTGTAACTGAAACAAAAGCAGAAATATTTGATGTGTTCACCAGGGTGTATTTAATTATTGATGATATCTTAGTGTGTTATGTTGGAATTCTTATAAATTGAATTACCTGCGTGAATGTTGTTCTTATTATAGTAATTTGCCAGATAATCTGAAAATTCATAGTGATTGGCTTCGCCCTGGTTCCAGATTCATTCATTGAGGGATCATTTCCTTCAAAAACAAAATTGGATTTTCCTTGATTAATTTTGAACTTTAGTCTTTTCTGAAGATATTTCCCTTACCTTGAGGTTCTGTTGAGGCTAAAGAGAGAAGAGGGCCAGAAGAGAATAAAGAGCAGTTCTGTTGGGTCTTCCTGTTTTGTTCTGACTATAAGCCATATGCACTGCCACCCCCTACTGTCTGTAGGAAGAGGTGTTGCAGAACCCTGTTCTTTTCTTGTTATCACTGCCCCCTTGTGTAAGGGAAGAAATTGATAGCTGCAACTTTTGGAAAACAGTCTTTTCAGATTATTCTTTATCATTGGAGTGGCTATGTAGATCTATTAATCACGTGTTTACTTTAAAGTGCATAGCTAGGAACATATGTTAACCAGATCTTAGATTTGATGTACCGTTTAAATAGTATCTGATATTAGTTAATTCAGGTTGCTAAAAATGTTTACAGTATGTTCAGGAACATGGGACTCTATTACTTTAGTAGTAGTAGGTTACATTTATACAGCATACACTTCCTGACAGTCCTGTACATTGTTTATACAGTTACAAAATCCTTCAAGGTATATATTGTTATTTCCATTTTACCCAGGAGAAATGGAAACAGATTAATTTGCCAAAGATTATGTAGCTGAGAATGGAAATGCTGTTTCAATTTAGAAACTCTGGCTCCAAACTGTCCTTCCTCACTATACTGGATTGTTCTCTCACATTAGTACTGACAAGGCATGCTGTACTTAAAATGCACATGTCCACCATAAAACAAATACTGTAGATGTGGATAAACTGTCCATACATGTGCAAAAAGTGCTTATAGTAAATATTTCTTTTTAGGAATTTGTTTTTAAATTCTTTTTATGTTATTATAAGCAGTAAGTATTCTTATTCAGGACTTTTCATGTAATTAAAGACCCATTTATAGTCATGTTTTCTTTGAGGTGGATCTTTAGAGGTAAAAAGTTATATTCAGGTACTTTGATACACACACATATACCTCATGGTATTTTTTTAAAAGTACCAGTAAATTTTTATTGCTAAGTTTATTTGGAAAATCAAGATGAAATCATTTTTCCTGCATACTTACATTTTATGATCTCTATTTGTTTTAATGTGATTAGCAAAAATGGGTTGGATCTTTTGAATAATTAGCTTTTCCAAACAAATGTTTGCTCAGATTTTTCTTAGCATTTAAACCATTGTTTATAGATATTGCTTACATATGAAATATTTACAAAAATGAATAAAGCACAAAGAACAGCAGTGTACTCTACACTCCTCATACAGCTTCGATTGTTTTAGAAAGTTGACGTTACCTCCCATGATTGTGATAATTATTTATTTACAAATTATTTCTACCATTTTGTTCACAGAAATATTTTCTGGTTACCTTGTGACTCACATAATTCATGTAACCAAGTAGTCTTTTACCTTAATATATGTTTGTTGATATTATGGTTATTTAACATATTAATTATGAACAAACATTTTTAGGATATAAAACTATATAATTTATTATACTGAAGAAATTGATTGAAATATAGGCTCAGACTTGCTCTGAATTTTTATTGATAATATTTTACTTATAATTGGTTTGCATTTTTACTGTAAAAGTTTACCACCAACACTGTTAAACCTTAATTGTTTATTTCCTTCTCCCATCATTGACTCTTTTTTCTTTTGAAACAGGGTCCCCATATGTAGCTCCAGTTGACACTGACTTACCCATTCTGTTGTGCATCCATGGTGCTAGCATTAAAGCCATGTGCCACCTTGTCTGGCTGTTACTAATATTTTTCCTCCAGTGGTGCTGGAGATAAGCCCACGGTCTTGTGTTTACTAGACATGTATTCTAACATTAAGCTGCACTCCCAGCCCCTCACCATTGATTTTTACCGCTGTCATGCTAGCTCTCCTTGTTTGCTATAGTTGACTTTATCCCTTTAGCATTTCCTAAATAATGATTTTTTTTGAATGAAGAAAGGTAGTAGAGTCTAAACAGGAATATACTAGTAACAGGAGTTCCAAAGGGGAAATACTGAAATGGCTGATACTTACTGGATATATACTAGAATAGTTATGCATTGCAATGCATATGATTCTTTCTTTGTCAAAGTTTTTCCTTCTTGAAATACAGTTAAAAGACAAAAGAGGTCTGGAGAGATGGCTCAGCAGTTAAGAGCACTGATTGCTCTTCCAGAGGTCCCGTGTTCAATTCCCAGCAACCACATGGTGGCTCACAACCATCTGTAAAAAATCTTATGTCCTCTTCTGGAGTATCTGAAGACAACGACAGTGTACAGTGTAACTCACATATATAAAATAAAATTAATTTTTTAAAATAAAAAGGGAGAGTCAAAAGAATTAGGCTGATGCCAGTCTTTATCATACTTAATTTTTTTCTTCTCATACAATCAGTTTCTGTCTTTTTTTTCAGTTGTGGTAGATGGAACCTCTCTAGTGTCTTTTTATTAGAACTCAAGTTAGTCTGATATCAGTCACCTAAACTAAGCTATTGCATCTTAGTCAATCATCTTGGCATGTTAAGAAAATAAATCAGATTGCTTAGAAGACACCATTACTCTTTCTTTTGTAGGTCCCTCCACATTGCTGTCAGAGTAATATATATGCATGTCCTCTGTTTGCGGTGGTAGTAGGAATGGGGTGTGTGGTGTGGTGTGTGTGTGGTGTTACACATGAATATGAGGTATATACTTGTGCATATAAAGGCCAGCGGAGGACAGTGGATGTTTTTCTCTGGTGCCTTCTTCTTTCTCTTGAGACAAAATGTCTCATTGAACTAGAAGCATGCCTTTTTGGCTAGGCCAGTCTTGCCGGGCGACCTTTGGGAGTCCATCTGCCTCTTTCTCTCAGTGCTGAGGTATAGGTGCATGTAACCATAGCTCATATTTCCTAAGGGTGCTGCAGATTCAGACTTAGGTCCTCATGCTTTTACCCATTGAACCATCTCCCCAACCCCAGAATGACAGTTTTAAAATTTTAGCTGATCATTTTAGTTTCTTCAGAAACTTTATTGCTTCTCATTAGAGAAAAAAGATCAAATAGCTCCTTAGCAACCAATGAGGTAATTAACGGTCTTTTCCTTACATCTTTTGACTTATTACTTGCCACATTTGTCTTCAAGTTATTCAGTAATTCTAAATTCCTTTAATATATAATAACCTCTTACATTTTCATATTTTATTTTGTATAAAGCTCTCTTTGCATTGGACTATCCCTTTCCGTTTCTTTGTTCTATAGGCAAATTCTTAATGTCTTGGCCTAAACAGGATCTTTTGAGTGAAAAAGGTTATTCTTAACTGACCTACTTGGGTTTGAGTGTGCTATTCTTTCTTCTCCCTTTCTACCATTATTTATGTGACTGCCTCATCGATAATCTGTTAGATTTCTTTAGGCAGGACTTAAGACGTTTCATCTTGTACTTTGCATCAGTATAATTACTGATAATGGGTACTCACTGTCCACTTACTGAGTACAGATTGTTTTAGTTATGCCTTTGAAACTTCAACCCATGCGAGGCGTGATGGTACTCGCTTTTAATCCCAGCATTTGGAGGCAGTGGAGCTATGTGAGTTCAAGGCCATCCTGGTCTACAGAGGGACTTACAGACCAACCAGGACTATGTGGAAAGACGCTGTCTCAGAATAGTATAAACAAGATACATATGCATACCTAAATCTAAATATTCTGACTAATACTTAGATGGTAATTAACATTGTCTCTACAGGTAAACAAACTTTGTTCTTTTTTAAACGTTTCCTAGGGAGGTAGCAGGAGAAAGATTAGAAGGTTCTCTGTGTGAACTTGAGCCAAATTACTTTCTTATGTATTATAGAAATTGACCATCTATACTGTGGGCTAAATCCGTCCCATCTTCTATTTTTATGTGTGTGTCCTTCAAGCTAAGAATAGTTTTTAGATTTTTTTTTTTAAGTGGCATAGCTATGCTCATTTGGTTACATATTGGCTGTGACTGTTTTTGGGTCATCAGCAGAGTCTAGTAGTTGTCATAGAGACCGTATGGCCTACAAAGCCTAAATATTTACTTTCTAAAAAAAGTTTGCCATTCCTTGATTTATTCTATAGTCTATGCCCTTAGTGTTCTTTGAATGTTAGGAGTTATATATGTCTATTAGGTTTTTACAGAAAATACCTGCTTCTATTTATTGAGAAAATTTACTATGCCTTAGTAATGCTTACTTGAAAAACCCGTTATACTTCTTTATAACATGTTATATGCCCAGTGTTTTCCTCTCCCCAGCCCCTTGAACTGAGACAGGGTTTCTCTGTGAAGCCTTATGTCCTGGAACTCACTTTATAGACCAGGCTGGCCTCAAACTCACAGAAATCGCCTGTCTCTGCCTCCTGAGTGCTGGGAGGCATGTGCTGCTGCCCACCCCCTAATGCTGCTGACCTATAGTATTCTTAATATGTATAACTCTGAAGGTAGATTCAGTTTTTTGTTTGTTTGTTTGTTTTTAAAGAAGTATCCCAAGCAGAGCCACGTGTGGTAGTAGACAACTTTAATCCTAGCACTTAGGAGGTGCTAAGCTGGTCTACAGAGTGAGCCCAGGCTAGCCAGCTGCATAGTGAGACTGCCTTAAGGAAAAAAGAAAAAGAAAAAGAAAGAAAAGAAGTGCCTGAAATAGAGAAGAGTTTGGAACACAGACTAGTTTGTTTCTTGTGTATTTTCCATAAAAAAATTGTCATATATATATATATATATATATATATATATATACGTACACACACATTATATATATTTGTCTTTGTTTTATGTAAGGTTTGAATGTGCATTAGTTATTTTGAAAAAATTGGAGCATTTTTAGGGTGTGTCATTTTCTTAGATGTTTATTGACTCCTTCCATGTGTATTTCTTGACTTTTTTAATTACTATCCACTTTCAGTTGAGGACAGAAGTTTAATATTCTCTTTTATGGCTTTTTTTGTTTTTGTTTTGTTTTGTTTTGTTTTGTTTTGTTTTGTTTTGTTTTGTATTTTGAGACAGGATCTCTCTGTAGTTGTCCTGGAACTGACTGTGTAGACCAGGCTGGTCTCGAACTCATAGAGATCAGGTACTGAGATTAAAGGCATGCAGCACTATAGCCAACTTAGAAATTTCATATTGTTTTTTTCTGTGTCCTAGATATTCTTCCACCTCTGAAAAATAAAATATGTAGCATATTAACTAGTATTTCCATTTTTCTAAAGTTTTACTGTTGATAGTCTACTGTTTTCCTTTGTGACAAAGGTGTTATAAAAGGATTTTATATGATTTATATGTTCATTTAAAAATTTTAACTTAAAATATTTTTGCTTGTGTGTGGGGTAACTGCATGTGTGTTTGTGTATTTACATATATGTGGGCAGGTTGTGTGCGTGTGTGTGTGTGTGTGTGTGTGTGTGTGTGTGTGTGTAGGGCAAAAGTTGATGTTGAGTGTCTTTTTTGATTGTTTTCTACTTTATTATATACTGAGGCAATCTCTCATTTGCACCCAGATCTTGCTGCTTTGGCTAGTTTAGCTAACCAACTTGCTCCAGGGATCCTGTTTCTTCCTCCCTCATGGTGTCAGGCCTGGCATTTCCCTTGGAATTGGGGATCTGAACACTGTTCTTCATGCTTGCATAACAAGCATTTTACCTGCCAAGATATTTCTCTAGCCCCCATACATTAACTTTTATAAATATGACCAAGATTTCAGACATAAAGTTTATTTGTTGCAAATATCTTTGAAGCACTAGACACACATTTCTTCATCTTAAATATATGAACATATCTATCTGGTCTTAAAGATAGGCATGGAGAAACGTGACTCTGATTTTCCTATTGTCATAGAAGCACACCTTTCACTGTGGATTTATTTATAATAGGTTATATTTATTGAACTTAGAGTATGTAGATAGTTTATTATTTAGTCATTTTAGACTTGGAGAATATACTTCACATCTTAGTAAATATGTCTGTTTAAATGAAGACTTGTGTTTTCTTAACCTTTGTTCCTGATCTTGTGTGGAAGAGGGGCAATGTCCCAGAAATTTCTAGTTACTGGTCTGTGGAAGCTTGATAGATAATTTGCTGTGTTCTAGAAGTCCATTTCTGCTTCAGTGCTAAGGAACTGTAGAGTTCCTTAGGCTTTTACACTGTAGTTGTCTTCAGACACACCAGAAGAGGGCATCAGATCCCATTACAGATGGTTGTGAGCCACCATGTGGTTGCTGGGAATTGAACTCAGGACCTCTGGTAGAGCAGTCAGTGCTCTTAACCGCTGAGCCATCTCTCCAGCTCTTAGGCTTTTAAAATTGGGTGGTGATGAAGGCATTTAGCTTTTATAGACCAGTGGAATGAAGACTTATTAAGGCATAAAAACAAATAATCACTGCCTACCGCTTATACTTAAATCCTGCTTTATCATTGATCTCCCTTCCTTTTATAGTTTTTTTAAAAGTTTATTTATTTATTTTATATGTGTGAGTACCTGTTGACTCTCCCGACATACCAGAAGAGGGCATTGAATTTCATTACTGATGGTCATGAGCCACTGTGTGGTTGCTGGGAATTGAACTCGGAACCTCTGGAAGAGCAGTCAGTGCTCTTAACCGCTGAGCAGTCTCTCCAGCCTCCTTTTTCTAGGGTTTTAAAGCAGAAGAGAGACTTTCTTTGAAAGTTGTTAGAGGGCTGGTGAGATGGCTCAGTGGGTAAGAGCACCCGACTGCTCTTCCAAAGGTCCGGAGTTCAAATCCCAGCAACCACATGGTGGCTCACAA
>NC_034603.1:72946604-72952255 GCF_900095145.1 Mus pahari
GGGGGGGGGGGGAGGAAAGGTGGGAAAAAAGAATCCACAAAGTAGCAAAGAAGACCAGCTACAGTTTATGGTTATAGGATGAAGCGATCTAAGTGAGAGTGAAAGCCAGTGTTTCCTGATACAGCCAGAAGGTGGCAAATAGTTACCCCAGTCTGGTCATGTAAATGTTTTCAGCTTTTACAAACATCTGTCCTTATTTTTCGAATAATTGGATTTTGCTCCCCCACCGCCCACCAGTTCTTCCCCGCCAGAGCTCCAGGTGGGTAGTTTTTGTAGTTATTCTGTTTTCTAAAAAATGCATGATTAGACAAGGTGAATTGCTTAGAGCATTTACTTCTGTAGTCTTTACTTAACAATGACAACAGAAATACAACAAAACAACAGAATAACAACAAAAGGCCTTGGCAATCTGCTATAGAAAAATATCCTGAAAAAAATTTTGTCCTTTTTTCTGTAGTATGGATAGTTGCTCAGAATCTCAATTTTGGGGATATAGCTCAATAGTAGAGTGCTAGCAGGCCTAAGACCCTAGATTCGGGGAGAGGGGAGAGGGACATGGAAGTGGGGCGAAGGTGAGAGGGAGAATGACCTCACAAATCAGTACTTTTGTACTAATTATAAAATGAAAATAGTTTGTCTTGGGCTGGCAGTGTCTCTCTGTTGGTAGAGCTTGCCTAGTGTGTGTGAGACACTGGTTTTGATCTCCAGCACCACGTAACCAGTGTGCTGGTACAAGTCTCTAATCCTGGGAGGTAGAGGCAGGAGGTTAAGAACTCAAAGTTCAGTCATCCTTGGCTACATAAGAAGTTCTAGTAAAGTTTGTCTTGAAAACATCCCATTTAATGCCCTTCAGAAAGATAATTTTTTATGCAGTTTCACATTATATTGTTACACATTTTAAAAATAGTTTAGTTGTTAATAGCTGTTAAGTTTTATTAACTGTACTAGACAATGGGTATTTCCCCCACTATTCTGTCTTTTTAAAAAAAATTCCAGATTAAAATATATGATTATAACCATTAAAATAAATAAACAATGGGTAAATAAAATGTTAGTATTTTCCTCTCTTAGAGTGTTTCCTTTTCTATTTATATTCCTTGTGGCAATATACATTAGCAGAAATTTGGATTTCTTTGTTTAAAAATATATAAGCAGATAATATATGTACATTTATAAGCTTTTTTCAGTTAAATAGAAGATCATATTATTTACATTGCTCAATGACTTGCATTATTTATCTAACCATTTATCAGAGCTCTCTTTCCTGGCTCAGTAAATGGAATTCTGATTTTAAAAAGCTGAGTACTTATAGGTCGTAGCACCATCATTTATTGTTACTATTCAACTGATGAATGTTAAGGGTGCTTTTTTGTGTGTGTCTGTTATATTAAACTATTAGGGATATTAGTCTACTCTTTGACCAGAGAAGCAAACATTCTAAATAAAATATTAATAAATTAAATCCAGTTGTGCATTTAAAAGACAGTATAACGTGATCAGGTAGGTTTATTCTAGGGAGGCAAGGATATTAAAATGTAAGGAACACAAAAATCTATAAAACATCTTATTAAATGACTAAAGTTGTAGGATTTAAAACTATATTCTATTTTAGAGAGAGTTGACAAGTTTTGTAATTGTAGACAATGCCATGAGTACACCTGCCCAAGAGAATGGCAGTTTAGTTTTATACAAGTCTTTGGTCTTTGACATTGATAGACGAATGTTTATTTTGAAATCTTTGGGGGTTTGTTGATCCTTTGTCTTGGCCTTGCTCTTACTACTGACCTGTGCTAAAGCCCTATAGCATTGGCAGTACAGACCTACAGCATTCTGGAGACTGTATCTTAATAAGCACCCTGCTGTCCTCTGTACAGATTGTCTTGGAAATACTAGCCTGGGTCTATTTTTAAAAGGTTTTCCTTGTGCTCACTTATAGTACCTCATCTTTTCTGTGGCTGTGACAAATCATTTTGACCAAAAGCAGTGTGGGGAGGAAAGGATTCATTTGACTAATACTTCCAGGTCACAATCAGTGGAGGACTTTCCAAGATGGAAGTCCAGTCAGAAACTCAAGGCAGGAATCATAGAGGAGTGCTGCTTACTGGCAGGCTCATTGAGTTCATGGTCAATTAGCTTTCCTAGATAGCTCAGGCCCACCTTTTGTAGGCATGGCTCTACCCACAGTGGGCTGAGCCTTTCCACATAAATCATCAGTCAAGATGATCAATCATTGTGATGCTGATGGGGTAATCTGATCTAGACAGCTCCTTACTTGAGGTTCCCTCTTCCCAAATGACTCCATATTATGTATGTCAAATTGTAAAAACAAACTAGCATGGTACCCAGTGACATGAATTCTTTTACTTTATTGGTTTATGAAGAGAATCTTAGATAGCCCAGGCTAGCCTTCAACTTGTTATCTTTTTTTCCTCCCCTTCCCAGGTGCTTCCTGAATGCTAGGCAAACATTATACCAACTTAGCTGCATCCTCAGCTCCAATAGTAACTTTTCAGTCAGTGCCCTTTCCATCCCATAACACTCATTTATTTTTCACTTCTTTTTCTGATAGTTGGAGTCTCAGCTTGTCATAGTTGTTCTTCTGAATCTATTTTCAACCCATTTGAACCCTCCTTACTTGGTAAAACATAATGCCAGTTAGTACCAGTGCTATCTGTTTTATGGTTGTATACTTACAAGGAATGATTGCTGGAGCAGAATAACTTTGTTGACTTTAAAGTACTGCTCATTCAACAACTTTAAATTAATTTAGTACTGCCCAGCTCTCCTGTACTATTCTGGTTCTTCTATATTCTTCGTGTAAATGATTACATCTTTTCCTTGAACTCAGACTTCCAACATTTTCTTCCATCAAATTCCTCTCAGCACTAAGAAAATAGAAATAATCTTCCTCTCACCTGTGTCTTTGCCAGCATTAACTATGATTTAACTATCTTTTCTTTTTCCAAAGGCTGTTCTTTTCAGGTGCCCACCAAAGTACATTTGCCTTCTCACCTTTGCAAGGACATTGTTCTGTACTTGTTTTTTCTTTTTCTAGACCACTGCTAATACCTTAAAAACATTCTGGTTTCTTTAATTTCAGAGACTGTCCCTTGATCATCTCTCTTAGTTACCATCCTCCATCTTTTCTCCCATTTATATTAGATGTCACAGAAGGATAATACGTTATCTTTATTCACTTGTCTGATATTTTTCTTTTTATAGCTTTCTCCTAAATGTATAATTAAATGATTCACTGATAAATGTATAGAGTCGAGCAGTTATCACAGTTTAATTTTAGAATGTTTCTATCACCTCAGAAAATCCCCTTTAGCTTGTTCATGGTCGGCTACCCTTCCTAATCCCAGGCCATGTTAAACTGTGGGCACGATAACGTATGGGGTGGCAGAGTGAATGTAGGGCTCATGGAAAATTTAACAACAGTAAAAAAAAATTCTGAACATACAGCAACCAAAAGTGAATCAAAAGCCACGTATAATGAATCCAAGATGATTTTGGTAGGCTTGTTCATTATATCACTTCATTACAACCTTGGTTTTGAATATACAGCTTGTGCATTTTGGAGTGTACATACCATGAAGGCAATGGACTCCAGTGAACACTGTCTGACACCTTGGCTCAGATTTGATATTGTTGTATGTTGGACGATCCCGCTATTTAAAAGGTTGTAGTCTACCCTGTTTTGACTGTTTCCCTGAGCTCTGCACAAAATGGAGGACTCCCTTTGTCAGTAGGGCTTCTTCTCTGCTGTATCTGGGGAGCCTGACACCCACTCTACCTGGGGAATGTCAGGTAATCCTTGGTGAAATCCAGGTTCAACTTCCTGGAATGCCTCTCCATGCAGACGTGGTATCCCCAGTACCTTAAGCCTCAGCTGATGAAACTTCACTCTAAGAAGAACCCCTTCCCACTTTCCCAGGTTTATATATAGTCCATGTTCACGCCAAATAAAGAGCTCAGGTTATTTTGTTGACTACTGTCTAAAAGAGCTGTTTTCTAAAAGAGTTGTAACATGGAAGTGTGAAACAGGAATCCTGCTGACCCACCTGTTCGGACTTTGATTCATCTTTTCTGGCTTTGTGTGCATTGGGTCCTGGACACCCCAAGGAACGATCAGACCTCAGACCTCAGCTTCTGCTCTGTCCTTTCCCATCTGGTGTGCAGCAGCACCTGGATAGCCCAAGGGACGAAGTGAAAAACAGAACCACAGTTGTATGTGGTATGTTATGATTTGGGTTTTTTTTTCCTTTGTATATATGGTTTTCTGTACTCATAGAAAACATTATTTTAATTATGGAAAATGAGAATTTTAATATTTTCCTACTGTCATTTTCATCATATTATCAATTTGGTGTTGTATTTCAATTAGGTTGCATTGTGTTAGAATGTTGATTTTTAAAAATTGTTTAGTTGTTGACTTTAAAAGAGTAGTAATGAATTTTGATTTGGGAGAAAGATAGTGTCTTACTTAGGGTTTCTATTGCTGCTACGAAACACAGTAACCAAAAAGCAAAATGGGGAGGAAAGGGTTTATTTGGTTTATACTTCCAGATCACAGACCATGGAGGAAGTGAGGATAGGAATTCAATCAGGGCAGGAGCTAATGCAGAGGCCATAAAGCACTGCTCCTTGCTGGCTTGCATCCTCTAGCTTGCTCAGCCTGCTTTCTTATGGAACCTAGGACCACCAACCCAGGGTTGGCACCACCCACAATGGGCTGGACTTTCCCTCCATTGATCACTAATTGAGAAAATGTCCTACAGCTGGATCTCATGAAGGCATTTCCTCAACTGAGACTCCTTTCTCTCTGATGACTCTAACTTGTGTCAAGTTGACACACAAAAAAACTATCCAGTACAGATAGAATTCCCAACAATCTCTGAAATGGACCTAAACATTGCTTTTGTCATTTTTTACTACATATTTATGTAAAATGGCATTCTCAGCACTGACAATTATAAAAATATTGATAAATTAAGAAAAAAATCCAAAGTTACTTATATATCATGAAGTATCAACTATTCAGACAAGATTTTGTTATTTTTGTAAACATAAACAAGCACATACATTGTTTAGTCAGTGGTCCTTTCTTAGACTTTGTTTTATTTGACCTGTTTGCATTATTTGGTAATTTGATTATTGTGCTGACTAATTTTATGTCAGCAAGTTAGAGTTATCTGAAAGGAGGAAACCACAACTCAGAAACATTTATCTATAAGATTCAGCTTCAGCGCATGTACTTAATTATCAGTGGGGGAAGGTCCAGCCCTCTGTGGGTGGTGCCATTCCCTGAGCTGCCAGTCCTGGGTTCTATAGAAAAGCAGGCTGAGCAAACCAATAAGCAGTATCACACTTCTCTGCATCAGCTTCTGCCTCCATGTTCCAACCTTGTTTGAGTTCCTGTCCTGATTTCCTTAAAAATAAGCAGTGTATAGAAGTGTAAACCCTTTCTTCCCCAGCTTTTTGGTCAAAGTGTTCATCACAATAATAGTAACTCTAAGACAATTACTATCTTTCCCCTGAAGTCCTAACTTAAAAGATTTCACTTTTTTTTTTTTTTTTTTTTGATTTTTCGAGACAGGGTTTCTCTGTGTAGCCTTGGCTGTCCTGGAACTCACTCTGTAGACCAGGCT
>NC_034603.1:72952355-72998444 GCF_900095145.1 Mus pahari
AAAAAAAAAAAGAAATCCAAGTGCTGGGATTAAAGGCGTGTACCACCACGCCCAGCTCACTATTTCTTAGTTGTTCTATTTTCTATGTTCCATGTTAGTGGATCTCTTTTGCTTATTCGTTCTGATCTTTACAACCTACTAAATTTTTGGAATGCTCTATAGGAATTTTTTTTTTTCCTTCTTAAGACATTGCTTTCTGTGAAGCCCTCTCAACTGATGCTATCCCCTTCCCCCTTTCTCTTTCCTATAAGACTCAGACTATTGGAGCTGGAGCTAGAGAAAGATGTCCTTTTTGCTCCTCATGTGTTCAGGTCACTCTCCTTTTTTTCTCTAAAATTCTCTGGCTTTGAACTGCATGCTATTAGATTATATATTTACAGAATCCTGTTGATTGCCACTCCTGGCTCATTCCCTACAATGAATTTTGATTCTGGATATTTAGTGTTAGAACAAACTTCATAAATTAAAGTCTCAGCTCTCTACAAGATGGATCTTTCTTTTCTTTATTTAGTTTTTTGAGGCAGAGTTTCTCCATGTAGCCCTGTCCTGGAACCCTCTTTGTAGACCAGGTTGGCCTCAAACTCACAAATATATTCACCTGTCTTTGCCTCTTGAGTGCTGGCATTCATGTACGGCTAGAAGACTGTAAATTTAGAGATTGAACACTTAATTTCTGGTCAGTGGACTTACAAATTTGAGAGCCCTTACCACTTTCTTTAGATTTGAGAATTCTTGGGAAAAATTAGCAGGAGTCAGGAAAGCAGTGTACTTACAGCAGTAGTTTTATGATAACATCAAGGATTTAAATCATAATGAGCTAAATGAAAAGACATAGAGGGCAGAGAGATTTCCATATGGGAATTTGGTAGTATCTTTGCCTAGGGAGTTGGAGCAAATCTGTCACATGGATGTTTGACAGTACACCCAGAGTATTATCAATTTGAGAAGCTCACACAATCATCAAGATCTAATGTTTAATGAGATTTCATTATGTAGGCATAATTAAATTATTGGTTATGGGTTGAGCTCAGTCTCTGACTTTTGCTCTTTATTTTGGTCAGGTTGGTATCTCATGGTTCAAAGCTTCAGCCAACCAGTCACATGGTTGGCTTTTCTGGTGTAGCCTGACCTATTTAGAGTCATATCATTACCATGAACTATCCAGGAGCTGCTGTTAGTCCTGCCCTAAGTGAGAAAGACATTTGAATCACTCAGGAAATTACCAGGATTTAAAGACTACCTCCCAGGCACTGGGAGACAGAAGTCAGCCAAGTTATTACTCAGAGTCACCCTCTCTTTTGTTTCCCATTTCTCTTAGTACTGTTTCACATATTAATCTCTGGTAATTTTGATCATGAGGTTTTTTTTTTTCCAGCATTTCAATCTTTCAGTATTTTTTTTCTTTTCTTTTCTTTTCGGTTTTTCGAGACAGGGTTTCTCTGTGAAGCCCTGGCTGTCCTGGACCTCACTCTGTAGACCAGGCTGGCCTCGAACTCAGAAATCCACCTGCCTCTGCCCCCCAAGTGCTGGGATTAAAGGCGTGCGCCACCACTGCCTGGCTTCTTTCAGTATTTTGAATTTAACGTCTAGAAGTGATCTAATTTTCTTTATTTTTTTTTATCTCATTTTCTAATTTAGTTATTCTTTATTACTAACCAAAGAATCTCCATAATTTATATTTCGTGCATCTGACTGTCTGACAACTGCTTATTTCTTTTCATCTTTCTCCTTGAAACCCCTATTTTACAATCCTTTAACCCTACTGGAATTTCTAATCCATTGATTATACTGCCATTTTATACTATAGGTAGCCTGGTTCCCTTTCTTATTCAGCTTAAACCAATCTTAGCTATCTCAGCATACAACCCTTGATAACATTCCCTTCTTCAAAGAGAAACTTTGTTTCTTAGTAGTGCTGGGGTTTACACCCAGGGCCTTGCACATATGAGGCAAGGTTTGTAGTATTGAGTTATACACTGGCTCTCACATTTCCTTATTGAGGAAATTGTCCTTATGGAGCCAAAACTGCATTCCTGTTAAATCCAGCTTTCCACTTTTTTCATGCCTGCACCCATGAAGCTGAATGTGGTTAGTGAAAAGCATACAACATTACTGATTGGTTTTATTTTAAATTCATGACCACAAACCTCAAGTGATACTGTAATCCTTCCAGGTCATCACGTTATATAGAGCAGGAGCAGAGTGGATGAATTTTTCGTAGTTTTTTTTTTCTCACCTTACACTTTTAATACTTTCCATTCTTCTTCTTAGTTAATGCCTTTTCTAATTCTTTACTGAAAAAGTTGAAGAGAAATCCACTAGAAGCCACGTTTAGGCATCTACTAGCATTAAGAATTTTACTTACTTCTTTCTATAGGTAACCCTTCATTTGTGCAGTAAACTGTCTCCTGCTATATATTTAAGAATGGCACTTTAACCAGTTTTGGTGGCACTTGCCTCTAATCCTAGCACTCAGGAGGTAGAAGAAGGCAGATCTCTTAAGTTCAAGGCTAGTCTGTTCTACAGAGTGAGTTTTAGGACAGCAAGATCTATATAGAGAGACCTTGTCTCCAAAACAAAATAAAACAAGAACAAACAAACAAAGAAAAACAAAAAAGAAAAAAAACAACAAAAATTCCAGTAACTAAGTAAGTAAAATAAAAAGAAATGCTAATTCAGCAATTTTTTTCTAATTAACTCATTCTCATCAAACATGCCATTTCTTTTCTTTCATGTTAAAAAGACAAGGTTCTTCTGACCTCACTTGTCTTTCCAGCTACTACCCAATTTATGTATTTAAAAAATTTTGTATTTTGTGTGTATGTGTATTTTATGTGTGTGTGTGCCTGAGTATAGATGCACATGCCTATGTCTGCATGTTTGTGGAGTTAATTTTATTCAGTGGTTTATAATCCTTTCTGTGACTCAGTGCTCTGGTTGTTTCCTGTTGGATCAATGGAATAATAGCTCAAATGGATTTTCTAGTATATACCCTAACTATTATTTTCAGTACTTCCTTGCTTTCTAGAATATGATCCTCAAGGCTCAGCCATATTCCTGTCCCATTTTATAATCTGATATTTCTCTATGGAGCCTTAGATTCTTTTCTTTTCTCTTTTGATTGAGATATGACCTACAAGGAATAAAAGGTAAATAAAGAAAGGTTCAGTTTTATAAATTTTCACAATTGTATACACCATCTGTCTTATAGAGTTTCTCTTGCTGTGATGAAACATCATGAACAAGAAGCAAGTTGTGAAGGAAAGGGTTTATTTGGTATACCCTTCCATATCCGTGTTTATCGTTGAAGGAAGTCAGGACAGGAATTCAAACAGGGCAGGAGCCTGGATGCAGGAACTGGTGCAGAGGCCATGGCAGGGTGCTGCTTACTGGCTCGCTCTCCTTGGCTTACACAGCCTGCTTTCATATAGAATCCAGAACCTCCAGCCCATGGATGGCATCACTCACAATAGGCTGGGCCCTCTCTGATCAATCACTAATTAAGAAGATGCACTACAGCTTGATTTTATGGAGACATTTTCTCAATTGAGGTTCCCTCTTTTCAAATAACTCTTGTGTCAACTTGAAATAAAACTAACTGTCACACAATCTGTGTGACTGTTACTTCACACAAGATAAAGGATATATTTATCTTCTACGAAAGTTCTGTCCATGCTTCATTTTATGTAGTTGTCCCTTTCCCTTCTAACCAATAGCCCCCCCCTTTATTTTAACTTTTAACTTTGCCTAGTCTTTTACTTTATGTACATGAATTATGATGGAAGTATTATTTAGTTTGGTTTTTGTATCAGTTTTGAGCTCAATCATGAAAAAAGTACTGTATAGTAATTCAAGTGAAGAATATTTAGTATAATTAATTAATAATTATAAAAGGGAATTGGAGAAATAAGAGATTGGTTAGAAAGATGGACACAGACTATAAAGATACAAGAAGAAACCATTACTCCTGTACTTAGAAAATGCTCCCCCAACCCCTGGTTGACATCTAGACTCTGCTGGAAAGAACATGATCATGGCTGTCAGAATGGCAGAGAAATTGTATGGTGGTATCACACAGGTGGAACTTTCTCGAAAATGGGCTTCTAGGACATACCTCCTACCATGCTAAATTATACTGGTATTTTCCAAAAGTGTTGCAGTATAAAACCACCAGAGTGAAGGGGCTGTTTGGTGCTCTTGCAGCTGTGCAAGGCAAGAGTGGGAGACTGGAGAGGTCGCACATACTGTATTGAGTAGTTTGATGCTGGAGAAGTTGTCTGAGGAGCCAAATACCAGAGAAGAAGCCAAACCCACTCTACTTCCCACGAAGTTTACCACTGCACCAGCTGGCAAAGAAAATTTATCCAAAGGGCTCAGGTCTATTTTCAGAACAAATAAAGATGAATGAATTTGGAGCTAAATGGCAGTAAGGCAAATATTAGTTTAAGTCTTATTTTCTTCTCTTAAGCCTCCATAGGTTTCAGTTATATGGTAGCAGTTTTATAAAAGAATGGTAGAAAATAAAGGGACATTCACCTGTCTCGTGACTGGAAGTGAGGTTGCATCAGTCTGTTTTACTTACGTATTGGGACTTTATTCTAGCTATAGTTTATTTTAGCCTGTCTTTGGCTTCAAATATTTTGAAGTGGTTGGGAATTTTTTTTTTTTTTTTTTTTTTATTCCGAAGGGCTTGGTATCTGCTCTGGCAAGTTTTCAGAGCTCTCTTTAGGTGTTACAGCTCTCTTTAGGTGTGACCCACTTTGTAGGCTGGACAACAAATGGTTTAATTTATCCTTCCTGAATTATTTCTTTAAAAAATTAGCATATATACTTATTTAGTTATTTCCTCTTCCTCTGAAAAAGCAGTACACACTATTTTTCTTTTGCATTTTGACATTTTTAGCAATGTGTTAAAGGAAGTATATTATTTTGTAAGGATCTTATTCTCTATTCTTTTGCAGTTAAATGTAGGTCTTGGTCAGTACATGTTTTGTCGCTTATGCATGGAGGGATCATATATGTCATTCTGCACTTAGTGTACAGTTCAGTCTCTAGTATGTTGCAGTGGAAGATTATTTTGTAATAGCTGGGCCTGATAGCTCAGGCTGCTAAACCTAACTACTTGGGGGACTTGAGTTAGGAAGATTTTTTTTTTTTTTTAATACAAACCTCTACTTAAAAACAATTCAGTTATGTTTTTTGACAATTTCATTTATTTTTATAATGCATTCTGGTTATTGTCTCTCCCCCACCCTCCTTCATCACCCACCCCTGTCACTTTTCCGTGACCTTTCTTTCCTTTCTTTTCTTTTCTTTTCTTTCTTTCTTTCTTTCTTTCTTTCTTTCTTTCTTTCTTTCTTTCTTTCTTTCTTTCTTTCTTTCTGTCTCTCTCTCTCTCTCTCTCTCTTTTTCTTTCTTTCTTTCTTTCTTTCTTTCTTTCTTTCTTTCTTTCTTTCTTTCTTTTTCTTTCTTTCTTTGATATTTTCTTCATTTACATTTCAAATGCTATTCCCAAAGTCCCCGTTAAAGGCTAGGCTCACAACTGAAAATATAAGAGTTAGGAAGATCTTAAATCCAAGGTCTGTCTTGCTACATAGTGAATGCTAAGCTTGTCCAGACAACTTAATAAGACTGTCTCAAATATAAAATAAAATAAAATAAAATAAAACGAGGTTGTGTATATAGCTCAGTGATAGAACGCATAAATATGGACCTGGGCACAATTTCCACTGCTGTACCATGCAAAGATTTTCTTTATACTTGTAAATTTTTTCCTTTATTTGTCATTTCTTTCAGAAATTTACATTTTCAGAAATGATCACAGTTCCCTGAGTCTGTCCAAATTTTATCATCATAACTTCTATTTTGAAAACATTTCCTTTATTTTTGTTTTCTAAAGTGCCAGTATTCAGAATATATATGCACATATATACACATACATTTACACACATACATATATGTATATGATTTTATTTTTTGAGATAGAGTTTGACTTTGTTGTCTAAGTGGGGCTAGAGTTTGTGGTCCTTAAGTCTGAGTTTCTTTCTTTCTTTCTTTCTTTCTTTCTTTTTTTTTTTTTTTTTTTTTGTGGTTTTTCGAGACAGGGTTTCTCTGTATAGCCCTGGCTGACCTGGAACTCACTTTGTAGACCAGGCTGGCCTTGAACTCAGAAATCTGCCTGCCTCTGCCTCCCAAGTGCTGGGATTAAAGGCGTGTGCCACTACGCCCGGCTAAGTCTGAGCTTTCTGAATAGCTGGGATACAAGGTGTTGTGCCACTGCATCTGACTTGAATATACTTTGAAAATTATTTACTTATTTAGATATATTTTATATATGATTTTTTTTTTGCCTGAATGTATGTGTGTGTACTGTGTGCATGCAGGTGCCAGTGGAAGCTAGGAGGGCTTCAGATCCCCTGGAACTGGAGCTATAGACCTTGAGGTGTTCTTGTGTCGGGTATCTCTTCATTTAGTGATATAAATGTACATACCAATACATGTTTTGTCTCTTATGCATGAAGGGGTTATATATGTATTCTGCACTTAAGTGTTTCCACCTAGTATGTCTCAGGTCTTTTCCTGGCTGTGTGTGTACCCCTATTGTCACTGTTTTGTCAGCTTGAACTGAGCAGTGCTTGCAGTGAATGTGATTGTGTGCTTCTTAGTGCATGTGTGTCCTTTTTCTAGAATAGCTTTCTAGAAGAATATCAGAGAGTATCTATATATAAAATTTTGGGAGATATGACTAAGTTCACCTTTCCCATGCATAACCACTCTTGTGCATACTGCTACCAGTTGTAGAAGGTTCCACTTGTCTCTCATTCTTGCTTATGGTAGATACTATGGATTTTGATTTTTGTCAGTCCAGTGAATTAAGTATAATTTAAATAGACTTTCCCTACTTTTAGGAAAGTTGAATAATTAACCATGTGTGTGAGATCATCTATATTTTCTTGTTCAGATGTTTTATTTATATTTTTATGTTACTGATTTTTATTGATTTATAAGAGCTCTTTATATAACTCAAACAACCTATTATTTTTATTTCTTCTGATCAAGTATTTGCTTACTATTAATTTCAGTATTCCATGTTTTGTTTTATGGGTTTTACAATTTTTATGCGTTAAATAATTTTCCTTCAAGGCTTCTGGAATTTGAATCTTTACTTTAGAAATGTCTTCCAGTCTAGATTTTAAAATACTCTACTTCCCCTCAATGCCTACATAATATTGTTCTTTAATTTTAAAGCAAATTTCATGTTCTATCAGTCAAAGTACTTTTTTAGTGATCTTCATTTTGGCCTCCACAGGCACTGCATGCTTGTAGAACAGACATATGTGTGGGCAAAACACCCATACACATAAAATAAAAATGAGTAAATCTAAAATAATTTAAAAATTTACTCCATGGAAACTAGAATACACAGTTCTACTTGTGTTTACTCTCCAAACTTGTCTTCCTCACTTGAAGTTTTATTTTTCATTAAATATATAACACCTGTTTTAAATTGATACAGTTCATGCCACAGCATTTGTTATAGTAGCTTACATGTGGTATAAGTAGCCTGTAGCTATTAGTGACTGTTTGTTTAGGCTGTCTCTACCAAATGCTCACCTGGCCATATTTTTCACTCCTTTCCACTCCACCAAGAACATCTCTCATGGTTAAAACCATTTCTTTGTTGATCCTCTGCTTAGAGGATTTTTATCTTAACTATTATATTACCTAATTTTAGTAATTGGGTTTTATATGTGTTAGCATCTCACTATTTCAAGATTTTATTGATAAACATTTTAACATTACCAATGTTAACACCTACTGTTAAGAGATACTTGGCGTGTTCTAGGGAATAAATGCCTTTATTGTACTAGTTGGTGGATCTTTTTCCTAGACTTCACATATTCAGTTAGAATTGAGCTTGGCCTCATGTAACAAAAATCTAAATACATTGGCTTAATTTTTTTCCTTTTGGTAATAGGAAATCTGTATATAGGCAGTTCATGGTTTATGGTTGTTCTCCAATGCCATTAAGGGCATAGGATTTTATTTCTTTACCATTTTTCATAGTGGCTTTTCCCCGAGTTAGCAAGGTGGCTTTTGTGTCTCCAGACTTTTCATTAAAGTCCTATTCCACAGACTTTTATTTATGTTTTGATCTCATTGATATTACCTGAGCTACATATTTGGTCATAGGCTGCAGGGTAGTTTGAGAAGCAATTATCTTATGTACTTTATTTCCATGTCACAAAGTAGTATCAATCTAATATGGGAGATAGTAGAATTTTGGCTAGATAACTAGCTATTAGCAGATGATAGGCAATCATATATTTTTGTTCTTTGAAACAGCTTTATACTTTAGGTATGTTTATTGCCAAGGAGAAACTGAGAGAGAGGCTAAATGCTGTTCAGCCTCACAGCAAATCATTGGTAGGGATGGAGGCATGAGCTCAGTCTAACCTGTCCAAAGCCCATCCGCTCTGCTCTGTATTGTTTGCATAATTTTGTTCACTTTGGGTCTTATTTAATGAGTACTATTAGAAATATATTAATTAACTGTGATGATCTTTTAGACTAGTGTGTTGGTATTTGAGGTGTCTGTAATAACTACAGTCTTTTTTATTCATATAATATTTTTGCTTACTGAGAGTAATTGTTCTTGGAAGATAAGGAACAAATATCTGGAGAATCAGATTACTCTGTTTTCAGGATGTTGTAGCTGTTACCTGCTTCCTTGTTTTAATTTTCTTCAACACTTAAGCTTTGCTCAAGCTGTAATGAGGTTTTCCTATTACATGTTGAGAACAGTAATGGTGTCTATGTAAGAATGATTTATGAAATTACAGTGCAGCTATTACTAATAATTGCCTTGGTCTATAGCCCCAAATAGACAAACCAAGAATTTTGAGGAAAATAAATGAAGAATAGCTTTTAAAAACTCTAATGGTGTGCAATTAGGGTTCCAGAATTAGGATACAAACTGCAAGGTTATTCCCAGTGAATATGTTTTAGATGTTTTGATTTTTTAAACTTCTATTTAATCTTTTTTTCTTCACTCCAGATTTTATTTTCCTTCCTGTCTACCCTCTGACTGTTCCCCATTCCATACCTCCTCCCACACCCCCCTCTCCACAAGGATGTACCTACCTCCTCATCTCCCACCCCACCAGACCTCTAAACTCCTTGGGGCCTTCAGTCTCTTGAGGGTTAGTTACATCATCTCTGAATGAACACAGATCTGGCCATCCTCTGCTGTATGTGTGTTAGGGGCCTCATATCAACTGGTGTATGCTGTCTGTTTGGTGGTCCAGTGCCTGAGAGATCTCGGGGGTCCAGGTTAATTGAGACTGCTGGTCCTCCTACAGGGTTGCGCTTCTCAGCTTCTTTCAGCCTTTCCCTAATTCAACAATAGGGGTCAACTGCTTCTGTCCATTGGTTGGGTGCAAATATCTGCATCTGACTCTTTCAGCTGTTTGTTGTGTCTTTTGGAGGGCAGTCATGATAGGTTCCTTTTTGTGAGTGCTCCATAGCCTCAGTAATAGTGTCAGGCCTTGGAGCCTCCCCTTGAGCTGGATCCTACTTTGGGCCTGTTGCTGGACCTCCTTTTCCTCTGGCTCCTCTCCATTTCCATCTCTGTAATTCTTTCAGACAGGAACAGTTATGGGTCAGAGATGTGATTGAGGGATAGCAACCCCATTCCTCACTTGATGGCCTGTCTTCCTGCTAGAGGTGGGCTCTACAAGTTCCCTCTCCCCAATGAAGGGCATTTCATCCAAGGTCCCTCCCTTTGAGTCCTGAGAATCTCTCACCTCCCAGGTCTCTGGTGCATTCTGGAGGGTCACCCCATCTCCTACTTCCTGAGATTGCCTGTTTCCATTCTTTCTGCTGACCTTCAGGGCTTCAGTCCTTTTGCCCCACCCAATACCAGATCAGGTTCCCCTCTTCCCCTCCCTGTCCCCTTTCCCACTTAGGTCCCTCCCTCCCTTCCCTCTTGTGATTGCTTTCTTCTCCTCCCAAATGGGATTGAGGTGTCCTCACCTGGACTGTGTCTTGAATATTCTGTACTTTTTTTTTTTTTTTTTTTTTGCTAATATCTACTAATTAGTGAGTACATAACATGCATGCTCTTTTGGGTCTGAGTTACCTCACTCAGGGTGATATTTTCTAGTTCCATCCATTTGCCTGCAAAATTCAGAATGTCCTAGTTCTTAATAGCTGAGTAGTATTCCATTGTGTAAAATGAACCACATTTTCTGTATCCATTCTTCTGTTGTGGGATATCTGGGTTATTCCAGGTTCTGAATATCACAAACAAGGCTTCTATGAACATAGTGGAACACGTGCCCCTGTGGCCTGGTGGGGTATCTTTTGGGTATATTCCCAAGAGTGGTATTGCTGGGTCTTCAGGTACATCTATTTCCAATTTTCTGAGGAACCTCCAGATTGATTTCCAGAGTGGTTGTACCAGTTTGCAATCCCACCAGCAGTGGAGAAATGTTCCTCTTTCTCCACATCCTCGCCAACATGTGCTGTCACCTGAGGTTTTGATTTTAGCCATTCTGATTGGTGTGAGGTGGACTCTCAGAGTCATTTTGATTTGTATTTTTCTGATCACTAAGGAAACAATTTCTTTAGGTGCTACGTCCGATAGAGGGCTAATATCCAAAATATATAAAGAACTCAAGAAACTAACCACCAAAAAACCAAACAACCCAATCAAAAAATGGGGTATAGAACTAATCAGAGAATTCACAACAGAGATATTTTGATTTTTAAATCCAGTACTCAGAAACAGCTCTGAAACTTCTTTCAGAAGACAAAGACAGCACTGGCTCCAGTTATTTGGCCTGCCCCGGGACTGACCGTTAGATAGAAGGAAGCAAGCCTGGTTAGTGTGCTCTCCTTCAGGGTGGAAAACTTTTAGCTGCTAAGAGTTTGTGTAAAGGTAACTTTGTATTTACTGTGAGGGATTGTTAGCAGAAATTATTCTCTTATGCTAAAGCATGCACTTAACATATACTTGTTCACTTAAATCTCTAATCTTTTAAAATAAACTCTGATGATGCACAGCACTGTCTGTTGTGAATGGTACTTGGGTTCGTTTCTCCTGAACTCTCACTACCATACTAGATGTTCATTTTAGGCAACAAGTATTTATTAACCTTTAAAAATGATTCCCTGTAGTGCCTGTTCAAGGATTAGACTTAGTTTGATCTTAATAAGCACCAAATAAATAAAAGTCTAGAAAAGCTTTTTACATATTTATAGCTAATACTAGAAAAAAGACCCAAAGCAGTGAGCCATTTATTATGTCGTATAGCTTAGAATTGAGAAGCATTGCAAACCCTAAGAATAGAATTCTTGATTTTTTGCTATAGTATGTACTAAAATAAGTTTTTCAGTGCTTATGTATGTTTTGGTCATTTTTTGATGTTATCTGACACTGCTTAGTGCTTATTATACTTATTCCTCTAAAATAATAGTTTAACCTCATAGACATAGTAGATCTGTTTTATGGCTGGGAGAAACCAAGGAAAGTAAGTGACATAGGGACATTAGTTGCAGTTCTGTAAAGACACCTCTTTCCATGTGGCCTTTCATTGAACTGGTGACAAAAGACGTATGTAGTATAGCATTAAAGTATTTTACTAGATGGTAAGGGAATAAAAGAATCTATAAATCTAAGCTCTCAGAAATGGTTTTCCACGTTTTTAGTGTATGTGTGTCATATAATGGGACATTGTAGATTGATAGGGAAATTCCCCGAGGAGACAGTCATCTTGATTGTCAAATATTTGTTAAAGGAACTCTTTCATCCTCCACTTTTATATTTTATCTCCTTTGCAGTGTTTCACAAGAGAATTTTACTGACTTATTAATTATAATCTGTGCCGATTTCAATGATGAATAAATACTTTGGTTAGTGAAAACGTTTTCAAACTAGAGATGGTGAACAAGTGTGTGTCACATTGAATTTTATTTATTTTACCTTTTCAATCCTCTATGTACTTCCTGTGGGAATTATGTAAAATTTTCTGTGTATTCCCTCATGTGTCCATTTATATTTGTCCACAAGTGCATAGATTAAAATATTGTAGTAGTAAGATCATGCTGTGCATATCACTCTGGCTTGTTCCTTTTCTCCCTTAGGGATAAACATTGGGGAGATTTACAACAAATAGACATACTGTTCCTTTTAAAACCATGCATTATATTCTCTAGTTTATAGTATCTCGGTGCAAAGATTTAAATATTTCCCTGTTAATAGAGTCTCCCTCCAACTTACTCCTCCTTTTTAATTCCTTTTTTTTTTTTTTGGAAAAAATATTTCTTTTAGTTTTTGAGAGTATAATCACATAATTCCCCCCTTCCCATTTCTCCTTCCATCTTCTCCCATATTCTTCTCCTTGTTCTCTCTCAGATTCATAAAAGAACAACCTTCTTTGCAAGGGTTTGATGTGGACAGTAATATACAGACAAAAATATAATTGATAAATTTAATAAAGGTACATTTTTAGTGTTTAATGTGTGTTAGAGCTTATCCACATAACTGTGAATTAAGGAACTTTTCTGCCATCTTAGAGCTTGTATTTAATGGGGAGTTGACGCTGAACAAGTGTGTGTGTGTGTGTGTTTATGGTGTATGCTTACATATGTGCATGGTGAGGGTATACATACTTATTTGCTTACCCTCTCAGAGGCCAGAGGAAGATGTTTAGTATATTGCCTTATCATTATTCCATATTGTTTCTTTAAGACAGGGTCTCATGGAACCTAGGGCTAGGCTGGCAGTCTTCTTGTCTCCAGTCCCTCCAGTGTTGGGGTTACCACCCACCCAGGGGGTTTCACAGGGATAGTTGGAGCTGACTTAGGTCCTTGTACTGTGTTCTAACCCACTGAGTGATCTCTCTAGCCCCTAAAAGGACGTTTTAAAAATAAAGCATGGGACATATGGGTGAAGACTTTATATATGAATCTTATTACACAATCCTCCCCTCCTGGAGTTAAGAAAGCTCATCCTTTGTATCTCTACTTTAATCATTGGCTGAGGGCCTTCCACAGGACAGTGAGACATGAAACTTTCTGGGCAAGGTGACTCCATTGAGCAAAGGGCAATTCTAAGAAGTGAGGAGCAGCTCTAAGTCATCGACAGCACAGTTATTTAAGTCTTAAATAGTTTTAGTTAATACATGAGTAGCCGCTACTTAAAATACATGGTTAACAGTTCTATTTGTTTGTCTTGGGGTTGAGGGGATATTTGAGACAGGGTCTCACTATGTAGCCCTGGTTGGCCTAGACTCACAGAGATCTACCTGTCTCTGCCTTGAGTGCTTTAATGGGATTAAAGCCATGCTTAGTTCTCTGGGTAGCATTTTTTTTTGGGGGGTGGGATGGGCTGTGATTGCTTTTATATCCTATCTACTTCTGCATGCCTTCATCAGTCTATATCATTTTTTGATTCATTTTAAAGTAAAATGTACTCATTAGTATGCTCTTGCTAAATATTTAAGCATGAAATCATTAGAGCTCAAATTTGTTCTTTTGAGTTAACATTTACATATAATATATAAGTCTGCTATAAACATTGCTGAGTTGTGACATGTGCATTCATTCACCTTTGCACCCCAGGTCCTATCAGGTGAAGACTATTACCAATTGCAGTATTATTATAGTATTACTATTTCCAAACAAATCAAAATTTTAGGTTGTTGTCAGCACTTTCAGTTTGCCTGTGCTTTATTTGTTGTAGTGCTGGGAGTGACCCTGGGGCCTTATATGTACTGTGAAGCTCTGTACCACTCATCTGCTCCCAGCCTTTTACATGTATTTTAAAGTTATCAATCTTTTGATATTGATGTAATTTTGTAGTTCATATGTGGCAATATGTTAACTTGTTCTGTCACTCTTCTTGTATACCTGACTTTTAAGTATTATTTTCCTGTTTGAAGAACTCCCCTTTTTTGCATTTCTGCTAGTCAAATATTGTTTGCTTTTCTTTTTAAAATTAATTTTTATTTTTTTATTTTTCAGAGAATTTAAAAATCTAGTTTTTTTTAAACATTTATGTTTAATTGGTTGAATATATGGACATGCTTGTGAATGGTTTTTGTGTGAAAGGTCAGAGGGCAACTTGAGGTAGTGGGTTCTGTCTTTTGCCATATAAGTTCTAGGAATGGGAGTAGGGTCATCAGTCTTGGTGATAAGTGCCTTGGCGCATGCCTTTAATCCCAACAATTGGGAGGCAGAGACAGGTGAATTTCTGAGTTCGAGGCCAGCCTAGTCTACAAAGTGAGTTCCAGGACAGCCAGGGCTATACAGAGAAACCCTGTCTTGAAAAACAAAAACAAAATAAAAACAAAAAACAAAAACAAAAACAAAAAAAAACACAAAAAAAACCAACCAAACAAACAAACAAAAAACCAAAAACCAAAGATAAGTGCCTATAGAGGCTGAGCCATCTCCCTGCCTGAGAATAGAGTTCTTGATTGGTACCTACTTTTAGTTAGAATCTTCATTAATTTTAAAACAACCTTTTTACTTTATCTTCATTAAACAATTCAGAGTTCAGTCAGACTCTTAGAAGATGTCTTCCATTGTTTCCTGTCCTTCCTTCTGTTGAAAGGCTTCTCTGAGTTTAGTGATTGTTGCCGTTTTTAAACATGCAGCGTTTTGTTTAGCTGTTTCAGAGATGTCTTTCTGTCGTAGATGTTGTTGCTATTGTGGCCGTGATTCCCTTGTTTTTATTGTTTTGTTTTATTGTTTTATTGTTTTGTTTTAACAGACAGAGCTTCATGTATCTTATTAGTTAGAAAATTCTTGCTTATCACCTCAAATATAACTTTTTCCTAAGTTTTGATGCTTTCTGAATTTTTAGTTGTGTGTATGCTACACCTTTTTGGTGGGTTGCATATGATGCTAATAATCTTTTCTACATTTTCCAACCTTTGTGTTATGATTTGGAAATTTTCTGTTGACAAAAGATTTTTATGTTTGTGCAGTTTTCTTCACAGGACACACAAAAACATACAACACTATAGAGAAATTTTGTAGAAAAGGAAAGCAAAGCTATAGGCACAGTAAGTTAGATCACAGGGAATATAGAGACAGGCGTTGTTTATTTTTAGATATACAAAAGAATCATATGATTTTAGTGCAAAGAAGAAAGGCAAGGAACAAAAAGAAGATAGCTCTGGTTCGTGAACATAAGTACTCTTGAGATGTGGAATAATTCTGGCTTGTTAATGGGAAGTCTGAAGTTTTATAGTGTGTGTGTGTGTGTGTGTGTGTGTGTGTGTGTGTGTGTGTGTGTGTTTGTGTGTGTGTGTATGTTGGGGAGGTAAGGAGGGTGGAAGGAGAAATGAAGGTGGAAGAGGAGACAGGAAAGTTATTCCAGAATTGGAGACTTGAATGAAATAAAGGAAATATTTATCACTACTAATTATTTCTGTGAATCTTGAGTGCTAATGTTAGTAGAAAATTTGAGGAGTTTATTTGTGGTTGCCATATGATACCAGGGAAATAAGGGTCTCTTATTAAGATTCTTAGTCTCATTAATTAAAAAAAGTTAAGCATAGTTTTATTAGAGTTTAAAAGAAAATCCCAGGGCAAGCAATCTGTAAATCTTGGCAGATTCCTGAAGGAGGAGAATGGAGAAGACTAGGGGGAAAAAGCCATTTTGTTTGAGTCAAGCTAGTGTGGAAGTCAGCCACATGGTGAGGAGGGTGTAGCAGGAATTTTGTCTTCACCACTTGAGCTTCAGCCATGTAAGTGGCCTCTGGCCATTTCCCCAACTGGACGTGGGGTAACGGGGATATTTAGGAGTGTCTAGTCATTGAGTTTGCCAAAGCATTTTAAGAATAACTCGTGTGTGTGTGTGTGTGTGTGTGTGTGTGTGTGTGTGTGTGTGTTTTCTATTCCTGCATCTGAGATAGCTCCTGGGCAGGTGCATGTGCGACCATGTGGGAACACAAAGCAGTACAGACAAAACTACATGGAACAGAGGGGACCTTTAAACAGTGAAGCCCAGAGTACCAGGAAAAGTATACTTAGGTTTTGGGTGGCATTGGAAAGATAGAGAAAAAAGAAAAAAACAAAAAAGTATAGCTGTACCACACAGTTAATTGTTGGTATGCTTTTAAAAATAAACTTACAAGTATCTTGAATGGAAAAATGTCTTGTTAAACTTACTTTACCTGCTTTCTTTTGTAGTTTTATATTAAAAGAGCACAACCATGTTTCGGAATAGCCTCAAGATGCTTCTTACTGGTGGGAAATCAAGTCGGAAAAACAGGTCAAGTGGTAAGTGACTACCCTCTACTTACTGTGTGTGGCAGCTTAGAAGTACAGGCCATCTAAAGGATCCAAGCTGATGCTATCATACTTCAGATTTTTATTAAGCAGTTTATTAAATTTAGATAAAAAGAAGGTTTACTTTTTTATAGACTGCCATATTCTTTATTAGGAGGTGGGAACCCTTGAATACTTGTCAGCAGCTGTCTGTTAAAGAAACTGTGAGGGAGAAGTACTTATTTCTGTTTTATGGGAGAATGTTTCTGGACATCTGTTTATTAAAAACTCTAGACCTATGTTTATTTTTAAAATTCACTTAGGAAATTAAGGTAGTTATAGATACTCTTAGTGAAAGAAACCATTAAAAATAGGAACTGTCCCATAGATTTATACAGAAAGATATAATTAAAGGCACCACAGTACACCCATGTAATCCCAGTGCTCTGGCAGCTGAAGCAGCAGGGTCACAAGTTTAAGGCTCGCTGGTCTTGACTACCTAGTGAGTTCTAGCTCAGGACTGGCTTCAGGCTAAGAGCCAGTCTCAAAGAATTGAGTATTTTTATAAGTGCTAAAGTTTATGACAGTTTCGTTGTTGTTGTGGATGTATGTGTATTTATTTTTATTTTTAAAGAATGGAAGAATAAATCAGGTTTTCAGGTAAAAGAAAAAACTTTTGGAAGATGGTATTGAACAAAAATGTACTAGATTTGTTCATAAAGGATGATCAACTTTTGTGTTTTGAATGTTTTTAACCTGATTATCTTGAGCTTATTATAAATTTACATTGGTAGTATATTCATTATCATTATTTCAGATGTGGTGATTTACATTGTGACTTCTTGAAATTCAGATGTTTACATTTACTAATTTCCAAGTACTTGTTGGTTTTCTGGTTGTTGTTATTTTGAGTGACACTTCTATAACAACTAAAGGAAAACATCTTTTACTTTACTAGCATCAGTGACTGTGGCCACAGTTCTTTTTTTTCCCAGCTCTTTGATAGACACTGACTGGATACTTTTCTTTCAGTTAAATTAACATGACCAGGAGCAAACACCTGGCCCGTGGGTCTTGGTCCCACAAGCTGCCTTCCTTTTGGTGGATTCGTAGGTTATCTTCAACTTCTTTCTTATTTGTCCGCCTACTGGAGTTGCCTAGAACTTCTCAGGGTTATTTGCTAGAACAGCTCATAGATAAAGATAATTATCTAGATGTTCTCAATGGTACCTGACTATTTGTAGCATTTGAGCTAATGAACAAACTGTTTTCTCTGACTTGCTCTTGACCCCACCTGCTTTTGAGAAGATTAAAGTCAGGGCCTTGCATGTGCTAGCCAAGCACTCTACCATTGATCTGTGGTTCCAGCTCAATTTTTTTTTTTTTTTCAAGACAGGGTTTCTCTGTATAACCCTGGCTGTCCTGGAACTCACTTTGTAGACCAGGTTGGCCTCAGAAATCCGCCTGCCTCTGCCTCCCGAGTGCTGGGATTAAAGGCGTGCGCCACCACACCCGGCTCCAGCTCAATTTTTAAAAGAACTACTAGAAATTTAGTTTGGCAGGGCCTGACCTGTCTTAACTTCTCTACACTTAGGCTCTATAAGTCTTATTCAGAAAGTTTTACTTTATAAAAGTCAGTCTTTATAATACCTTATGTTTTCTCCATAATCATGACATTGACCTTGTCTGGAATAGACTTGTCTTTTATATTTGAACTACTTAAAAAAAAAATCCTCTTCGACCATCAAAGTTGTGCTTATATTTCACTCTGTCTTATAGTGATCATTCTTTGGTGATCTCTACTAGGGTGTTTATTACCTGTCTTCCCAGTGTGAAGTTAAATGAAATACTTTCTATTGCTTATGAGCTTGCAGAAATGCTTCCCTACTATAGTTTAATTATCCCAAGGATCAGAAATGCACACTTGCTTCCTGTTATTCCTGCAATAGTTCATACTGTCTCTATTTTTATTTACTAATCTATAATTGAATTGCATTGGAAGAAAATGTAAAGAGATCATGTGTTTAGTGTGAATTGTGTTTAGTGAAGCATGTGTTGGGTAACGGTTATATTCCATTCACAAATGTCCTGTGTGTCACAAAGAAGGACAGCTTTGACACATATTACCTCTGTTCAGCTTTGCAGCAACTTCCACTCCATCTTTTTTTTTTTTTAAAGATTTATTTATTTATTATATGTAAGTACACTGTAGCTGTCTTCAGACACTCCAGAAGAGGGCATCAGATCTTGTTATGAGCCACCATGTGGTTGCTGGGATTTGAACTCCGGACCTTCGGAAGAGCAGTCGGGTGCTCTTACCCACTGAGCCATCTCACCAGCCCAACTTCCACTCCATCTTATGGGTGAGAGATGAAAACTTTAGCTAACAAAGAACTAGCTGACCTGGGGATATGTGTAGCTCAGTGAGAGTGTATGTGCTTAGCACACAGGTGAAATACAGTCTTTAAATAAGAAACCAATGTTGTGTTGATTAGAAGCTCATGGTGTTCTGTGTTTAAGATATGTTATTAATTGCCTTTGACTTCATTTCCTATAACTCTCTGCCTCCCTTCACTCTGTTTCAGCCACATGACTTCTCCTACTTTGTCTTTTCTGCTTGCTGTTCCTTATGTTAGGTCCCTTCCTTCATTAAGGCCATAACTCATATGCCATCTTCTCATTGAGGTCTTTGCTGACCATTAGATCTAACCCTATTCCCTTAAACATTCCTCGTTAACATTGGCCCTTTCTCTTTTTGTCTCTGTAGCATCTATTACTTTTTATCTTAAATATGTCTCATTTTTCTCTCTGTCTTTACTTTAGAAACATATTTCTTATGACACATTATTTTTTTCACTCTTTCTCTTCTCAACAGGATCTCACTATGTAGTCTTTAGTGACTTGGAACTTGCCAGGCTATAGACCAGGCTTGCTTTGAAATCCCTCCAAGTGCTGGTATTAAAAGGCATGCCTGGCCAGTTTATTCTGTTTTCAACTGTTGTGTCCTGTTTGTCACATAGCCAGTGCTTACTTAGTAACATTTGTTTTATGAGTAAATACCATTTTAAAGGAAACACCTTTTTAAAAATTTTTATTGATTATTTTATTTATTTACATTTCAAATGTTATTCCCTTTACCCCCTTCCCAGTCTAAACCAACCAAATAAACAAAAAAAGCAACTATCTTATCATTGTATATAAAGTACGATTGGTCACAGTAGCNTACCACTGTAATCACAGCTATTCAGAAGGCTGAGGCAGGGGAAACTTTTAGCCNAGTATTTAGAGGCTAGCCTGGGCAGCTCATTAGGACCTGTCTANAAAGAAAGAAAAAGGACCACAGCAATCTCACTGTTATTTAAGAGATGATCAAGAGGCTAAACAAGTGATCTCAGGACAGAAGAAGCAGAGGCTACATGGTGAGGTGTGTGGAACAAGTGTGGTTTATGTGTTGTGTGGGAAGTGAGAAGAATGAGAGGAAATCANGTGTGCTGGGGTTTCTGGCTGGAGACTGGCTAGTTTCTGCGCGGTTTCAGGTACAGTGTCNGTCTATTCAGCGGTTAGCTGTCTAGAAACATGTAGTAAGTTTTCTTTCCAGTGTAATTACCTTCATTTCNTGGGCTAATTTTAAATTTATCCTTATTATAGCAAGATAATTACTTTTCCTTAGGACTCTAAAACTGATACTCTTTTCTTTGTTTTTTGTTTTTTGTTTTTTGTTTTTTTTTTTTTTTTTTGAGACAGGGTTTCTCTGTGTAGCCCTGGCTGTCCTGGAACTCACTCTGTAGACCAGGCTGGCCTTGAACTCAGAGATCCACCTACCTCTGCCTCCCAAGTGCTGGGATTAAAGGCGTGTGCCACCATGCCTGGCAAAACTGATACTCTTAAGTTTTTAGTGGTACACTATAATATTTTAGCCTAAAGATTTTTTTCACTATCTGCTATTATGGTTTGTTACTTATAGAGTTTGTAGTTTCCATCTTTGCTGATGGAGAAGGAAGACAGAGGAAACTGTAGNGTTTACACTATCAACACAAGCCATTATTGTGACCCAATTTAAAACAGTTTAAAGGAAATGAATTTCCATCTGTAGTACTTTCTCCACAGCTCAACTTTTATAAGANCTCTTGAGATTTAACATAGTCATTTCTTAGTGCTGATTGAAGTTCTTCAATAACACTTTCATAAATGATCAATACAAGCTTATTTTATTTATTTTTNAGGGTTGAATGAATTATCTTGTAGCCAGTTTGGTTGCAAACTTGTACCAGCCCCTNTGCCTCAGTCTTTCAAGACTTGCTGTTACATGAAGATGTGTATCATCAAACTCAGCTTATTTATTTTTAATGTTTCAGAATCAAGTTTTATTAGAGTAATACATATTCCTGTTAAAATCCAACTTACTAAGTGTGACTTTAGGCAAGGTACTTTAAAACCAAAACTGTTTTGTCACTTGCCAGTGGTGGTACTGTTTACTGTGCTGTCATTACCTGTGTCAGCTTGCCACCTAGTAGGTGTAGTTCAGAAAGGCAGTGAGTGACCGCTAGCAATTTCAGAGGACTGTTCTGTGTTGATCCTCAGCCAGAGACAGGCAGCTGTCCCTGCTTCCCCTCACTAGGGTGGTAGTGCATTTGACTCGACACTAAAGCAGAGAAAGCAATCTGATGAAGGGGTCTGTGTGCTCCATCCCCTGTCATTCTCAAAAGAGAAGGCTTTGTCTGACCCTAGACATTTTTTTTTTTCTGTTCTGGTTTGGCCCATATCTCAAAGTGGGACAGCAGTTTTTCCTAAAACTAGCAAGGGTTCCTCAATAAAAAGCAAATTTTGAAAAAAGATTAAATTAAGGCATTTAAACTGGTCTAATTGGGCATTATTGCTACATATCAGTTACTTTAAAAATGCAAGTGTGATGCCATATGCCTTTAACCCCAGCACTCTGAGGCAGAAGCAGGAGGCTTTCTGTGACTTTGAGGCCAGTTTGGTCTACACAGTGAATTCCAGGACAGCTAGAGCTACATAGTGGACCCTGTCTCCAAAACCAAATACAAACAAACATCCAAGTATATATCGGATATACTATTTATAATTGTGTATTAATTAATTTTAGAGTATACAATGAATAAAAATACTGAAGGAATAGATTCTGGTTTCTTATTTAAGAAGGGATTTAAGAAATAAGTTACACATCTGATTTTGTTTCTAATGGTCTATTTTTTTTTTTAAGATTTTATTTATTTATTATATGTAAGTACATTGTAGCTGTCTTCAGACACTCCAGAAGAGGGAGTCAGGTCTTGTTACGGGATGGTTATGAGCCACCATGTGGTTGCTGGGATTTGAACTCCGGACCTTCGGAAGAGCAGTCGGGTGCTCTTACCCACTGAACCATCTCACCAGCCCTCTAATGGTCTATTTTTATACCACATTTTAAAACAGTGTTTTTAGTAAGAAAATAGTAGCTTTAATACTATAAAGTTTTCATTTGAATATATCAAGTTTTTCAAAAAATATATAAATATTTTAAGTAAAAAAAGAAAAAGCCTCTTCAGTGTAAATTGGCCCTGAATTTGTCATCATCTCGCCTCCATTTCCTGAGTGCTGGGATTATAGACGTTATGCCACTGTTCCTGGCTCATTTAAAAACAAAACAAAACAAAACAAAAAGAGGTACTGTCCCATGGTCTCCTTATGCATAATCAAATACATACTCATGCATATTCATTATCCCTCTCTCTCCTCTCCTTTGGTAAAGACAGTTCATACTTTCAACCTTCCTGTCACCATCTCCCAAGTGCTGTGATTATAGGTGTGCAGTTCTATGACTGTTACTATTTTATTTATAGGAATTTTGGTTAAAAGTCTATATATGCATTCCATTTATGAACACATAACAACAGAATGTTGATGATAACACCGAGAAGTGAGTGAGATGCAGAAAGGGATAGAATCTGTCTTATTTTTTTTTGTTTTTGGAGACAGTATTTCACGGTGTATACCTGTCTGGCAAGTTTCATGCATATCAAACATAGAATGTTGCTTTTATCTTGGCATATATAAGATACCTTTCATACTGAACTTCTATCTCCTTTACAGAAGAAAAATGAAAGTCAGAGTGCCCCTTCCTGTACCTGCTGTTTACAAAGTCCCTTTAACTCAAAATAATCTTTATGCCGAAGTAGCATTTTGGGCATGGAAATTCTGTGACTCAAACTTCTTATGAAAATGAAAGTTAATATAATCTGTAAGATATTTCATTAGTGAAATAATAGTGTTTAAAATATTTGATAAATATAACATTTTTTTATGAAAGTATTTTTAACTGTCTTCACATGAATATGTAGTGTTAAAATATCCTTTATGTCAAGGTTTAAATTTGGAAAATACTTTTGTTCCTCTTGTCATACAACTGATTCAGATTCAGCAAATATTATTTGTTTATTGTGGTCTTTGGCATTCATTTTTGGGGCTTCCTATATGCTAGGCAACTATTGCCTTTTGAGTTGTATCCTTAACCCTTTTTCCTACTTAAAAAAAAAATTCAATCTTTTCTTTTTTTACACTCCAGTTTTTTTCCCCCTCCTGGTCTACCCTCTGACCGTTCCACATCCCATACTTCCTCACCCCATCCCCACAAGGAAGTCCCAACCCCTTCCCCACTTCCCCACCAGACCTTTCCACTCCCTGGGACCTCCAGTCTCTTGAGGGTTAGGTGCATCTTCTCTGACTGAACCCATACCTGGCAGTCCTCTGCTGTATATGTGTTGGGGGCCTCATATAAGCAAGGAATGCATTTTTTTGTGCCTCAGACTGGCTTTGAACTTCCTCTGTAGCCCTTGCTAACTTTGTAATTAATCCTTCTGCCTCAGTCTCCCTAGTAATTCTTACTATAGGCTTGACCCACTCAGATAGTATACATTAAATATTTACTATGAATGATGTTACTTTTTAAACTATATTTGTATGCAAGGATTAGATAGTTGTATTAGTTGTATTAGTTTGAAATATGCTTATAATTCAAAAATTTGAGATGATTTCCCTGTTTGCTTATTGTAGATTTTAATTGGAGGAACCTCTAGTTTTGATTAGGAAAGACTATAGTATGCAGCATTTATAGCTATTGTAAAGTTGCTTAGGGAGAAGTCAATGCCAGAAATTTTTTTTTAATAGGAATAGATTCCTCTATCCTCCCTTGTACCCTTAGTTCATTATAATATAATGGGTCATAATGAATGTCTCTCATTTGATGCTAATTTTCTGAGAAAGTCATGTTATTCTAGTGTTTTGGTATTTCATATATATATATATATATATATATATATATATATATACATACATACATATAAATACACACATATAAATACACACATATTGAGTCACTTTGAACTAGATTAGCAACTCTCAATGCATGGGATATAATAGATCAGGTATGGTAATCATATGAACACACATAGATGCAGAAAACCCTGTAAGCAAGTTCAGCATGTCTTCAAGATAAAAGTCCAGAAGAAAGATGTCAGTATAATAAAGGCTACATGCACACACACACACACACACACACACACACACACACCAGCCATCATTATACTGAATATATTTTTCTAGAGCCAAAATTAAGAATAGGATGTCTACCCTTTTTATTCTTATTCAGTATATTTCTTGAATGCATTGCAGAGCAATAAAGCAAGAAAAAGAAATTAAAGCAGATAGGAACTGGATGTGGTGGCCAACTCTGATAATCCCTACACTTAAGAGAATGAGGCAGGAGGATTGCCATGAGTATAAGGCTACATAGTGAATTCCAAGATAGCCTGGACTTTACAGCAAGACTGTCAAACAAATCAAATAACCCCCTCAAAAAAGAATGCAAGTAAAAAAATGAAGAACTAAAAGTGTACCTATTTGCATGTGATATAATCCTTTACTTACAAGCTCTTGAAGAGAGCACCCAAAACCTCTTAAAGCTGACTCACACTTTCAGCAAAATAGCAAGTTGAAAATAAACATAAAAATACTAACTCATATATATATATATATATATATATATATATATATATATATATATATATATTTGGTTTTTTGAGACAGGGTTTCTTTGTGTAGCCCTGGCTGTCCTGGAACTCACTTTGTAGACCAGGCTGGCCCGAATTCAGAAATCCAACTGCCTCTGCCTCCCAAGTGCTGGGATTAAAGGTGTGTGTCACCACTGCCTGGTGACATTAACTAGTCTATATACCATTATTGAACATGATAAGAAAGTGGAAATAAATCTTGGTTTATGATAGCTTCAGAAATGAAAAAAACTAGGAATTAACCTGATTAAGGAAACGAAAAATCTCTACAATGAAAACTTGATCATCAGAGGAAGAAATGGAAGACAACCCTAGAATAGGAAAACACATCTAATGTCTATTGATGGCACAGAATGGCATAGGATAAAGGGCTCAGGAAAAAAGATAAACAAACCACATAGCTATAACCAACTGATTTTTGACAAAGATGCTAAAAATATGTTAGAGAAAAAGTAGGCTCTTTTCACTGATAAATTGCTGCTGACCATACTGAATATTCACATATAGAATCTCTCACTTTTATAAAAATAAATCCAAAGATATCAAAGATCTTAAAGGATCTTAAACTCTGAAACCTCCAGAGGAAAACATACAGAAAACACTTATAGATACAGACATTCCAAGGAATTCTTAAGAATGAGCCTCTTAGCCCAGGAAATAATACCAAAAAAAAAAGCTTCTGCACACCAAATGAAACAGTCCATTAATTTAAGATGCAGCCTAAGAAATGGAGAAAAACTTTGGCAGCTATTCATCTAACAGGGAATTAATATCTAGACTATATAAGGAATTGAAAAAATTGCCCCCCCCATTATTCAGTCAGTAAATGGGCAAATGAATTGATTGTTCAGACAATTTTCAAAAGAAGAGTGAAATACCCAAAATAATCAAAAGAAAAAATGTTTACCATTTTTAGCTATAAGATCCCCAGTACTGTATATGAACTGGTGGTAGCCCATGTCTGTAACCTCAGCACTCAGGAGGTAGAGGCAGAAAGATCAGAGTTCAAGGTCATCTTTGGCTATATAAAGACTTAGAAACCAGCCTGGGCTACATGATACCCTATAGAGCTCCAAACAAAACCCATTATGAGATTCCATCAAACCCCAGGCTGAATGACTGTAATAGAAACTAAGGACTATACCAGCTGATGAGAAGATACAGGGGAAAGAACCTACTTCACTAATGGGAATATAAGCTAAAAATAGAAGTACCATAGGATCTAGTTATCCCTAACACACCATCTTACTGTCTCCCTCTTCCTATCTCTTCTCTCTCCCTCTTTTCTCCCTCCTTTCCTCCTTCCCTCCTTTACATGAAGACACTGGAATAGAGGTATACGTGCTCACATTGTGTGTGTGTTTGTTATGTGTATGAATATTATTTAGCCATAACAAGATTATGTTACTTGCAAGAAAGTGGATGGAAACTGAGATCACCAGAGTTAAGAGCACTTGTACTTGGAGTTTCTGGGTTCAGTTCCCAAGCAGCTACATGGCTACTCATAACCAACTGTATCCAGGGCATCTGATGCTCTTTTCTGGTTTCTATGGGCATCCTTTGTGCACTCCTTCTGCACTTGGGAGGCAGTCAGGAGGTCAGGGTACTCTTCATCAACGCATGATTCAGAGCCAACTCAGGCCAATTAATACCTGGTCCCACATCCCCACCCACCCTCAAAATAATAGGCAAGGTAACCCACGCAGGTGATGAAGAACCAGCCTACCTTCATCTTAGACTTAAAAGCCATCTTACTGTAAAGACTGACTAAATTCATTCTTGTTTATGATTAAACCTCTATTTCTCAAGGATTGGGCTATGCCCTACCTGTAACCTACAAATGGTTTTGTAGCAATCATGTCTTTGCTTCAAAAAGTTCTTTATAATGTGACCACCTATGACTACCTATTTTGCCCACCAAATCCCCCATTGAACCCCCCCTACTCCCACACTGTAAAAGCCTTGACTTCCTCACATTCAGTGCTGACCTCTTGGACCCCGACTTAGGGGGAGGCAGCCCGTGTACACGAATAAGAAAAGAGTGCTTTAATTAATTGCTTGCCTTATTTAATTTGATATTAAAATTAAATGGCCATGATGATTTGGATCAGTGCTCTTTCTTCCCCATCTTTGGGATTAACAGCTTCCCATATACTAAACAGTAATCTATATCTACAAACTTTCTATTTTATTTTTATTTTTCATTTTGAAACAAGGCCTAGTTAATAGTTCAAGCTAGTAGTTAGTAGTTCTATAGTTCCAGTCTTGCCTTCTTTTTCAGTCTCCAGACTAGTTGGAATTGAGGGACTCTCTACCATCTGGCTTGGCTTGTAAATTGAATTTGAAGTCTGTGTAGGAGTTAGGGCCCCATGTAGAGCAATCAGTATTTACTCTTATCAGGAGACAATATGGTCCTCATGGTCATTATGTAAGAATCTTTTCTGTTTCTGGAACCCAGGTGAGTTAGATAATTGCTAAAAAGAATGGACAGTTAATCACTTTTAAGCTGATGATATACTTTTGTTTGTTTGTTTGGTTTGTTTGGTTTTTTTCGAGACAGGTTTTCTCTGTGTAGCCCTGGCTGTCCTGGAACTCACTCTACAGACCAGGCTGACCTCGAACTCAGAGATCTTCCTGCCTCCGGCTCCCAAGTGCTGGGATTAAAGGCATGTGCCACCACTGCCCGACTCTAATGATGTACTTTATTTGCCATGCTGAAAAGTTGTGATTATATTCCTAATACTGCAAAGGAGCCACTGCAGGATATTAAATTGTGAAGTAAAAAAAAAAAATTTTAGTGTCCAGCTCAGTTCTCAGTTTTACTTATTCTCGTAGTAATTGGAATAGTCAGAATTGACAAAATAGTCCAACTTAAAGCATCAGAGATATTATAATAAGAGGTACATACCTCCAAGAGCTTCCCTCAGCAGCCAGAGAGGATCCTAATCTTTTAGGGGTCTTCCTTGAGATAAACCTGGATCCTTGACTTCCCCACGGAAATGAGTTTCTGGATGATCCAGTTTGAAGTGAAATGGGGCTTTATTAGGAAGACAGTTTAGCATAGACTTAAATGTGGGATTGATGGGCACTCAGGGAAAGACTAAGGAGCACTGCTGAGTATAAGCTTCTCGATGGGATTGTGTTTGCATCCTAAAAGGAGCCATATTTACTGTTTTGGTGGCTCTTGTCATATGTAAAGCAGTGAGTAGTTCACAACCTGGGGGTCAGAACCCCTTTGGGGTCAACTGTCCTTTCATAGGGGTCATCTAAGACCTTTGGAAAACACAGATATTTACATTGTGGTTCACAACAGTAGCAAAATTATAGTTATGAAGTAGCAATGAAATAATTTTATGGTTGGGGTCACCACAACACACAGAATTATTAAAGGTCGTAGCATTAGGAAGGTTGAGAACCTTCCTAGGGTTGCAAAAGAACCTGTTTTCCCCCTTTCCTTTCTTTTTTGATAATTGAGATTGTTGGTGGCTCTAGAGGAGGTGTGGTGGTGGGGATTACAACCCAATAAGATAAAACTCTGATCGAATGGAATTTCTTCTGAGAGTCCTAGAAAATTGCAGGTTTATAGCTGGGAAAGGAGAAAGGCCATATATACTTAGGCCTTAGCATGATTCATTGCTATTTTATCATCCTTTTTTGAAACTGTCTATGTATTAAAGAAATATTGTCTCTATGTTAACAACCTTTTCAGTAAATAATAATGGTGTTGGAATTCTTGATTCTCAGGTAAAGAAAGGCTTCAACCCAAACTCTGGGGTCAGGAGCTCCTTATCTTTCCATATCCTCATAATCTTCCTTGCCTTTCTCTCCTGTCTTCTAATGTAGAAGGTCATACAACTTCCAGTAGTAGGAAGATAGCAGATAGTTTCATTCTGAAGCTCAGTAGGATCATCAAAGACTGCGCTACTGCCCTTTCTACTTGGTGATTTTCAGGGTATTGGTTGATATTTTAGATTATTCTCATGAAGCAGCCTTACCTTCAACTTTGACCTCCTGCACATAGCATTGTTCAAAAGGCAGTAGTCCTAGGTGACTGTTTTTAGGATTAAAGAAGACTGTCCTGAAAGCCACTCATGCCCCTCCCTCATTCACCTCAAACCCTGTTAGCCGAATTGTACCCTGTAATCTTTATTCAACCAGTTAATGGAATTGCAAAGTGATTAAGATTCCTTCCCTAATCAGAGATTCCTCCCAAGGTTGAAGAGAATTGTAGCTTTCCTAGGAGGAGCTACCTCAACTAAAGCCAGGTTCCCGTTAGCACTAAAGAAGGCCATTGTGGGGCTGGTGAGATGGCTCAGTGGGTAAGAACACCCGACTGCTTTTCTGGAGGTCCAGAGTTCAAATCCCAGCAACCACATGGTGACTCATAACCATCGTAACGAGATCTGACGCCCTCTTCTGGAGTGTCTGAAGACAGCTACAGTGTACTTACATATAATAAATAAATAAATCTTTAAAAAAAAAAAAATAAGAAGGCCATTGTGAAGTCTGCCACTTTGTTTGCTAGTCTTCTTGTGGGTTTATTTATATATGTTAGCCTTTTTTTTTTTAAACACACTAAACACAACAAGGTCTAGTGAGGAAGTCTGGGCTTTAAAGTTAAAACATGTAAATATGTTTATGCAACTTCTATTTGGTTGCCAAATGTCCATACTAAACCATGGAAAATGTGACAATTAAAGATAAAAATACGGGAGCTGAAGAGGTGGCTCAGTGGTTAAGAGCACTGTCTACTCTTGCAGAGGATTAGTGCTCATATCCCATCAGTCATACACAAGGGGATGTGATGCCCTCTTCTGGTCTCTGTGGGCATCCCCATTCACTTGTATATTAAGTACATGCAGACATACATAACTGTAAAAATGAAAAGGATTAAAATAGCATTTAAAATCAACCAAACAAGAACAACAAAACATTTACGTAACAAGTAAAAACCCAAATTTGCACAGATAGAAAAAGATGGGAAGAATTTGTGTAACTTTAATTTGATATAAAGATTTCATAAATATAGAGGTGTTGAGTAAGTGAGCCTTTGAGTGTGCCATCCTTGAAGATCCTCGTAGTACTCTCTGATCTGCAAAGCTGAGGTCTAGGCCTTAGATGAGAAGGTGTTAGTGTGATAGGCCTGGGAAACTGAACTAACCCTTGACCATTCCAGAAGATAGGTTTGCATGATTGTTCTTGTGCTGGGGGGGGGGGGACTTTTTGCTAGTCTGAAATAAGAGCAGATGGAAGATTTCCACTTACTTTTTCTTTTGAAAAACCTGTTTTTTAGGTACTTTTTAAAAAAAAATTTCTAGGGGCTAAATTTTTTCAAATTCAAATATTAGTAACAAAGTTTTCTGGTTGTTTTCCTTTGGCTATCTTTACATCATCTTCCATCCTATAAACAAAACACTTGACTAGGTATGTTCACTGGAAGAGAAAGAAATAATATTGGGGTGGGGGTTGGCACAACTGATAAATTTCAACATAATATCTGACTGTATTGTTTTGCTCCAAAAATTTACTATATGCCCTATTCTGTTACCTGGTACTATTCATATGTAGACGGTCCAGTCATTTTCTCGGGGTATTATATTGTCATTCTTGGCTTCTCTTGAAAGTGGATGGCCAGGTGCATTGTAAAGAAGATGTTTTTGTTAACTTCCAATAGAGCTATGTTCTAGAGTAAGAAGACACTAAAACATTTCTTCTCTCCCTCCCCTCTTCTTTTTGTCATCTTCGTATTTCTGGATATATGACTGAGAAGGGTAGATAGGCAATGGAAATTATGAGGCTGTGGCTGGAATGGAGCTCCTTGCCTGTGTGTTTGATTGAGTTTCTTACCAACAAGAATTCCAGCACAATTAACAGCATTTGCTGTGAAGGTTGCTGATTTGAAAAGAAAATTCATTTATAAAGAGATTTCTTAAAGTAGCAACTAATCAGGTGTTAGGGCTGTGTTAGACCACGTGAGAGGCCTCATTCCTTTCCTCAGTTATTTCCCAGGAATCTCAAACAAGACTGTTAACTGTTTACAGTGAAGATACTTTAACTTCCCTGATATCTAGACTTTTACTTTATCAATTGTAGTCCTGGTGGGTGTCCCTCAGGAAACACCTAGTGATCTCATTTAGTTAGATGTCTTAGGAACCCTTTGAAGATAGTAACTTCAAACCTCACCAAAATCCTGTGTGACTGCTGTTAAAAATAAATGGGTGGTGGCACATGCCTTTAATCCCAGTACTTGGGAGGCAGAGGCAGGTGGATTTCTGAGTTCGAGGCCAGCCTGGTCTACAAAGTGAGTTCCAAGACAGCCAGGGCTACACAGAGAAAGCCTGTCTCGAAAAACCAAAAAAAAAAAAAAAGCTATGTCTCTTGGAGAAGCCCTTCCTTGTTCATATGGCTTGTCTTTCCTTCTGAGTGGTTTTCTCATCCTTATACTCAAACTCTGTATTAAAAATACCTTTAAAAAAAAAACTAACTCTGCTTCATAGATAGATGAGTTTTTGAAACTCTATTCTGTGTAAAAGCCACAAGTCCTTGCTTGGTCTAAAGCAGGGTCTTTAGAAATCTAGGGGAATTCCTCAGGCAGCTCCACCTCCTGCCTCTGTTTCCCAAAACATGGATGTAGTGAGCACCTATTATATGAAGTACTGAAGTACTGAGTATTCATTCAGACTGGAAAGAAATGTAGCAGTTTTTGGAGGAGGTGGTGATTATTATTGTGTCCTCAGAGTAAGCTAGCCAGTTCCACAAGTCGGGGATGAAGCTTGAGGCATAGGTACTGCATAAATGCATGGAATTGTGATGGAATTGTGATGGCAGCTTGATAATCTGGTTGACTGACATTTCTTCTGTTTACTAATTCTTATTTTTTTTTTAATTATTCAGTCCAAATAGTGGAACATAACTACCAACGTCTAATAGTTTAGGAATCAAAAGGGAGATTTGGGCCAAATTCATAAGACCCATTGCAACATGACTGTTGATGAATTAACTCCGGTCTAACTTAGATCTGATATTAACCCTTAGATCAAGCTAGTTATACTTTTGCTAGGAATTAATAAGTTTGTGATTATCCTCTTTTGGATAAGGTGCTGAGTCTAATGAAAATCAGCTGTCGAAGAGAGGCTATAAATTAGTAGATAGAGTGAAGGTTGGCAAAAGGCAGTTCTCAGACAGGGATATGGGTGGGGGTGGAGTCTGAGCACAGGAGTGTCTGTCCTCATGGAGGTAGTGTCAGCCACTTTGTTCACATGTGGGTGTATTCCGCTTGGATGCATTCACTGACCAAGAATCTATTACTTTGGATTTTGTATGGAGAGTCTCCTATGTAGACATGATTGATGAGATCACTGTCCATTGGTGGTTGAACTTGATCTTTATTCCTCTTGCCCTCCCCCAGGGCTCAAAGGGTTAATGCTGAAAGTTCCTTCCAATCATATGGTTAATCCCTATCCTGAAGCTGTCATAAGGCTTTCAGCTACTGGCCATACTGTTAACACATAGAAAAACACTCATCATCCCTGTCTTAAAATTCAAGAGTCCTAGAAGCCTTATATCTCTAAGCACGGGACTAGGATGAAATATGCCAAAACACTGTCCTGTCGTCCTTCTATAAGACTTTAAGGATCTCTATTAGGAACAGAGACCACCCCCCCCCCACATATTTCTACCGTGTCCCTTTGTCTCCATTATGGTAGTTCTCAGAATTTATGTTCAAGGATAAACACCATGTCTCTGACTTTGGTGACTGGTGACTGGTGGTGATGTTCATTTGGGTTTAAAGGGAAAAGTAATGAATTCTTTTTTCATAGATGTAAAGTTTGAGGTAATAATGAGATAACAAGAAAGTTTGATGAATGTGTTAGAGGCCCAGGAACTCATAGGAAGAGATCTAGGATTGGAAGTTAGAGCTATTCAGTGGTACTACAAGTTTGTAAAATGTGTCATAAGGTGTGTGTGTATATATGTATATGCGTGCATGTTTGTGCATGTATGCAACTATTAATTTAACATTTAGTTTACATCAATGCTATAGGTTAGATCATAGTATTTCTTTGTTGTTACACTTCTCCATTCATAACACTGGAAACCAATGAATTATTCTTCATCCTAGTGGTTTTTATTTTTATTTTTAGCATGTCACATAAACAGAATATTATAGTATATCACCTTTTAGGCTTGTTTTTTTTTTTTTTTTCTCTCTTTGAGACTCATCCAAGTTGTGTCGAGCAGAAGGCTTTTCTTATTGCTAACTGGTATTTCCATTGTATGGGTTCATTACAAATTGTATTCATTCACCTACTGGAAAACATTTGGGTTCTTTTCAGTATGAAATGATTATGAAAAGTAAACACTGATACACCTAGTTTCATTTTTTTAAGATTTATTATTTTTAACTATGTGTAGATGTTTATGTGCAGGTAAGTGCAAATATCCCTTGTAAATCAAGAGGCATTGGATCCCTAGGAGCTGGAGTTGTAGAAAGTTGTGAGCTGCCTAGTGTTGGGGTTGGGAACTGAACTTAGGTCTTCTGGAAGAGCAGCAGGTACTCTTTTTTTTTTTTATAGCTTTTTTCCCCCAATTTTTTTTATTAGATATTTTTCATTTACAATTCAAATGCTATCCCAAAAGTCTCTTATACCCTCCCCCCACCCTGCTCTCTAATCCACCCACTCCCACTTCCTTGCCCTGGTATTCCCCTGTATTGGAGCATATAATCTTTGCAAGATCAAGGGCCTCTCCTCCCAATGATGGCTGACTAGGCCATCTTTGTAGCAGGTACTCTTAACCACAGATCCATCTCTCATAAGGATACATTTTCATATTTCTAGGTTATCAGCTCCTAAGAGTGAGATGGTTAGTTTATATAGTGGATGTATGTTTAACTTTAGAAGAAACTACCAAACTATTTTTTAATGTAGTTATAATGAACTCATTTTTACCAGTCATGGTTAAAAACTTCCCATGGCTTCATATCTATCGGAGCATTTGGTGTTGCTAATTAAAAAATAAACTTTGGGCACATTATTATATGGTATGTAGTGGCATCTCATTTTATTTTGTCGGTGTTGTCAGTGAGACAGGATCTATTATGTAGTCAAAGCTGACCTCAAACTTAACAGCTGTCTGGGAGGCAGGGAAGCAGGGTGGAGAGTGAGGTTTGGAGATCCTTATACAGAAATTGCAGAATTAGCATATGGGAAACCAAGTTGGCATCAAGGAAGGCTGGAAACTCCTGGCAAAGATGGACTGGCTCACATCACTGGCACAGGTACAAAGTAACCCTTGGCTCATTATAATGCTAAAATGCATACCCCTAGTACTGATTTAAGATTTAATAAGATATGCATGAAGTTGTATGTGGGATTGCATTTAGCAGGTAGAGCTCACATTATACAACAGCCAGAAAACCTATGTGCTATATATGAGTTATTATTATTATGAAATAACATAAAATCTCAGATCCTTTATAGGGCAGGCTCTTGAGCTGCTGCCCTCTCTGCTCAGCCTGGTTCCTCCCTTGGAAGTGTATTTTTTTGTCTGCTGTGCTGTTCTGCTGTCGTTTGGTATTCTTTGCTCCGCTCTTCATTCAGACACAGGATCCTAGAATGTTGGTGGTGTTCACCCATTCTCAGTAGCAGCTGATATCAACTGTACTTCTGCCTCAAGTGTGGGATCCTAGGAGTGCACCACCATATGTCATGTATAGCATAGTGTACCTAGCACACAGGGTTGCTGGCCTAGCCACTGCAGTGTATGGGTTTTTCTACTTGATAAGTAACGTCCTTTCCTGTGCTTATTTGCCTTTCATGTGTTCTTTATTGTGAAATCTTTTCATATCTCTTGGCAGTTTTTATAATATTGTTTTACTCTTAGAGTTTTGAGAGTTTATTTTGTTTATTAGATCCAGGTCCATTGTTGGATCTGTGTTTTGCCTATGCTCTTAATAGTGTTTGATGATTTATCACTTTTTAAATGGATTGTGTGTGCTTTTGGTAGCACACCTAAAACCCTGGCCTAGGGTGTGTAGCTTTGTGGTAGAGCGTATGCTTAACACATGTGAGCCCTTACTTTCAATCTTTAGCCCCCAAAAGCTCAACTACAAAACCTCAAACAACAAAACGTTAAAAAAAAAAAGTTAATTAACCCAAGTTTTATCTTTTAAAGGGTTTATTTTAAGTTAAGGTCTCACTCTGCAATTCTGGCTGGCCTGACACTCATCATATAGACCAGGCTAGCCTTGAATTCATAAGCTCTGCATCTGCCAGTCTCTGTCTCCTGGGTGTTGGGATTAAAGACCTATGCTACCATACCCAGCTATAAATTTTTATATTTAGATCTCTGATCCATGATGGGCTGTTTTTAACACAAAGTGTAAAATTAAGATTGGTTTGTTTTTACATTGCTGAAAATATGATTCTTTATCCTTTGAATTACTTTTGGACTGTTGTTGAAAATCCTTGGCCCTACTTATTCGTCCCATTTCTGCACTGTACATTCCAATCTTAGGTCTGTGTTTCTATCATATGGTGTCATAGTTGCAGCTGTGTAAACCTTAGGAGAGTGTGATACTTCCAAATTTTTTCCACCCAAATTGTTTCAGCCACTTAAAATCATTTGCTGTTCTATAAAATCTATGGAATGCTGGTCTCTCTCTAAATCCTTTTGGAATTTCCCATTTTCTAGTGTCTTTCTCAAGTTTTTTCTTCAGAGATTTAGAGATTTCCTCAGAAAGGTCTTTCACCTTGTTGGTTAGGTTTAATTCCAAGATTGTGCCTTTATGCTGCTGTACATGGGAGTTTGTCCGTGATCTCTTCCAGTGCATTTGTTGTTGGTGTATAGAAAGGCTACTGATTTTTTTGGAGTCAATTATGTATCCTCCCACTTTGCTGAAATGATTGATGGTTTCTAGAGGTTTTTGAAAATCTTACTGTAAAATGTCATATCATCTGCGAATAGGGATCATTTGATTTCTTTTTCTGTTTTTATTCCTTTAATTTCCATCTTTTCCTTTATTGTTTCAGTCAGTGCTTCCAGCACTGTAGTGAAAAGGAGTAGGATGGTGGGCAGCCCCATCTCCTTCCTGACTATAAGCTTGCTTCAAGTTTTCCCCCATTTAGGATAAAGTTGCCTGTGGGATTTGCCATGTATATGCCTTATCATGTGGAAATAAGGTACCCTCTAGTCTATTTTCTTTAGGGCTTTTATAAAAGCGTGTTGGGTTTTGTCAAAGGTTTTTTTTTTTTTCTGTATCTGTTGAAATGACAATGTGATTTTTCTCTTTAAGTCCATTTGCATTACTTATTAAATTTATCGACTTATGCATGTTGAATCAGCTCTTCCAGGAATAAAATGAACTTGATCATGGTAGATGATCCTTATATGTGCTTGTATTTAGTTCACTAGTATTTTATTGAAGATTTTTGACTCTTTGTCCATTAGGGAATATTGGTCTGGAGGGTGTGTGTGTGTGTGTGTGTGTGTGTCTGTCTGTCTGTCTGTCTGTCTTAGATACTGGCTTCATAGAATGAGTTTGGGAGTTCTCTTTCTGTTAGTTATATCATTAAATCATTTATTTGTTCTTTTTCTGATTTTTTTTTTTTTGCACTTAAGGCTGTATACTTTCCTCTTAGAGATGCTTTTAATATGTTCTAGTAATTTAGTTGTGTTATATTTAAATTTTCATTTAGTTCCAGGAATATTTTGATTTCTTCTTTGATCCATTCATCATTCAGTAAGTAATGAGTTAATAGTCACATGTTTGCACACTTACTAGAGTTTTGTGTGCTTTTAATTTTAAGTTTTATTGCATAATAGTCAGATAGTATACAGATGATTATTTCAGTTTTTCTGTATTTGTTAAGGTTTGCTTCATATACCAACATGTGGTCTGTTCTAGAAGAGCTTTCATGTGCTTCTGAATAGGATATATATTCTTTGGCATTTGGGTAGACTATTCTGTAGTAACCTGTTAGGTCCATTTGATATAAGATGCCATGTAATTCTGTTTAGAGTTTTTTGTTTTGTTTTGTTTTGTCCAGATGGTCTATGTATTATAGAAAAAGTTCATCTAGGTAGTGCTTTTTAGAGAGCACTTATATAGAACTAGTTGATTTGATGGGAGACATGCTGTTTTGGCCTTTCATGCTGTTTTTGACCTGGGCATATAGGCATATAGGCTTTATTTGTGTGTGTGTGTGTGTGTGTGTGTGTGTGTGTGTGTGTGTGTGTGTGTGTGTCTCATGTGGTAATCTGGCCTTCCTTAAATTGGGCCAGTGCAGGAGATGCATGACCTGAGCTAGGCCAGGTAAAACAGGTAGATAAGCTGTTTAATTTAGACCATGGAAAAATGGCTCCCAAACTAAAGATGGGTCTAGAGCTAGGCCAGGCAAAATGGTTGGGTATCACAAATGAAGAAGGTTCACAACCACAGGCCTGGAGCCAGGCTTGTAGGTTTCCTGATGGCAGAGGGATGGAGTAAAGATGGGAGAGGGGAAAAGCAATTTATCTATGAAAGGAGGTGGCTTGATTACAAACAGGCTTCACCGCTCAGGTCAGAACTAGCTTACAGGCTGGCAGATGGCAGAGAGTTAAGATAAGGGCAGGAAAAGGGAAGTGACTTTTTGTTAATATAGTAAACCTGTATATATAAAATTGCTTTCTGACTTTGTATCCCGTGACCTTGCTAAACTCACTAATTAGTACTAAGATGTGAAGATTTGTATGTATCTTTGTTTATGTGTTTTTAATTTAAGTAGACAATGTCTTTTGAAGATGATTTCTTTTCTTTTTTCCTACATGTATGTTCTTGGTTGTATTCCTCATCTTATGAAACTGGTTAATGCGTCTAGTACAGTAGTCTAGCTGAGGGTGATGAGCATTATTTTCTTTTCTGGTACCTAATGTTAATGTGGGAAACATCCAGACTTTCTTCACTTTATATGATGTTAGCTGTAGGGTGTCATAGTTGTTGTTATTGTCCTCTTAATGGAGTTTCTATTTGTTCCTAGTTTCATAATTTTTTTCAGGTGTTATTTTTTAAGAATGCTTTTTTGCATCAAGTAATATGGTCATGTAATTTTTCTCTAAATGAGCACTATGGTAGATAATGTTCACATGTGTCTTAGTCAGGATTATGTTACTGTGAAAAGACACCATGACCAAGGCAACTCTTATAAAGGCAAATATTTTCATTGGATCTGGCTTACAGTTTCAGCAGTTCTGTCTATTATCATCATGGCGGGAAGCATTGCAACATCCAGGCAGACATGGTGTTAGAGAAGGAGCTGAGAGTTCTGTCTTGATTTGAAGGCAGGCAAAAAGAGACTGTCTTCCACAGGCAACCAGGAGAGGCTTTCATTCCATCCTGGTTGGAGCTTGAGTACTAGGAAACCTGAAAGTCTGCCTACATAGTGACTCACTTCCTATAAGGCCACACCTAATAGTGCCACTTCCCACGGGCCAAGCAGATTCAAACCATCACAACATAGTAGACCATATTTGAATAATTCATATAGAAGGCTATAGGGTGGAATAATGATTTTTAAACTACCCAAGTGGCCTAGCTTTTCAGGAAAAATAAATTTTTCACTTGGTGTGTTATATGTTATTGGATTGGATTTGTTAATATTTTACCAAAATTTTTATTTGTTTCTATAAGTGTGCTGGCTAGTCATGTCAACTTGACATAAAAATGAGTTACCTGAAAGGAGGGAACCTCAACTGAGAAATGCCTCCATGAGATCCTTCATAAGGCATTTTCTTAATTAGTGACTAATGGGGGAGGGCCCAGCCTACTGTCGGTGGTGCCATCCCTGGCCTGGTGGTCCTGGATTCTATAAGGAAGCAGGCTGAGCAAGCATGGGGATCAAAGCCAGTAAGCAGCATCCCTCCATGGTCTTTGCATCAGCTTCTGTTCCAGGTTCTTACCCTGTTTGAGTTCCTGTCCTGACTTCTTCGAAGATGAACAAATAAACTTTTCTCTCTAACTTGCTTTTGGGTCATGGTGTTTCACTGTAGCAACAGAAACCCTAACTAAAACAATAGGGAATATTATTGTTGTTGTTTTTTCTGGGTAATGCTTTTATCAATTCTTTTCTGTGTAATTCTGGCCTCAAAATGAATTAGAGGTATTTCTTTTTCTATCACCAGGAAGAAATCTTGTAGAATTGGTGTTACTTCTTTAAATGTTTAGTATAGTTGACTTGTGAAACCATTTGAACTTGGATATTTGGTTTCATAAAGTTGTTTTGTTTGTTTTTAAGCCATGGACTGTGCTTGAGTGTTCGTGTTACTGTTTAAGCTTGCATGTATTCCAGTAGTAATTACTTATTAAAAGATACATTTAGAAGGGCAGGTTCTGGTACTGGATGCTTGCATGTATTCCAGTAGTAATTACTTATTAAAAGATACATTTAGAAGGGCAGGTTCTGGTACTGGATAGCTGTGTGACCTTGAGAAGGTACTTCAGCTTTAAGCTCTTTGGTTCTTAATTTATTCATCTGAAAAACCAAGGGTTAGACTTAGTTGTCTCTAATGTATTTCCCCCTACTTTTTGTATTTTATAATTCTGATAGGATGATAGTGTATGCGTTTGAAGTTGATGTGAAAGCCCTAAGTGTCTGTTTCTTGATTTGCCTGTCATGCATTGAGCATTAGTTTTAAGTTAACTTTGCCTTTCAACACATGTTTATATTTTCTTCTAATAATTTTATGAACAAAAATGGGTAGAATTATTCCTGTTTCTATAGTTGTATATAATAGGCTAGGTATATAAAATAATTTTTTACATTATTTATAAGAGGATGTAAATGTGTTAATTTTTAATGTTTTCCATATGAAATTTAGAACTATTTGAAATGCATTTCCATTTAAGCAATATCCGTTTAGTCTTCATGATTTTTTTTAAAATCATACTCTTTTCCTACTTACTACAGATAATGTGAGCATTTTATATAAACATTCTTTTTTCAAAAGTGTCATGTTGTTGTACATTCTGTCATTTGTTGGTTAAAGCAAAGTGGGGGTAGCATACAGATTTACTGGCGAGGGAGCACTGACTTGCAGGCTGCAGCTGGAGGATTTTACGTAGGCACCTGTGGGTTTGAGTGCGTTCAATATACAGGCTGCAGTAGGAGGCTGGCACTGACTGCTGACTCCAGTGCACTCCTCGATGCTGTTCTGCTGAGTCCCCTACTGTCCAGAAGACAGACAGAATGGTGCAGCACGCTCAGGACTTGGGGGAAAATAACCGTCAGTATGATTCAGAGGTGGGTCTGCTACACTGATCAGAAAAGAGATTGCTTAACAAGTCTAGAGGCTCAGGAAGAGATCGTCATGTCAGATTTCTGTAGCTGTTTTAATATTTGATGATGCCCATTTAGGAATGAAACTATTATAGTTGTGAAATCTGCATGCCCTCTGTGTGTAGAGGTTCTGCTATATTGCATGTATAAGATTAGTATATGCATACATGGTAGCTTATGAACAGATTTGTTTTATAAGATGTATGTGGTTAGTGTATATATAGATATGTGTTATGAAAGGTTTTCTTTTCCTACTAGTATTAGCTTGGCTTTGTTTTTAAGTAAACACTTAGTGGGTTTTGTATTTTCTCTGCTCCATATTTGTTTGAGTTCTTGCCAATGTTTCTTTCCTTATATTGTTCATTTTATAATAGAAGAAATCATTCTCCAGTAAGACAGGGAAAAACACCAGTAGGATGAGCACTAGAGTTGGCACTTCATATTTTATTGATGACTGTAATGCAGTGAGTTCGCATTGCACATAGTCATGACTGAAATGATTACCTCTTCTGTGAAAGCAAAATGTTTGTAAGAACAGCCATGTTGACAGTGAGTGTGAAATAAAGGAGAGGAAGGAAGTGGGACAAGTAAAATTTCACTGTCGTTGGCTTTCTACGCTATCTCAGTATTGATCCCAGACTGTAGTGTTAGAAGCACTAGAGAAACAGTTTAACATTGAACACTAAAAATCACGAAGGCTTAGTCCCACCCCTACAAAGCACTGTACTTCTGTATGTGTATATTGTGGGTTTCTTTAGCTGCCTCTAACTGAGGGGCTGTCCAGTTGAGACTGGATACATTTTCTTAAGCCACACCCAACAGATTCTTCTTTTTTATGCTTTGGCTACTATTTTAATCCTGTGCTGATTTGTGACTATCATCTGTGGGATGACTTTTGAGTTTTAAAAAGAAGAAATATACGATATTCACAAGCTCTAGCTTAAGATGGTTTAAACATTTGAGTTGTTTTACTAGCACAGAAAATCAGTATGTTACTTGTGCAGCGTTTTCTCTCGCTGAGAGGAAGAGTGTTTGTGAGCTTCCATGATGACTTTATGGCACGGATTCTGATCACATAGATAATAGTGCTGCTGGTATATTATTTTGGTTATTTAGTGTTGTGAGTAAGAAAGTCCAAGTTCAGGTTTTCTTATTTGAGCAAATATTTATTGAGACATTTTAAATACTAGATTTTTATGTGGTATTAAAACTTGCAATGCAGACAGACTGATTTTTAAATCTATTTATAATGTTTTATTCCATAGTAAGGACATTTGTATGTGATTAGAATTAACAACTGTATGGCTGTCTGCCACTATGTTAGATTACCTCACCCACTTTACTGTAGACAGAAATAATACAGAATCGGCATTAATCTTAGTAGTCTGCAGAGTGCACTTATGTACTCTCAAAAATAGTTTCTTTTAGACAGAGCAAATTAGCTCTGTTGCCTCAGAAATTAACAAAAAAAAATTCTGAGGTATAATTCTGTTGTTTTTTTTTTTTTTAACAAACACCAAAAAATATGGTATTTTTATGTGCCAAATTTTATGACAGTAAATAGTTAACTATAGAGTGAAACATACTGTATTATTAGAATGTTTCATGTATCCAAATGTTATATAACCCTGATGGAATGTTGCAGATGAAACAAAGAAATCTGATTGGTTCCTCACAAGAAACAGCAGCCTTGAAATCTTTTTTAACCAGAGGCTTCCACAGCAGCCTGGGTGCTTAGCTAGCATCACAGTAACAATAGATGCCTTGGAGAAATTGAGGTTCTGAGGCCCCTACTTAATTCTTTTCTTTGAATAACCTGCAGGCTTTGTTCTTGTCAGCAAACAACTTCCCTTTGTTGTTACTAAGAGAGTGTTAAGTCACTAAATTAATAAACTTTCTAGATAACACTATTTATTGAAAGAAGAATCTCTCCAAAAAAGATTCAAGTGATAGAATGGGTTAATGAGTAACAATTTTTAGGGCATTCATGAAGTATGAATGAGTGGGACTTGATAAGAGACGAGTACATGGCGAAAAGTTTGAAGAACAGGATACTAACAGAAACTGCTCAACCCCACCATTCTCCATTATAGTAAAATTGCATTAAATAGTTGTCTTTTAAAGATTTCAGTGATATTTAGGAAGAGCACACTATAATTGCTATTCAAAGAATAGGATGCTGCAAGCTGAAAGCAATTGGAGAATTCTTGCTCTCTCCTGGCAACTATAGAACTATTGAGATAGGGGAATAAAAATATCTTAGCTTTCATATATTTATTATTGGCTAGATCATTTGCTGGGCTGTACCTTAAATCACAGTTACAAAGATTCCACCCTCTGTTTTTAACAGAAAATATTTAAAACATTTCTTAGAAGAAAAATTTTGTTGTTTTGTTTTTGTTTTCAAGACAGGTTTGGTTTTTTTTGTTTTGTTTTGTTTTGTTTTTTTGTTTTTGTTTTGTAGCTCTGACTGTTCTGAAACTCACTCTGTAGGCCAGCCTGGTCTCAAACTCAAGAGATCTGCTTGCTTCTGCTTCCCCAGTGCTGGAATTAAAGGCATGTGCCATCATGTCTAGCAAAAATTTGTATCTTTAGGCAGTATTAGAGTCTGGGAGAGGGACAATTACTATGAGCCAGGATCAGTATCTAAATAAAGATATCAAATTATTTTGAAATTGATAAAAATCATAAAAGGAAGTATATTTTAAAAGGACTCTGATACAGGGTATTTCCATAAGCACCAACTCTATCATACAGGTTCCATTCTGTACTTATTTTGTAAGCTATCTGATGAGCTAATAGAGTTGGCCTGAAGGCAGCTGGCTGGAAGTGTCACAAGCTAAAAGCAAACTGGCTGGCAAGGATTAGTAAATTTGCAATAGAGCTAGATGTAATTAAGATACCCGTTTGTTGAAAAAGGGTTTTATAAAGTAAGATGATGAGCTCAGATGTTTTTGACTATAAATGAATACTTTTATCAAAGGAAAATGTATAAATAGTTTTTTACAGTGTAAAAACATAGGACTTTATGATACTGATATAGCTATCTCTGTGAGGCTATGCCAATGCCTGGCAAATATAGAAGTGGATGCCCACAGTCATCTATAGGATAGAACACAGAGACCCCAGTGGAGGAGCTAGAGAAATTACCCAAGGAACTGAAGGGGTCTGCAACCCTATAGGTGAAACAATATGAACTAATCAGTACCCCCAGAGCTCCTGTCTCTAGCTGCATATATAGCAGAAGATGGCCTAGTCAGCCATCATTGGGAAGAGATGCCCCTTGGTCTTGCAAACTTTATATGCCCCATACAGGGGTCCGCAAGGGCTAAGAAGTGGGAGTGGGTGGACAAGGGAGCAGGGTGGAGGGAGGGTATAGGGGACATTCGGGATAGCATTTGAAATGTAGATGGAGGAAATATCTAATAAAATAAGTTAAAAAAAAAAGACATAGGACTTTATACTGTAAAATTTAACCAAACAAGGAAATCTCTTGTTGCAGTTTATTTAAGTTTGTTTGCCTGTCATTGACATTGTGTAATTCTAAAGCTTAGGTAGTTTTTGAGGGTATTGTTTATAAATTTTTCTTTTTTTTTTAAATATTTATTTATTTATTATATGTAAGTACACTGTAGCTATCTTCAGACACTCCAGAAGAGGGAGTCAGATCTTGTTATGGATGGTTATGAGCCATCATGTGGTTGCTGGGATTTGAACTCTGGACCTTTGGAAGAGCAGTCGGGTGCTCTTACCTGCTGAGCCATCTCACCAGCCCTATAAATTTTTCAAAATGATGTACAGTTAAGGTATAACAAAAGAGGAGGAACTTGTTATCTCAGAATTAAGGAAATTGGGGGAGAAGTTTCTGAGAGTTCTATGTATTTATTAGTATTTTAGATTAGTATACACTAAGGGTAGAAGAAAGTAATAGGACAAATTAGAGTTAAGACTTTGGGTATAGTTTTCAAAATGACTGTACCCACAGATCTTTATTTTAGGAAATATTTTCTAATTAATTTTTACACTTCAGATTTTATTCCCATCTCCACTCCACTCCACCCTCTGACTGTTCCACATACCATACTTCCTTCCCACACCCCTGTCTCCACGTGCATGTCCCCACCTCCCACCCCACCTGACCTCTAAACTCCCTGGGGCCTCCAGTCTCTTGAGGGTTAGGTGCATCATCTCTGAATGAACTCTGACCTGGAAGTCCTCTGCTGTATGTGTGTTGGGGGCCTCATATCAGCTGGTGTATGCTGTCTGTTTGGTGGTCCAGTGTTTGAGAGATCTCTGGAGTCCAGATTGAGACTGCTGGTACTCCTACAGGGTCACCCTTCTCCTCAGCATCTTTCAGCCTTTCCCTAATTCAACAACAGGGGTCAGCTGCTTCTGTCCATTGGTTGGGTGCAAATAGCTTCAATTGACTCTTTGAGCTGCTTGTTGGGTCTTCTGGAGTATAGTTGTGCTAGGTCCCTTTTTGTGAGTGCTCCATAGCCTCAGTAATAGTGTCAGGACTTGGGACCTCCCCTTGCTGGATCCCACTTTGGGCCTGTCACTGGATCTTCTTTTCCTCTGGCTCCTCTCTATTTCCATCCTTGTAATTCTTTCAGACAGGAACAATTATGGGTCAGAAATGTGATTGAGGGAGAGCAACCCCATCACTCACTTGATGGCCTGTCTTCCTGCTAGAGGTGGGCTCTACAAATTCCCTCTCCCCAATGTAGGGCATTTCATCCAAGGTCCCTCCCTTTGAGTCCTGAGAGTCTCTCACCTCCCAGGTCTCTGGTGCATTCTGGAGGGTCACCCCATCTCCTACCTCCTGAGGTTGCCTGTTTCCATTCTTTCTGCTAGCCCTCAGAACTCCTGAGGTGGAAGCAGAAGGATTAGGCGTTCAAGGGCATATTATGCTAAGTACTTAAAACACATATATGGATTGGAATTTAGAATACTTGTTTAACATGTACAGAGTGCTGGATTTAGTCTCAGCCACCACATAAACCTGGTGAACTAAGTCTGAATGAAGCCTAGCATGGCAGAGCAGAACAGTTTATCACATGGCAGCTAGGAAACCTGCTTTAGTGGACTTTCTTTTCATTTTTTTCTGTTTTTTTTTTCTTCCCTTTTTATTCTATCTGGATCCCTAGGCTATGGCATGATATTTTTTATGGCATGATATATTTAAGAGTGGTCCCTCATCTTAAAAGCTAATCCTTCCACCCAGTTGCATTCAGAGATATCCTTTACTAATCATAGATGCTTTTTTATCAAATCAAGTTGTTCATCAAGATTTCAGTTCTGAATTTATTGAAGTGTGAAGAACTACAATAGAGTTAGGCATGAAGGAGGGAGCAGGAGAGAGTTTTATGTTTGGATATTATGAGTTTTGCGAATAATTGATATATTCAAGTGGAGATTTGAAAAGGACTTTATTTGTAAGAAACATTAAATATTAGTCTTTTCTGTTCTGTCAAATACTGTAAAACATTTATTTACAACAAGGACCTCAAATCTTTACATTACCCTATCTTGTAAAACCTTTATGCAAATGTTTTAAGCCCCTTTATTTGGTACAATTTTTTTTACACAAAGACCATGCTGTATTCTCAGAAGTTAAATTATACTAATGACACATTCCTCCTTTCCTTCATTTTCTTTGTACCATTCTTTTAAAACTAAGGAATTGCAAAAGACTGTGAGGTTGTGCTCTAGCCAATGTGGAAAAGATATTTTAGTCAATAGCATCGGATTAGACTAAAAGCCAAATGACCTTCCTGTCCCTGTGTGCTTGCTCTTCTGCATTGCTGAGCAACAGTGCCTTTTGATAAGAAGGGAAGTTTTGCCTTGTTGAGACACTTTAATGGAGTGGTGGTCTTTTTTGCTGAGACCCTGAAGTTATTTCTAATAGACAGACTTTTCCAATTTATAAATACATAGATGAGTAGGAGTTCACCCAGTAGAGTAATGAATTTGAATTTATGTAGGAGAGAAATAGTAATCTATTAAGGTGAAAATTCATTTATATTTCACAGAGTTTTGCTGAAGATTGAGTGGTGTACATATGTAGCACTCTTCAGCCATTTGTCTTGGGTTTCTTTGGGGCCTAACATGTGGCTTCTCCCAAAAACTTATAACCTTGTTTTCACATGAGGAAACATCAGAAAATTCCAATTGAGGAACATTCCTCAAGACATTAAAGTCTAAGAAACTGTCAGTCTGAGAATCCTATGGAGACATGATGTCTAAATGTAATGGGTTATTCTAGAACACAAAAAAACATTAGCTAAAAATTAAGGGGATCTAAATAAAATATAGAGTCATTAGTTGCAACAAATGATTATATAAGGAACTGAGTATGGGGGTTGTGGGTTCCCCCTGTGCTGTCGTAGCAGCTTTTCTGTAAACACACACACACACACACA
>NC_034603.1:72998514-73004487 GCF_900095145.1 Mus pahari
TATTCCTGGAGTCCTTGACAACTATAGTTTTGTTCTTTTAGTTAGTTCAACATTTTTTAGCTTCCACATATAAATGAGATAATATAGTATTCTGGGCCTGATTTACTTTAGTTAGCATGGTCCATGTTTGTTGTAAGTGACAAGATTTGTTGCTTTTTAAAGTCTGAGTAGTAGTGCTTTGTAAGTTTTTTTAAATCCATCCATCCATTCATGAGCTCTTTAGTTGATTCTGTATCTTACTTACAATAAATAATGCTGCGGTGAACATGGAACTACATGTATCTCTTGAATATAGTGATATAATTTCTGTTGATATACTACATTTGGAACTACAGTTTTTAAGTTTTGAGGAACCTTAATATTGTTTTCAAAAATGTCTAAAGTTGTATTTTGTCTGATACAACTAGTTGTTGTTAGTTGTATCAGACTAACATCCAAACAATTAAAAAGAAAGTCTGTCATAACTATAAAATGTCCTCATATATATTGAATAGAGGCATTCAGTATGTCTGCCTCTGGGTTACTAACACCCCCATCAATAAACCTATACCAGCTCTCTGTAATAAATCCAGTATTAGAGTAGCCAACCTGCTTTCCTTTGGTTACTGTTTATACAGTTTCCATTCCTTCAATTTCAGCTTATTTGTGTCCTTACTGCTAAAATGAATCTCTCTTCAGGCAGTATACACTTAAATTTTTTCCCCTCCATTAACTACTTTTTGTCTGTTGATTGGAGAGTTGATATTTACATAGCTATTGATAGTAATTACTATTGCCATTTTGTTAGTTTTCTTACTTTTATAGTTCCTTTGTTCATTCTTGCAACTTCCTTTGATATTTTATTAATATTATTATTTTCTTAGAATATTCTACTTTTTTCTTTTTGATTACCATGAAGTATCTTTAGTTTATTTTAAGTTCATAACATCAAACACATAAGGAATATATACTTTAATTTCTCATTTTTATTAATACCATAGTTTCCAAATGTATAATTTTATACAGTCAATTTACCAATAATGTATAAATTGTATGAATATGGATATATCCTTGGAGGGAACTTATTGCTGAAATGCTGCCTTTGACCTACAGGCAGCTATTTTCAAAGTATGATAACTAAGTATTTTAAAAACATTTTTATCTTAACTTTTTAAAAAGATTTTTTATTTATTACTATATGTGAGTACCCTATTTGCATGTATGCCTGCATGCAGAATAGGGAATTAGACAGAAAAAGACATCAGATTAAATAGACAGTTGTGAGCTATCTTGTGGTGCTGGGAATTGAACTCAGGACCTCAGGAAGGACAGCTAGTACTTTGAACCACTTAGCCATCTCTCTAGCCCAGTATCTTTTGTTTACAATTAAAAGTTATTTATCTAACATCATTACAGAATCAGTGTATTCAAAATTTGACTATCTTCTACCTTTTACAGATTTATAACTTTGTTTTTATACTGTTATTTAACACATTTTCATCTCAACTGGATGATTTCCTTTTATTTTTTATAATATAGGTTTAGTGGTGATGAACCTACAGTTTTTGTTTATATGGGAAATTGTTTTCATCTCTCCTTTGTTTCTGAAGGACTGAAGTATTCTTGGTTAGAAGTTTGTTTTCTCAGAACTTTGGACATATCGTGGTAGTTAATATCTTTGTCTATGGGATTTTTATCAACCACTTACATAGTTGTTTCTTGCTAATGTAGAATGGAGGTAGGTTTCAAGGCCAGCTTGTACTACATAGACACTGTCTCCAAAACACAACTGAAATACAGTGAAGCATGGTGACCTACACCATAATCAAAATAAGCAACAATGAAAGCAAAATACAGACAGAAAACTCTTTGTCTTTGCTTTGAGAATATAATTATAGTATGTCTTGGTAAAGGTATCTTTATATTGGATGTTTAGGTTTCATAGATCTGAATGCTTATTTCGGAGATTATGGACTTTTTCTATTACTGTTTCTTTAAATAGACATTCTTTACTCCTTTCTCTACATGTGTGCATTGGTCTGCTTTGTAATACTCCTTGCATCCCAGTTCTCTCTTTGTCAGGTTGACCTGTGAGCTCATTGATTCTTTCTTTTCTTTGATTAAATATGCTCTATGAAAATTTTTAGTTCAGTAATTGTGCTGATTAGTTCAAACTTTAATGATTTATTTTGAGACAGCTTTTCACTTCGTAGCCGACTCTGTTTTCAAACTCTTGTGATCCTTCTTCATCCTCCCACCAAATAGGTTTAGAGGTATGTGATACTGTGTCTGCCTCATGTGTGACTCTTTTTTTTTCTTCTTCCTGTTTATTTCTCAATTTTTCATTTTGTTGAAGTATTGTTTTCCTGATTTCATTTTATTATCTTAGTTTTCTTGTGGCTGCTGAACTTCTTTATGATTATTATTTCAACGTCTTGATCAAGTAGTTCATAGTTCTGTTTATTTAGGATGTTTTTAAGTTTTGTTCCTTTGGTGGCGTCACATACCTTATTCATTACCCATCTGGCCTTGTTTTATGTTTGGAGAAATAAGTGCCTATTCTGCCCTTTATAGATTGGCTTTTGCTGAGAAAGTTCTTTACCATTTAGCTCATACAGAGATTCTAGGCAGGCTGTCTGGCTGTATCTATGGATAGGTAGTGTTGCTGCTAGATTTTTCTAGAAAGTTGCTTAGGATGTGAATCAACAGGTTAGTGGGCCAGGTTTCTGGGTCTACAAGGGCATGCTTAGAGCTTGAGTCTGTGAAAGTGTTCTAGAGTTTGAGTCTGTATTGAGTGAGTCTGTTAGTATGGTCTGGAAAATTGATAAATATGAACAAATGATAGAGACAGTAGAAAAATTCATGCCCTGTCATAAAAAAGAAGTTTGTGTTTAAAGCATACAGTAAAAAGTCTGGTACAGCCTCATAATATGAAGTCACATGCAGCTCCGCATGAGATGGGGTCACACAGCCTTTCCCACTGAGATTGCAGCTATCCTGGACACAGTGCATGAGATAACTCCTTGAGGACTGAAAAGGAAGGGGGAGTGAGAACATTGTGGGGACGTCTGAACCATTCATGAATTTAGGGTTTCTTTTCCTCTGATATCTGCTAGTTAGAGCTTACTGCAGCTAAGTGGCACTAGGCTGCGGACAGAGAGGTCTTCAATAGGGGCTTTCTAGTTCTGATTAGAGGAATGGAAAAGAGTATTTCTCACGCAGAGAGATCATATAGAAGTCCTCCCTAACCTCCTTGTTTTCTTTTCTTCTTGCCTTGTCTGCCCATCTTGTTATTGAAGGTGAGAACCCACATAAGATAAAATTCTGAGAGGAGAACCTTCTCTAATAGTAGAGCTGTTTACTACAGTCCATTTTCTAAAAATACCAGGAAACTGGAACATACTGAAGACTGTAGAGAAGGACACCTCAAGAAAAGAAGATGAGAAAGTTATAAACACCAAGGTTCACACCTAATCTTTACAGTCGCTCTGACCATAATTATCATATTAAAGAGTTTTAAGATTGATCCAAGAGATCACTGACCAGAACACAGACCAACCACTGGATGGTACATAGGCAAGATAGGTGGGAATAGAACTGTGAATAAAAGCTTTCAAGAGTGGAGCTCACATTTCCCAGATAAAGAAGTCTTGAGGCCCCAGGGAGTGGGGAGGTCTGGTGGGATGGGGTTGGGGGACATCCTCTTGGAGATGGAGCAGGCAGAGGGAGATATGGGATGAAGAACAGTTAGAGAGCAGACCAGGAGGGGGAGAATGACTGGACTGTAAAAAAAAAAAAATTAAGTAATCAAGAAAGAAAGAAAGAAAGAAAGAAAGAAAGAAAGAAAGAAAGAAAGAAAGAAAGAAAGAAAGAAAGGCAGACTTAAATTATAATTTAAAATATTGAGATAGCTCAGATTTAATCTAAAATTACATACAAAGATTAACAAATTAATATAAAATTGATGTACAGAGAACTAGGAAATACCAGTTTATAAAGGAAAAGATGATAGATGTTAATATCTGGGTGAATCAGTGAAATTACTGGACAAAGATAACTTATAAAAATTTTTGAACAGCAATTATATGAACTTTCTCAAAATGAATAGAAAGACAAAAGTTTTAATGAGGAAATAGAAGACACAAAAAGGAATCTAATAGAAAATTTAAAACTAAAATATAATAACCAAAGAAAAAAGGTACTTTGTAGGGTCATGTAGTGGGATTGAGTTAGTACAGGAATCTATGACCTTGAAAGCATATAAATACAAATTATCAACATCTAAAGAGAAACAAACAAACAAATTGGGAGTCTCAGAGATATGTAAAACAGAAACAAAAGGTCAACATTTGTGCCATTGTAGTTCCAGAAGAGAAATAGAAATATGATAAAACATTTTTTAAACAATAGCTGAATATTACTGAACCTTAAACATAAAAAATTCATATCCAGTTACTATTGATTAATCAATCAATTAAAATATAAAAACAAGGTCTAGATATCAATCTGAGAAAAATGAAACAGGAGTTTCCAGAATTGCAAAGATTAGAAGATGTGACAATAAGCTGCAGATGTCACTCAAGTGATTGTGTTTCCCTGAGCATGTACAAGGTCTTGCCTCCCACACACAGAGTGGCCAAAATAGGATAGAAACAAGATTACACAACCAAATAGCCAGTGGAATATATTTAACTTCACTAGTTTTTGAATAAATCAATTTGCTTTTTTAAGTTTGTTATTTTTAGAAGCGAGTACATGCATACACATGACTCAGTTATGCAGGTGAGGAGAGCAAATATTAATACATATGTCATCTCAATTGCTGATCCACCCTACATTTTTGCAAGAGGTGTCTAATTTGACTGGAAGCTCACTATTTAGCCAGGCAGGCTGGTTATTGAACCCGCAGTGTTGGCATTTCTATTTCCATTCAGTGCTAGAGTTAATAGGTCCTTGTTCTGGTACAGCAAGTATCTTACCATCATCCCAGTTTCAGTTTTACTATTAATAAGAGAAATACAAGTTAAGCAAAAATCTTCAAGATTTTTGGGCATATTGGATATTAGTTCATGAACATCTGAGGTGAAAGACATCTTAGAGGGTTAAAAATAACAACACATTCTAACTTTGAGTTGGTCCAGTGAAAATGTCACTTGTTGCCAGGTGTGGTGGCACACACCTCTAGTCTTAGCACTTTGAAGCAGATAGATCTCTGAATTCAAGGCTAGCATGGTCTGCAAAGTGAGTTCCAGAACAGCCAGGGCTACACAGAGAAAAAAAACTCTGACTTGGAAAACTAAAATAAATAAATACATAAAATAAAATATCAAGCCTTATTAAAAGAATCTGTAAAATTGTTTATTTAGAATGTAGAGTTAAAATGATGTAAACATAGACATTTCCTTAAAAATAATTAGAAGTTTTTAAGTCTCTTTAGCTCTTAATTTATCCTTTGACAATTTTGCACATTTGTAACACACTCATCCTTTCATCCTCTTCTTCATTCCACCCCCATCAGTACTTCACCATCTTCCCACCAAGTCCCCATCACACTTGTACTTCTTTTTGTTTTGTTTTTATTTTATTTTGCTTTGTGATATATTGGTTTTAAACAGGGTCACTCATGTGTGGCATGGGTGTGAGGCTATCTCCCTGGAGTATGAATAATTAATCAAGGACCACATCATTTAAGGCAATGATTTCCTAGCATCCAGCAGCCCTTGACTGCTTTTAGTGTCCTGGATAAGGTGGGAACCCATGTGCCCCTCTCCTATCAATGCCTGACATTTTTTCTTGACTCAGTCTTGTGCAGTAGCAGCTGTTAGGAGTTTATGGGTATCTTTGCTGTCATGTCCTTAAGTGGGTGTTTTATGGTATTCTTCTCTGTTGTTTGTTTCCTACATTCTTTCTTCTTCTTCTTCTTCTTCTTCTTCTTCTTCTTCTTCTTCTTCTTCTTCTTCTTCTTCTTCTTCTTCTTCTTCTTCTTCTTCTTCT
>NC_034603.1:73004867-73006300 GCF_900095145.1 Mus pahari
GAGACAGGGTTTCTCTGTGTGGCCCTGGGTGTCCTGGAACTCACTCTGTAGACCAGGCTGGCCTTGAACTCAGAAATTCATCTGCCTCTGCCTCCCGAGTGCTGGGATTAAAGGCGTGCACCACCACGCCCGGCTTCCTACATGTTTTCTGCCTCTCTTTTTTATGTTTCTTGGACCTAGAGAGGCCTTGGATGAGTGCCTAGTCAATGCAGAACATGCTACCTACAATCAATCATTCATTGTTAGCCCCTTGACTTGCTTTAACAGCTGTTTGCTCTAAAGAGAAACTTCCTTGATTAAGGCAGAGGACAACATTAGTCTGTGGACATAAACATAAATATTAAAGAGGTTCTCAAATATGTTCATTTAGCAAAACAATAGTAGTAAATTTTCCCTAGTACCTAGACCTACCAGCCATGGACCTTTGACTATGTTAACACATGAACTTCCTCCTACAGAGTGGCTCTCAATTAGAAATCAGCTGGTTACTACCATAATACTTGTGCCATTATTACAGTGGTAAGTACCTCTTGCCTAGCAAGTTGGTGTTATAGCATGCAAGGTCTAAAGCTGTAAAGTACCATTGTTGACTTTCATCCCCTTGCTCCTGTATAGCAGCTTTCAGCATTGTGAAGAATTTGAGTTTTCATTTCAACCAAAGCAGATAACTCATTCTGGAATAATAATGTATAGGGAACTTTTTGCTTTAATTTTTTTGTCTTATTATATTAAAGGAAAGATTGTTTGGTTTTTAGAGACAAAGTTTCTTTGTCTAGCCCTGGCTGACCTAGAATCTACTCTGTAGATCATAATTAATGGCCTCAAACCACTCTGCTTTTTGAGGGATTAAAGGGGTGCACCACCACCTGACTTAAAGGAAAGATTCATATCCTTGTATTTCAAGTAGTATTTTGTTTTCTTAGCATATCTATCAGGTATATAATATTTGAACTGGGTTTATTTTTAAAATGTTTTTATACTAACACAAATACAGCTTTGTTTTGCATCATTTGATTTGCTGCATTGTTTAAAAATCTTGCTAATAGCAGAATAATAAGTTATCAAGCTCATAATGGACTCAGATATAAATATTTCTTGCCAATTATTTTCTATATTTACAACTATTATATTTGTGAAATCAATTAATTTATGCTGAGCCTCATGGTACCTACTACATAGGTCCTAAGCAATAGGAAAAAATTGATAAATAAATTTGATATATATTAATCACTGTTACATAGGGTAAATGTACTCTTAAAAACTTTATTTCCACAATAAATTTAAATATAGACCCTGCATTTGAAAAGAGGTAAATGTCAAGACAAGCTCTCTAGGCAGCAGAAAAGAGCATGGATGACAGAATAAGAGTAGCGTTTCTCTCAGAGCAATCCCACTAAAATCAGGGACTAGACAAGGCTGCCCACTTTTTCCCT
>NC_034603.1:73007912-73012376 GCF_900095145.1 Mus pahari
GCCTCCTTTTGTATTTTTAGTTTATAATGGTAGTTATTTTGATGATGTAGAATGTAAGGAGGATAGTTGTTTTTATAGTAAGGCTTCTGTTTTCATTAGCTATTGTGACCAGAATGCCTAGATTTGTACCATGGCCCTCAAGATAGCCACGTCCGTTAAACTGCACTGCACAGATGCACCATGACGAAAGATCAGATGATGTGACGAATGTAGTCCTGTGCCAATGAACTGTGCCTACGTGGAATAGGGTGATGGGGAGTGGACTAGAGGGTATAAAAGGGGTATAAAAGGGGATGGCCGAGAGAGGTCGGGGGATCTTTTTAGTGCACATAGTTATGTTCCTGAATAAACTGCTTTGAGAAGGACATAGGTTTCGTCGCTTCTTTTCTGCTGGTTGGAGATGGTAGTGACAGCGTGCACCAGAAAGATTTTGCTGAAAGGACCCTGATATAGCTGTCTCTTGTGAGACTATGACAGTGCCTGGCAAATACAGAAGTGAATGCTATTGGATGGAACACAGGGCCCCCAATGGAGGAGCTAGAGAAAGTACCCAAGGAGCTGAAGGGGTCTGTAACACTATAGGTGGAACAACAATATGAACTATCCAGCACCCCCAGAACTAGTGTCTCTAGCTGCATATGTAGCAGAAGATGACCTAGTTGGCCATCATTGGGATGAGAGGCCCCTTGGTCTTGCAAACTTTATATGACCCAGTACAGGGGAATGCCAGGGCCAAGAAGTGGGAGTGGGTAGGTAGGGGAGCAGGGCGGTGTGAGGGTATAGGGGACTTTCGGGATAGCATTTGAAATGTAAGTGAAGAAAATAGCTCATAAAAAATTGAAAAAAAAAAAGAGTAGTGTTTCTTAAACTTGTCCATAATTGTTGCTTCTTATTCCTGTTATGTTAGAAATAAGTGGTAGTTATTTATTGATTCTTTAGTACATTTTAAATTTGATGGAAGTGAAAAGAAATCTATAACTTTAGACCGCTACGTTAATGCTTTAGGTTTGTTTAGTGTGATTTTTGGTTTGCTATTTAACTCAGGTTGACCGGGCACTCTATGTTGTCTAGGTTTAGGTTTACCTGAAGCAATTAATCTCTACATCCTCTCTGCTTCAGCCTTCTGAATCCTGGAAGTATAGTCATGCACCATGAAGCCTGGGGTTTAGGCTGTTCTTGTTTTCTTTTTGTTGGTTGGTTGGTTGTGTTTATTTTTGGTTTTAATTTTACATATGCTTTATGGAATTCTAAATCTATCTTCATCTGTGATGAGTCACTTTGTTTCTATATAATATAATAGAATTATTTATGAACTTATATTTGCTGTAGTTTTTTAAAATTTTATATATTTGTGTCTTAAAAAATTAAAATATGGATAGTAAAATGAGTATTGCCACATAATTTAGAAAATCATGAGTAAAATATCTTCAGGATTTGTCTGCTGTATCTCTCATTGAATCACTTGCAGCTTACTGATTTTTTAAAAAAATTTAATCAATGGCAACATTTTACTAGAGTAAAACATGCAGTTCTTGAAATTAATTGACATATTTTAGGCAAGCAATTGTCTGTCTTTTAAATATTGTTTAAAGGTCAGGGCTTCTAAGCTAGAATGCTTTAAATCAACTTTGGAATCAATTAATTTCTTCATTCCTTCACAAGTATGTATGGTGGAGGGGAAAAAAGCTTTGGGTTTTGGATGTGAATGCAAACCCCTCCTTACAAGGGTAAAGACAATAGCCATTGATTTACGTAAGAAAATCCTAAGATAATTTTAATGATCTTAATTATAAGAAATGAAAACAGGTGATACGCATAGTAGTTTTATGATACAGAGGTCACTGGAATTATGCCAAACTCATCATCTGTTTATGCTGTTTTTAATTTAATGCAGATGGAGGAAGCGAGGAACCACCGGATCGAAGACAGTCGAGTGTAGATTCTCGCCAAAGCCGCTCTGGGCAAGGTAAAAATTTTTCAGTGTCAGCTGTTCCTTCTTCATAGTTTCATTTGGGGACTGGTATTTTGCTGAGTTTCTTTTAGGTATTGTAAGTTTTCACTGAATGTTTATTGATGTAATCCAGTGGGGCCTCATGTCACTTTTTAAAATGATATTAAGGCTTAAGTTTTTCCCCAGCATTAATGACAAATGTCTAGATACTATTTTTTTAATCTCTGGAAAGTAACAAATTAAAATTTTAACACCGTCATTTGTTGGGAGTATAACAACACACTGGCTTTCCCCTTCTGCTCTCCTTTTTCTTCTCTCTCCCTTTGTCTCTTCCTTCCTTTCTTTCTTTTTTTTCAAGACACAGTCTCATGTAGCTCTGACTTACCTCCAACTATGTACCTGAGGCTGACCTTGAACTGGCCTCTTCCTAAGTGCTAGAATTATAGGTGTGCACTACCACATCCAGTTTATGTGGTACAGGGTAGGGGTTGTACGCTTCATGCTAGGCTAGTAGTCTCACAACTGAGCTGCAGCTCCAGCCCCTTATATAGTATTTTAAACTTTTCATCAATACATTTGTTATCATAGTTGTCTGAGAAAAAATGATAAAATTGCTGTATTATTTTTAGATTCTTCTTATTTCCCTTTTCTATTTAATTTTTGGCTTTTTATTAATTTTTTCTGATATGGCTACTATTCAGTTTTTTCTTTTATTTTTGAGATTATTATATAATCACATCATTTCTTCCTTTCCTTAACTTTCCGTGTGTGTGTGTGTGTGTGTGTGTGTGTGTGTGTGTGTTATTCAGTCTGTATAGTTTTACTTGTATGTATGTTTCAGGGCTGAACCAGTTGGTATGCTCTTCTCTGGGGTAGATTATTTCTTCCCCTCGCAGCATTCCTTAGTTGCCTGTGGTTTTGTGTGGGGTTGAGGCAATGTGGCCTGTCTCTAGTACACATTGGCATAGCTCATGCTTAGGCAGTCATGCTGGTGAAGCATTATGAGTATAGTTTCTGACATTCCTAGGAGACAATGTTTCATAGTGAATTTCCTGATCCTCAGGGTCTTTCAATTTTTCCATCCCTTCTTCCAAAAATTTCCCAGAGCCTTAGGTATGGTAGTTGTTTCGTAGACGTATTCATCAGAACTAGGCTCCATAACTCAGTATTGTGATTGGTTCTATGTTTCTGTAATGGTCTTCATCTGTTGGAAAAAGTTCTTTTGATGATAGGTGAGAACTATATTTATATGTGGGTATAAGGACAAATATTTAGAGGGTAGTTAGGGATTATGTGGTTTAGTAACCATACTGTTAACTAACTACCTTAAAAAAAATCCTCTATTTTACCTATATTGTAGGTGTATTATAGTTTCTCTTCCAAGGTCTTTTACTTGACTAGTTCTGGGTAGTTGGGTAGGTTTCCAGGATCAAGCATAATTTCCCTCTTGGTGAGTGCTTCTTAGGTAAACCTGGTAAGAGACCTGTTGGTTATCACCAAGGTATGCTTATCACTACTGTGCCCTTAGGATAACTGTCCCATACTAGTTGTTGTTACACATAGGTGTTATATCTTGGTAAGACTGTTGGTTGCTTCCCTCCTTTGGAAGCTTGCATGTACCTTCTGGCATTGTGAAAGCTTCAGGGAGGAAACATTTAGGTCAGTTCCAGCTAAGGGGCCTTTAGACCCTGTGTCTGACTGAAGTACATAGTGTCTTCAGCAATAGGGACTTAACCTTCTTCTGCTGGGGGTCAAGCAAGGGCAATAGCAATAGTCTGTAATATTTTCATAGTCTCTTGAACAACCTTGACCAGGAAAGTAAAAGGGGGTTTCTCCTGCTTGGTGTTGAGGTTTTTATTAGTCTGTGGGCCTTTCAGGGGGAGTCCTCTTCTGTTTCTTTCTCCTGTTGAGTTCCATTCTCAAGCCATAGGCTATTTTTATCATTGTCATTTGTCTTAGATTTGTGTTATCTTGAGCATCATTCAGGTGTTTATTCTCCCTAAGTTCTTTTTCCATAATTTCATTGGTCAGTTTCCTTGTGTTTCTTTAAACTCCTTAAATCTTTGATGAATTTATGATTGCTGTGTTAAACCCTGTATCCTGGGGTTCATCTAGAAGATTCTCATTGACAAGTGTTTTTGCAAAGTAGTAAGTTTGGAGGGAAGACGCTGACTTGATCCACTATGCATCTTTCCAATGAGTTCTGAGCACGTGGAGTTCTTTTTGGTAGTTCTAAGTCTGCTATGAGTAGACCAGGTTGAGTCAGAATTGAGGATGTGTGGGTAGGTTGAGTCTAGAGGTTTGAAATGGCTTGGATGTAAATAAAGTCAGGTGGACAGAGGAGATTGGGCCATGTACAGGATGTGCCTTCTTCTCTAAACCTACAATGTGGGGGTTGATCTGGCTGGATGGAAAGGTTGGATATAGCATGAGAGGGGCCTGTCAGTGAGAAAGAGGGAGGGAAGGAGGGAGGGAGGGAGAGAGAGAGAGAGAGAGAGAGAGAGAGAGAGAGA
>NC_034603.1:73013326-73017245 GCF_900095145.1 Mus pahari
ACACACCACACACACACACACACACACACACACACACACACACTGTTTCAGGAAACGTTGTTGGGTATTCACCATGGAAGAGTACTTAGAGCCAGTGACTACACTGAGGGTTCAGGATCTTAGAGTAACCCTGAACCTTTCTTAGGGTGAGCTTTTAAGCACAGGAACATATATATTCTGGGCGGACATAATTCAGTTTAGAACAGTTAGCCAGAAGCAGAACCAGCACATTTAGAGACTGTCCCAAAACTATGGGTTTGATGGATTAGGCCTTTGTTTTCACTTTTGTAGGTGATACCATCTATGTGCTGAGTTTATGGCCCGAGTCTTACTTCTTCCATCATAGAAGTTGTGCTAAGGTCTGGGGGCCTGTTACTAAAAGACATGGCTGATTTTGAAGTTTTATCTATACAAGCAATGCTTACATCATTCTTAAGTGATCTGCAATATTGCAGATGTTAGGGGGTTATTTCTTTCACTCAAACTTTCTAAACATACTCCAAAAAGAAAGAAAGAGAGAAAGAAGGAAAGAAAGAAAGAGAAAATGAGAACACATATGTGAAAACCCTAACAAGAAAATTAGTACAGAAATTGTAGTTATTATTCCTTTCCTAAAATATGTGTGGCCAAGCAAGGCTGACTAGATATTTGAGGAATAGCCTAATGAGTGTATAAAACAGATGTTAAACAGTAAAAATTGAAGTAATATTAGGAGTAGAGAATGGTGAAGCTACCCCAGAAACCCACTGAAAGATCAGTACAGGGATTAGCAATGAGACCGCCTCCATATAATGTTAAGACCCACAGATAGATGCATCATTGAAAACTGAGCTCGAAATTCAGTCACAGTAGAAATAGGCAAAGCCATGTGGTTCATCCTATAGAGGTCTCAGAAAGCTTAACTGACAGTATTTAGAGGCAAAAGGAGGATTTGTTTAAAGTCAGGTATAGAGAAGAGTTGGGTTCCAGGGTGCCATGGGCTGGACTCAGTCAATCCCTCAACCCCAAGGGAGAAATCAGGGTCCTGGTACTCAGGTGGGCAAGGAGTCGGAGAGTGACAAACAGAACACAAGAGAGTGCTGGATCTGAATGTAATTTCTCAAAGCAAACATCAGACTTATATTACAGAAGAAAACAAGGAAGTTAGGTGACACATCAGCCAAGGTACATTGAGATCATCTGGTGCATAATAACACAAAACAGAGAAATGCATACAAAAAGACTGGCTAGAACCAGGCAGTGGTTACAGCTGAGATAAAAAGCAGCCCTATCTAAAGTCAGCTATTCTAGGAGCCAGGTGAGGATTTCGCACCCTAGTCACAATTCTAGTCTATTGTATAACCCACCACCAGGGAGGTTCCACTCTTGCTAACCTTTTCATGAATAATGCAATACTCTAGTTCCTCCTTAAACCACAACCCTCCTTCTTCCTAGACCATTGTAAATTCCTGCATATGGGACTGACTGGGCTGTTATTCTAAGTTTACTTTGTAGAACTTGCCCTGAGATTTTTACTTTTACCCAGTAAACTGCAGTGCCTGATTTCTTTCACTATCTCTTTCAACACTGGAGGCATTTTGTCTGAATAAGTCAAACCATTTCTTGGGGGAAACCTATAGTAAAACAATACTGAAAGAAAGCACTCTAAGCCGTTCACCAACTATCACAAGGACATATCTGGACCACATCCGTGTTATGGGACTCTCCAGGAAACCAGTTTCCATGAAACTTTGTGCCTCAGGACTTTGGCCAAGCTTTTGAACTTGTCACTCAGACTCCACTGGAGTGGGTGTGGCACCAGGGATGTCCTCTTAAAACGTAACTAATCAGCCACACATCAGAGGCTCCTGTTTCCCACTTAGAACTCTGGTAAAGCTCAAAATTCATTCTTTACAGACTATCCAGGCTGAAAGACAGCACATTTGAGGTAAGGAGTTCTTTGCTAAAATAGAAGTTTTGGACCCCAGGAGTTTTCTCTTTTGTTTATCTTACAGCACTCAAATATTGATAATGTAAGGCCTGTAAGCAGGAGATTGGGGAAGTCTTTTCTGAGAAACCTAATTAAAAAGAAAGATATACTGGTGTAGTCATCAGAGATTCCTTGATCAGCCCAGCTCAAACTACTACAGGTGCTTCCATTTAGCCTTTTAGTCCTTTCCTCTTCCATATGAGCCCTTATCCAAGGCTTACTTGATATTTGAAGAATCATTGTAGTATGTGGACATAAACATTAAATAGAAAAAAGCAATTTGAAAATGACATTTTATAGAGGAAAATAATAAACCAGTTATTTTTATTTCTGAGTCAAAATCTTACTTTGTAGTCCAGGTTACCCAAAAACTCTAGCCTCTGCCTCCCTGGGCACTATAGGAACTATAGGAACTATAGGTATGTGCCATACCTCACTCAGAACTGCTAACTATCTACAGATTTAAGAAAAAATAATACAGCCTCAAAACAAGTACTATAAAAAGGGATGATGGTATATCTTTTAAAAATGGCTCATAGACACTAAAATTCTGATGTTAGAAATTAAAGCCCCATAGAAAAATTAGAAATTAATGTTGAGAGAATTTGAGAGCAAAAGAACTGAGTGATAGAGAAGTAATAGAAAGTGTGGAGAAATTTGCAGGACCAGGAGCGTCAATGTTCAATGAATAGGTCTCAAAGGACAGGAGAAAGCAAGGGAGAGATCATCAACAGAGTGATACAATAGGATTTTTTTTGCATTAAAGATACAAATTTCCCGATTGAAAAGGCTTATGTATTGTAGCTGAACACAGAGATGAATTAAGGCATGTTGTGAAAATTCCAGTCATTGAGACTACATAGTCTTTCAGGTTTTCAGAGAAGGACAAAACATAGCAACACTAACACACAGAGTAATAAAATTCAGTAAGTTTAAAACCAAATGAAAATTAAAACATCTTTCACATTTTGGGAAAAGATAGTATCACTCTTACAATTTCAAGTGCATAGAAACTATTTATATAAATAAGATTTAAATATTTTCTCTTTTTGAGACTGTGTCTTACCATATAGCCCAGGCTAGTCTAATCCTCCAGCCTTACCTTCTAAAGTGCTAGAATCCCAGATGTACTCCACAAGACATGGCTAAATTTCAGATAATTTAAGAATGTGAATATTCACAAATAAACTGTAGTCTTGTACTTTTTCTTAAAACTTTTATGATTGTTTTATTTTGATAAATGTGAGCCATTAATGTAAAGGTTGTAAAGGTTCATGATTCATCAAAGTTTGACAACACAACTCAAATATGTGTAAATGCAAAGAGTATTGTCCCCATTACTAAGATAGACATTTAAGTGAGCTTGCAGACCTGATTTAAAGCACCTTAGGGAAGACCTCTATGTTAATCTGTTGGATCTATCTCTACAGACATTCCATTTCCAGGGTGTCAGGGCTGGAACTTGCTGGGAAGGTCTAGAAACTGTTGGCTCAGGAAGTAGCTGAAGAAGTCTGGAAACTGCTGTTGTCCTTGCTTCAGGCCAGGTGGTGGGGCAGCTTCTGAGGCCTGGACTTGGCCTGGACTTGCCCAGTTCTTGGAAACAGAGATTTAGGTCCTCTCCTTTGCTGCCAATTTGAAACATGTCATGGAATTAGCCTAGCCTTCTCATTAAAATGACAGAATCGTCCAAATAAAAGAGATGGGTTACAGGAAATAGGAACATCAGTAAAGAGAAAGGACTTAAAGATGGCAATGAAAAGATAAGACAATCTGCAGCTCTGAACTCTAGAGAGAACCAGTGTGGTAACTTCAGTATTTTTGAACCTATTTATTATTATTATTATTATTTTCTTTTTTTTATTATTATTATTTTCTTTATTTACATTTCAAATGCTATCCCGAAAGTTTCCCATACCCCTCCCCCCACCTCTGTTCCCCTACCCACCCACT
>NC_034603.1:73017256-73058057 GCF_900095145.1 Mus pahari
TTGGGGGCCCTGTGTTCCATCCAATAGCTGACTGTGAGCATCCACTTCTGTGTTTGCCAGGCACTGGCATAGCCTCACAAGAGGCCACTATATCAGGTTGAACCTATTTTTAATGATGGTTCTTAAACACCTCAACCTCCCTGTAGCCCACCACCCACCAGAGGTACTGGAAAAGAAATGATACAGGGGAAGTGGACCTGTTTACAAAAGTCATTTGGAGAAACTCCCATCTGTGTTGTCTGGGAATTGGCAGTTCAGTTCATAGGTTAGCAGCAGCTCTATCTACTCACAAACACTTCATGGACACACCAACAGTCTAGTTGGGTATAGTCTGGTTACCAACAGTGGTGACATAACCTAGCAGAGACAGCCAGGCCTCAACCTCCACTTGAGACAGCAGGAGGGACACCAGGAGAAGTTCTTGGCTGTGCCTCTCTCAGGGAAGTGAAGATCAACAAAGATGCGAGACCTACAAAAGTTGTACAGCTAACTGTGCCAGCCAGCCAAGCTCTGTCTCCATCATTTTGTGGACTCCTATTTATACCCTCCAAATTACACATGTCCTCTGAGTCTCTGGAAGTGGCAAGAAAATGCAGCACACCACCAGAAGTTTTGTGGTGCATTTGTCTTTATGTCGTCTCAATGAATGCGGCTCAACTATACAATGTAAGGCAGGCCAATACATGTGTGTTGTTAGCAAAGAATCTGTCATCACGTGTCCTTTCACATTCTTTAGCAGAACATCCTCTCACCTGTGTCTGCTTAAGCAAAACATCCCTTCATGAATCTACCTTAGTCTTTCACATCTATGTCCACTTTAACAAAATGTTCCTTCATGTTTTTGTCCCAGCAAGACACCATCCAACCAACTTTCCATCAACTCTTGAGTTTTCACTTCATAGCGATGTATGGGAAAGTCCAGGGTAGCTGATATCTAAGCCTTGAGTAGAAAACCTTAGTTTTTGTCAGTGTGTGGTACAAATATTTCCGTTGTCTGATTTGGATCACAGCATGGATGGCACAGTCAGTAGCAGGTCATGAGGGAGCTAGGCACGTTGCATCTGTAGTCAGGAAGCAGAGAGGGATGGATATTTGGAACTCAACCCACTTTTCCCATTTTATTCAGTCTGGATTCTAGCCCATGGAATGGTGCTGGAAACATTCAGGGTAGGTCTTCCCAGCTCAGTTGAAACTTTGTGGAAATACCCTCTTGGGCATACCAGAGGTGTGTTTCCATGGTGACTTTAAAGTTCAGTCACATTGACAATAAAGATCAGCTATCAAGGCCTCCAGCTCCCGATCTCTGCCTGAGTATCAAGCCCTGAGGTTATGGTATATACCAAAGTGTATGATAAAACAATTTACCTTAATGTTTCTGAACCCTTCAAAAGAATGTTATGCTATTTAAAGATGTCAGGTTCTATAAATGTCATACAACATAGTCTTTTTGATTAGTAATGTTCAGTCTTGTCTTCTGTATCTTTGCTAATTTTCTGTCTGCTTGTTCTGTTATTAAGAGAAGCATTTGACATTTGTCAGTCAGTGTGAATTTGTCCATTTCTTCTGCAAGTTCTGTTATGTTCTCCTACCACCAGGGCTCTAGTCTCTTCTCATCTCTTGGAGACATATGCGTCTTTAGGTACAGCTACTTATGAAACAGGCTTGCCTCGAGGCAGGACTGGAAGAGAAAGATGAAGGGAGACGCAGTAGATTTCACTCATTTTCTCAATCCAACTTGCATGAATTGGTTCTTTCCTTCCACCGTGTAGGTCCCTAGAATTAGAACTCAGATTTTCAGATTTAACAGTAAGCTCCTTTATCTACTGAGCCATCTTACTGGTTGCCCCTCTATGTTTAGTATGACATTTTCTTTTCCTCTTTGTATGAATAACACTCAAATACCCAATAACTAGTATGCTACAAATATCAGCCAGCCAAAACAGATGCATTTCCATTTAGAACAAATAAGTAACAGCAGACACTGCCATGCCCTGTGATAATCTGCTCTGTCTGACTGTGAATAGTTTCAGTTTCATGTTTCTTCTTAATAGAGGACATGTGAGGAGGCATCTGGTGTGTTGTGCAATTGTCTCTTTGGCTTGCGAGTCTTTCCTGTGTTGTACTAATCTGCTGCCATAGCCTACCTACTCTCTCATGCGTACCCATACTCTCTGCTCCAGTTGAGGGGCAGAGACCTCTAAGGTCTTCTGAACCACATACAAGTGGGAAGGAAGGCGAGAGATGAGCCTGACTACTTGTGCTTCACTCACTTAGATTGCTGTCCATGGATATTGCTCCTTACATTTCTTCCTTCTGTGTTTAAACCAATATACTGGGCTACATGCTCTGATCTGGGCTGTAGTTTCCTCCATCTAATTGCATATATGTTCTGTTTTCTACTTTATTGTTATTTTATGTGGTGTGGGTATTTGCCTGCATGTATGTCTCTATACCACCTATATGCTATTTTGGACAAAGCCTAGATGTCATTGGATTCCCTGGAACTGGAGTTCAAACAGTTATGAGCTGCCATGTGGACACTAGAAATTGTATCACCATACCTAGATTATATTATTCTCCACAAGAAAATTCTTTGTCTTTGTATTACTCTACAGCAATTTTCTGTTGGTTTGTTTCTTTGTTTTGAGATAGATCTTCCTCTGTAGCCTGGCTGACCCAGAATTTGCCATGGGGTAGAGCACAGTGGCTTTGACTTGTGAGCCTCCTGACTCTGCCTCTTGAGTGCAGGGATTTATAGATAAGCACCAAGTATGCCTCAATGTGTACTTTTGGTAGTATGTATTTAGAACCTTTCATTCTGATATTAAAATTATGAATTTATTTATTATTGGTTATATTTGAAGGATCTGAACTTATAATTCCCCTTGAAACATTTTTATATGTAGTCCTATTGTCTGTCTGAAATTCATTCTTGCTGATCTTTTTCACTGTAACACTTTTTTTTCATAAAACTAAATTTGAAATTTGCCTTTTGGCCAATAATTCTTTATGATCATGGGGTGTTAGATGTGACATTAGAATGTGTTTGGGTATTAACATAGTTGTATTTCTAGTGTTATAATCTCATTAGCTAAAAAAGTACTTTTAACCAAACAATTGTTCCTCCATTCACCAAAAATATCAGCATTACTTTTTATATTTCTCTGAGTTCATAATGACATATTCAAGGACATATAGATACATACATAAATTAGTTTGAATACTTTAAAAAATGAGGTACAGATTTGTTTTTCCTGTTTTCTCTTAAGCAGCATAGCATGGTCATCTCTACAGAATATCCTGAAATGGTTTCTTAAAATTGATACATATTATGTAGTTAAAGTAACCAATATTCTTACCAATTCCTCATCTATGTTTACATTTCCAAAGTTTTTTATAATTATTTATAGTCTTTAAAAGTTATTGTAACATACAGTTCCAAGCATATTTTCTGTCAGAACATACAGACTACTTAGCATTATGATAATTTGCCTAAATAGCAATAGAAGCCTTGTAGAAGTTAGTCCTTACTTGTCCATATTTTTGAAAGAGAAGGATAAAAGAAGGTTGAAAATCATATTCAATATACACAGTACGTTGATTTAAATTATTGTCTGAGTTTTTCTAATAGATAATCACAAAAGCCTGAAAAAAACCAAAAACCTCTATAGTTCGTAAAGCTCATATAATTCTTAATGGATGGCAAAGGATGAGGAACCTACTAGTAAAGCCTGGAGTGACACTGATACAGAATTAATACTTACTTTATTTCATTGGAGAAACAAGTTGGACTCAATGTTTTGTTCACAGTAAAAGATTAAAGAACTGTTTCCCACAAGGGGGCAGAATAAGACAACTTGAAAACTTAATAGTATAAAAAAATGTATGTATGATAGATAAATAAAGTATCAAAATTTGCTTAAAATAAATAGAATTATTAGGAAGGGGAAGTAGCAGGAGCCAGGAAGGAAGAACAGAGAGGTAGCTCACAGATTATTTAATGAGTGATACCATGTATGGAACTTGATTATGTAGTTGTTCTCCACTGCATCTGTGGAGCTCTTCTAGGCTGGACACTTTGCTGTGGCTATCATCAATATAGTTTTGCCTCAATTCACACTGCTGAGTATATGTTTAAATTCTTCCTCCATTGGACAGAAGCAGTGAGTGGGTAAAGAGATTGGTTGAGTCCTCAAATCAGGTTGTTTGGTATACTGTGTTGAGCAGTTCCTTCTCTGAAGTCTGCTCTTTGGCAGGCATTTACATAGGGCATGGATTACTTTGATAGTTTTGTGCTCTTTCAAAGATTTCTTCATTTTTTAATCTCTAAATCTCTTTGTCACCACTTCATTTATTTTTCCAAGTTGCACATAGCCCCTTATATCATTCAACACTGTCTACAAGTCAGTATCTAACAATAATACCTTTGTCAATTTTCCTTAAAAAGTAAATGAGCAAATGTACCTAGCTCAAGTTTCTGCCATTGGGAATGAATGTTTCCCTTCACAATGACCTTTCATCTCTAGTATGGGTCTATTGTGCCATTACTATCTACAAGTCATGTGAAGTGAAAACTTAAGGGTGGATGGTGTTTTGCTGGTGCAAACATGTGAAAAACCGTTTAGCTGAAGCAGACATAGGTGAAAGAATGTTCTACTAAAACACATAAAAGGCCACATGAAGAAAGATTCCTTGCTAACAACACACATGTATTGGTCCACCTTACATTGCATAGTTGAGTTACACTTGTCAGGACTCTAGAGAGAGAGAATGGCACCAAAAAACTTCTGGTGGTGTACTGCAGTTTCTTGCCATTTCCATGGACTTGATCTAATTGACAAAGTGATGTCAGCTGAGACAGATGCTTGTGCTGAGGCAAGACCCATGGAGGACACATGATGTGTGGAGAGAATATCTAAAAGACTCTATGGACAGAGACAGAGGCTGAGCTTGACTTGCTGGCACAGCTGACTGTGCAGTGCTTGTGGGTCTCCAGTCTTTGCTGATTTTTTGATTCACTAGGAGAGACACTGCCAAGAACTTCTCTTGGTGACCCTCTGGGTCCATCCTGCTGACCCGAGTTGAGGCTGAGGTCTGGCTCTCTGTTAGGTCTCTGTTAGCTAGTGCCACCACTGTTGATTCTTGTTTGCTATCCTGACTCTGTGGAACGAGACTGCTGAAGTGTTTGCCAGTGGATCGGGCTGCCACCACTAACCTATAAAATGAACTGCCTATTTCCAGACAACATAGACTGGAGTTGCCCCAAAGAACCTTTCTAAACAAGTTCACCCCCTGCCCCACATTCATTCTTTCCTCATACCTCTGGTGGATGGTGAGCTGAAAAGGGGGGTAATGCGTTTAAGAACCATCATTAAAAATAAGGTTTTAAAATAACTAAAGTTACATGTCAATTAAAATCATCACTAATTTTTTTCTTTCCTCCCTTAGCCAAATGATCATGACAATCACATATTGACAATTAGTATCATAGTGGAAGTAGACATCATGCATATTTGGACCACTTCTTAGTAATCTAAATTACTTTTGATTCTGAATCTTCTGATGAAGAGATGCAATGCACATCCAACCCTGTTGCTTTGTTGGTCTAGCAATACTTAGTTTGTGGGGCATTGCTGTAGTCACATGGTAGCATGATAGTAATGACAAAACATTGATTCTGAGTTCCAGAGGTAAACTAGAATTGGTTTTTGTTTGTTTGTTTGTTCATTTGTTCATTTTGAAAAATAGTAGTTTTTACAAAGGATGGCATTATACCCCTCCAAATATTAAAAGTCTGGTCTGAGATTAACCTAAGGTTTTGCAATAGGACCTTGTTAAGCATGGTATCATTGGTGTAGTAGACAGACGTAATGCCCCGTGGAATGAAAGGCATGTGAATAGATTATTATCTAGAACCACACAATTGAGAGGAAGTAGAAAGGTGGAAAGGTATCGCCAACCCAGATGACTGAACAAATACTACTTCTAATAGTGTTCCAGGTAGTCAAATGCAAACTAGGTATCAGGGATATGTTGGTCTGCTTCATCAACAAAACAACACCTAAATCAACAGTCATAATTGTTGCAATCTAAGTAAGTTTTAAAAAATAATTCCCATTTCCCAAGATTTGTCTGTCTTCCATACAGGCCTCTTCTGAGGAGAGTTGAATGAGGCTGTTAATCACTTTTGCATTGGTGTTGCCTTGGTGTTGGATGACACTTGTACCATATCTTCTGGAGAAACTGACTGAATCTTGTTTTGTAGATAGAACTCTAAGTTTCATGGTGCAGTTTGTAATCATTGGCAATGTGTAACATCTGAAATGGGACTGGTGGAAAGAATGTGTTTTATATATAGGATGCATGTTGAATTTTAAGTATATCTTTGTAGTCATATCAGAAATAGTTGCCTTTACTTTCTGAAAGCATTATTATTTTTTTTAATTTTTTATTATTATTTTCTTTATTTACATTTCAAATGCTATCCCGAAAGTTCCCTATACCCCCCCAGCATTATTATTATTAATAGTTGCCTTAAAGTCCTTGTTTTGTTAATTTCAACATATGTACCATCTTAAAGTTTGCATCTATGACTTTTCCGTCTTAAGTTTAGGTTATACTGTATGTTCATATGCAGGTAGTACAAAATTGAATCCTACACATCTTTTTATACCATTTTGGTTAATTCCTAAGGAGAGTGTTGTGTTTTTTATGTTGATGTCCAGTCAATACACACAGACTCATAATTTTCATTTTGGGATCTTTGTTTAATTCAAACATTTAAGGAGTTATTCAGATTAAATTCTACAAATGACCCACTGTATTTGGAGACTAGAGTAGTAAACCAAACTGGGGGCCAAAAATTTTTGTACAAGTAGCAAAATTTATTAATATAACACCTTTTCCTATTCCTTGAGACCAGAGAAGTTTTGTTTTTAAGGTTTGTTATTTTTTCCATTTATTTTTGTTTGGAGATTAGCAAATTATGTCCATTAAGAAATTAGTCCAGTTGGTCCAAGCCAGTGGTTTTCAACCTGTGTGTCATGACTCCTTTGGAGGTTGAAAAACCCTCACACAGGGATTGCCTAATGCCATTAGAAAACACAGATGTTTACATTTCAGTTACTAACGGTGGTAAATTTACAGTTATGAAGTAGCAACAAAATGATTTTATGGTTGGGGGTCACCACAGAATGAGAAACTGTACTTAAAGGGTTATAGTATTGGAAAGGTTGAGAACCACTGCTCTAAGTTATCAACTGTGTGTGTGTGTGTGTGTGTGTGTGTGTGTGTGTGTGTGCGCGCGTGTCTTTCTGAAATACCCTTTTGGTTACATAGTGTTCAGGTGTGTAGGATAGGAAACAGTCTTCGTCTTCTGATTCATATTTAGTCGTTTTATGACCTTATGCACTCTTTTTTAAAAATTGTTTATTTACAATCCAGCCCTTCTCTCAGTCCCCTCTCCCACAGTTTCTCATTCTATTCCCCCACCCCCATCTCTTGAGAGGATGCCCCCCCAAGCAGTCCTCCACCCACCCTGGGGCCTCAAGTCTCTCGAGGATTAGGTGAATCTGTTTCCACCGAGACCAGACCAATCTGTGTGTCGGGGGCCTCAGACCAACTCCTGTATGCTGCCCGGTTGGTTGCTCAGTATCTGGGTGGTCTGGATTAGTTGAGACTTCTTGGTCATCCTGTGGGGTCACCCTTCTCTTCTGTTTCTTCCATCTTTCCCCTAATTCAACTGGTCCCCGACTTCAGTTCAATGGTTAGGTGTCAGTATCCACATCTGTCTCAGTGAGCTGCTGGTTGGGCCTCTAGTTGAGCTGCTAGGCTCTTGTCTGTAAGCACATCATAGCATCAGTAATAGTGTCAGGCCTCTGTGTCTCACCATGAGGTAGATCCCCAGATGGACTAGTTACTGGACCATCTTTCCTTCAGTCTCTTCTCCCTTTTTGTCCCTGCAGTTCTTTTCAACAGGAACACTTCTGGGCCACAAAATTTGACTGTGGGTTGGTGACATCATCCCTCCTTTTGAAAAAATGTTCACTAACTCCACATCTGATCTGGGTTAATATCCAAAACATATAAAGAACTCAAGAAGCTAGTCTCCAAAAATAACTAAATAACCCAATTTAAAAATAGGCTACAGAGCTAAACAGAGAATTTTCAACTGAAGAATCTCGAATGGCTGAAAAGCACCTGGTGAGGATGTGGCGAGAGGAACACTCTTCCATTGCCAGTGGGAGGAGAGAGAAACACTCCTCTATTGCTGGTGCGATTACAAACTGATACAACCACTCTCACTGGAAATCAGTCTGGTGGTTCCTCAGAAAATTGGAAATAGTTCTACCTGAAGACCCAGCTATACCACTTTGGGTATATACCCAAAAGATGCCGCACCATATCAGAGGGACACATGCTCTACCATGTCCATAGATAACAGTGTCATTTATAATAGCCAGAAGCTGGAAACAAGCTAGATGTCCCACAATGGAAGAATGGATACAGAAAATGTGGTACATTTACACAATAGAAAACTACTCAGATATTAAGAATGAGGAAGACATCATGAGATTTGTAGGCAAATGGATGGAACTAGAAAATACCATTCTTAGTGAAGTAACCCAAACTCAAAAGGACATACATTGTATGTACTCACTAATAAGTGGATTTTAGCAAAAAAAAAAAAAATACAGAATACTTAGAATACAACCCACAGAACTTAAGAAGTTTAACAGGCAGAAAGGCCAAGTGAGAATGCTTCAACCCCACTTGGAGAATGAAAATAATCAAGAGAGGCAGAGGAAGGGAGGGATTTGGACAAGAGAGGGGAGAAGGAGGGAAGAGGAGGAACAGGATCAGGTATGGGATGGGGGTGGAACAGGAGAGAAGCCCAGAGGGCCAGCAGAATGAATGGAAATATGCAGCCTCAGAAGGTGGGAGATAGGAAGACCCTCTAGAAAGTACCAGAATCCTGGGAGGTGAGAGACTCTCAGGACTCAATGGGAGGGACCTTACGCCTCATACACTCTTATAGACTTTCATTGGATGCCTCTCCTATACTCAGCTTTTCTTTGCTTGCCTTTCAGGGGTTTGTTGTTATTGTTGTTGTTGTTATTGTTAGTTCTTGTTTCCTTCTCATAGGAAGATCAGGGTGCCTCATAAAGCTCCTGTAAATAAAATACAGCAGAATGAGGTAGGCTTCCAAAACTGGATCCTTCAGGCTTGGCACCACGGAGACTTCAACTCCTAATTATAATTATTTGTACCTTGTTCTGAAGTATATTGCTGAGGTTCCTGCTCTGTCATGACTGTGTTTTCTTATCTTCAATTTTGGGGAAGGAAAGTTATATTGTAACTTTTAACTTCTCAGACAAATATAAGAATATTGAGGTTGTTCTAATTCTGGAAAGTCCAAATAATAATGTATCTAGTGGTGTGTGTGTGTGTGTGTGTGTGTGTGTATGTGTACACATCACAGCATGATAAGTGTACCAGGTGGTAGTACTATGCAAGAAAGAGAAAATAAGAGATTGAAGATAGAATGCTGAGTTGTGATGACACATGTCTCTGTTCCCAGCACTTGGGAGACAGAGACAAGCAGATCTCTGTGAGTTCAAGGCCAGCCTGGTCTATAGAGTGAGTTCCAGGACATCTAGGACTATACAGAGAAAAATCTGTCTCAATTCTCCCCATTCCCAACCCCCACCTGCATCCCCCCAAAAAAGGAAAGAAGGAAGCAAGCTAACTTGAAGATTGGTGCCAGTCTTTTATAGCAATCTGTTCTCATAACTATTAATTTGTTTCTATCAGATTGTCATTAATCTCACAAATTTTGTTATGTCTCCAATCACCTATTAATCTCTGCTTCTTAAAGATTCTACTGTATTACCGTTGCATGGGGATATGACATTGGGACCAGCCTTCTAGCACAAGAACTTTAGGAAACAAATCATATCCAAACCGTGGAAATATGACTCGTGTGGATTTAATAGTTCTGTTGACTTAGTGCTTATGTTTGTGTTTAACAATTTGAAATAGAACATTCCACACTGTCTTGGTTTTAGCATTCTGTTGAGAGAGCTGATAAACTCTGATTTGTTTGCCTTTATAAGCAGTATGGAGCTACTTTTACAGCCTTTAGTATTCTTTCTTTGTTTTGACTTGATGGAATTTTAACTATTATGTGACAGTGTGACACAGAGAGATTATTTTCTGGCTATGTCTGTTTGGGTCTTAAATGCCTTCTGTACTTGAAGTTTTATATTTTCTTGGACTTCAGAAATTTTCTGGCGTGATTTCATTGCATTTGTTTTCTCTGACTTTCATTTGCAGCTCCCTCTACTCCTTTCTCTATTCCTTAGGTTTGGTCTCTTGATCCAGACAGAGTTCCTGAAAGCTGAAGTCACATTAATTGATTGTGTACCTTGTTGCTGAGGTTTTCTTCTTTTGCCATTCAAATGTAATAATTTCTCAACTTTGTCTTCAATCTCTACTCTATTGGTGATACTGTCCACTGATTTTAAGAATTTGATTAAGCTTTTCTTTTCCAGCAAGACATGGTGGTACATGTCTTTAATCCAAGCACTTGGGAATCAGAACCAAGTGGATTTCTGTGAGTTTGAGACCACCCTGATCTACAAAGTATGTTTCAGGACATCCAGTGCTACACAGTGAAACCCAGTCTCAAAATCACCCCCCACCCAAAAGTCTTTCATTTACAAGATTTTGTTCCCCTAGAGTCTCTGGCTTATTAGTGAATTTCTCATCTAAATCTTGAATTGACTTCTTTGTTTCATTCATCTGTTTAGTCTTCTCTTCCTGATGTCATTGAGAGCATTGTGTAAAGATTAGACTGTCAAATTTGTTGGTTTTTCAGCCATTCCCATGTATTTAGATTGGTTATTATGAAGCAGTGAACTTCTGAAGAAGGGACGTCCTGTGGCTTCATTATAGTTCCTGCATTTTTACTTAGTGATATCTGCATCTGGAATGAATGTATCCTCCGATTTTCATAAGTGTCTTCCTGGTAACTTGTTTTTCTCAGTCAGGAGAGGAATCAGATTGCAGTTATAAAAACTCAAAAGCAAACCAGATATTTAAATATAGTGAAAAGCAATTGGAAACAACTATATTCCCAATCAGGGTAGGAAAGAAAGTTTTAAGATACTACATTGGTGTTCATATTATTAGTCCAGTATTAGGTATTGTATTAATTCGCTCTTAGAATTAAAATCAGAAGTGTTTTAAATTCTGAGGGGGGGTGGGGAGGCACCAGCCTTTTTAAAGCACAGATAGTAATATTATAAGGCCAGGGATCCTCAGTCTTTGGCCTTTGTCTGACGAAGTGCCCCACCCGGAACCTTTCCCTAAAGGCTGGGCAGGCCCCTGGCACTTACGTAAAAAATTAAGGATTTAAAAGTTACCAAAGGCAAACATATTAGCAAATAATAGTAATACAAACTAAGGGGTAGAAAAAGGAAAAAGGAGAGAAAAGGCAAAAATAGGAAAGAAGACTGGGATAAAAAACATGAGAGATAATGTGGGAGGAAGCAAAATATTAACACAATTAATGAGCAAAACAAAATAATCCAGATAAAGCCAAACAAGTCAAATAGATGAATATTAAGTGGATAATGGAGATACTTTTCTGCCACCTCACCAAGGGAGTGAATTACAAGATAGTGGTTTGGTTTCTGTTTTCTCAGCAGGTTAGACCAAAAATGGCAATTTGTAGACTGAGCCTCACCATGCATAACCAGTTGGAGCCTGTCAGTTGCTAAGACCTCTGACAGGTTGAGTACTCTGTTGTTCTGCATATGCAAGCCCAGCAACACAGCCAGTGTAGGAACCACTTTCAGCTTACTCTCACTATAAGCCTGTGGATCACCTGATTGATTGCTCCCTTGTACCAGAGGACTTCTGCCAGTATGATACCTGGGTGTGGGAAAGGCCTGAATCGTAGTTGTATTTAAACTTAATGTGCTCTAGGCTCCAAGTAATGCATAAAAGAGTCAAACCAAAGCAGTGTGTTCTTCCCTGTCTCCAACCCATCCTCCCGCCTTAGTACAAAATACAAAAGTAGGGCACCAAGTGATACAGTGTGACACAAGTGATAATGAGACTTTGCCTGTCTGTTCCAACCTTCATGTGTGATACACTGTTTAGTCTCACCCTTCTTTGCAGAGCTCAATCTGCAGTTCCCTAATAGAAAAGCCGTAGCCGTGTTTTCAGTTGCCGTGTTTTCAGTTGCTGTGTTTTCACTTGCCCTTCAGTGACTAGGCTTTCCATTAATGACACATTGATGGGGTACTGAACCTAATATCTGCTGACTAGCCTAGTACTATAGAGATCAACATACACCAGCTGATCCACAGTCAAACTGCAGATTCATAAGAACAAAGTAAGTTGCTTTTCTGCTGAATTTCCGAGATTGCTAGTTTTCTAAGAAAAGTTATTAGGCAGCCTAATTCTGTTAATATTCACCAATATTTTACTTGAAGCATACATTTTTAGATTTTGTTTGTAGCATCAATGAGTTCAAGCATAATTTTATAGGACAAAGAAGATAAAAAGAAAATGTTTCTAACCAGAGAAATGAACTAGGACAGCCAAACTGGACTAATTGCACTATGACTCCTTAAGGATTATCAGGTCCTAAAACTGTCAGCTCATTTTTAATAGTGGGATATTGTGAGAGCTGTTACTTCACTACATGAGATACAGCATTGAATATATTCCTTCAAAAAAAAAAAAAAAACCCTCTAGTGCTGGTTGTGATCACCAAAGGACTCGTTTGTAAATTACCATAATGGAATATCTCTTTGATTACATTACAAATCTGTTAAATAACATAATTTTGTATAAATCAATTTCAGATGTTTTGAAAGCTCAATGATTAGATAAACAGACTTAAAAAGATAGGTCTATGAGATGCATTGTTCATCTGATCAGGCAGGGGCAGGGAGAGGGAAAATAGAACATACTAAACACAGTGATCAGAGACTGTGAATAAAGTTTCAAGATTCTGGTAGATGTTCTAAAATCCAATGATAACTAATAAATTCTATATTTCTGCCTCCTGAATATTGGTGGCACATAAGTAATGATCAGAACTAAGGTAGTGGTAGGAGAGTGGACAGAAAATGGAATTTTGGAATATATTTTACATTGGCAATCTACAGAACTGTTAGTCATGTGTTACAAAGATTGATAAAGGAAGAATTTAGAGATGATTTATAGGTTTCTGAACTGAAAAAAGTATGTGGTTAGAGATAAATGCCCATGTTATTCTTCACTGAACTGCAATTCACAAATCATTAAACTCAACATTCCCAAGTATTCCATTGGCTCTTAGCATATTCACTGTGCTATACGAACATCACTGCTCTCTTACCCATCATCCGAAAAGAAAATACCAGGCCCATTGAGCAGCTGTCCCTTCCCTTTCCTGGGATGATCTGAAAACCAGATTGGATTCATCTCTCCAGATCATCTACGTATAAGCAAAATCATATTGTATCTGACTTTTTGTGACTTCTTTTAAAGCTTCAAGACTTTTTGAACGGTATATATATTTAAATGATTGAAATATGATATATATATATCACATCACATTTATCAGGTTATGACATTTGGGTTGTTTCTACTTTTGGCTATTATGAATAATGCTACTGCAAATATTCATGTTGAAATGTTGGTTGTAAACCTGTGTTCAGTGCTTTTGGCTGTAAACATGAAAGAACAAATTAAGTCATATTGTGATTCTGTGTTTAACTTTTGGATGAACCACCTGTTTTACATAGAAGCTACACCATATCTCACCCCTGTCATTATATGATAGTTTGTTTTTCTATACATTCAACAATTGTTTGGGGTTATTTGGATTGGTAATCTTCGGAAGTATATGTCTAAAGTGTTGGTAAGAGAAAAAAAATAGCAATGATTTCTATGGTTCTAGACTAAAAAATTACATGGTTAGAGGTGTCATTCTTTATTGAACTACAATTCACAAACCATAGCACACACATACAGTTCACATACCATAGTACACGTACAATTCACATACCATAGCGCACACATACAGTTCACATACCATAGTACACACGTACAATTCACATACCATAGCGCACACATACAGTTCACATACCATGCAACACACCTACCCATATCAAGATCAGAGGAAAACTTGCAAGAGTGAGTTTTTTCTTCCCACCATGTGGGTTCTGGGAATTGAACTCAGGTCATCAGATTTGGCAACAAACATTCTTACCCACTGAGCCTTCTCACTAGCCTGTCATTTTAAAAGTATCCACTTGTTCTTTTTTTTGTTCTTAAAAGTGTCATCTATCTTAGTGGCTTTAAAGAAGGGTCTCATGTGACTTTGATTTACTTTTATAGAAAAATGGTTCAGCATATTTTTCAAATGCAAAGGGGCCATTTATGAGTCCTTTATAAATATTTGCTCAAGTCCTTTGCCCAATTTTTAATTGTGTGTATGTCTTTTTGTTGTTGGGTTGTAAGAGTTATTTATATATTATAAACCCTAGACTCATCAAAAATATTTGCAAATATTTTTCCATTCTGAGAATTGTATTTTCATTTTTTCTTGAAATTTTTTTACACTCCATATTTTACCCCCCCCATCCACCCTCCAACTGTTCCACATCCCATACCTCCTTCCCAACCCCCGTATTTTCATTTTTTTAATAGCATTCTTTGATACCCAAAGTGGTTTTTTTGTTTGGTTTGGTTTTAAATAAAATACAGTTTATTCACTTTTCTCTTGTTCATGCTTTGGTACTATTCAAGAACACAGTCCCTGACAAGATTTCTTTTTTTGAAAAAAATTTATACTGAAAAGCAATCTATAAACATACCAGTGGGGTTTCTAATAAAGCAACATCTGTTTTCATGCTTTAATTTAAAAAAAAAATGAAAAAAAAAGAACACAGTCCCAATTTTGTAAAGTTATTCTTTTAAAAATATATACTTTTTGTGTAAGTATGTGTGGGTAACTGCAAACCCACAGTGTGCATCTGGTGGTCAGAGGCTAGCTTTCAGGATTTGGTTCTGATCTTTCTTCATGTAGGTCCTGGGGTAGCTTAGGAGGTCAGACTTAGTGGGAAGTGCCTGTGTTTGCTAAGCCTTCTCATTGGCCCAAACTTCTGTTCTTTTGGCTCTTTAGTTATCATCATAATAGTTTCTAGTTATCTTGTCTATGTAAATTTGCCTTCAAAGCCATCTAATTCCTTTAATACTCTAAAATTCTAAACTTTTAGTTTCTTAACATATTGAGCCTACTCATTTAAATGTACCTTGATGAACACATTGTATTTTCTGTCAGGTTATATTTGCTTTGGCTTTTTCTCCCTTGTTTGTTCATTCATTCTCTCTCTCTCTCTCTCTCTCTCTCTCTCTCTCTCTCTCTCTCTCTCTCACACACACACACACACATGTTTGTTTATTTATTTATGTATTTATTTATTATTTATTCAATACTAAAAATTGAACCTAGGGCCTTGAGAATGTGAGGCAGGGAGTCTGGCCATGGAGTTATAGCCCCAGCTTATATGATTTTTCTGATTTATCTTCAATGTATATTTGTTACTGTTAATGACCAAATACTGTATATGTAAATTTTTTCTATGTATAGCAAATTTGTGTAAATAGTTTAAGACATGTTGTGATAGGTCTTTGTTTGTGGTCCTAACAACCTGCTATTGTCTTCATTTAATTTTATGGGAGTTAGGGTTGTAAGATCCAGCCTCTCTCTGCCTTCTTTCTTCTTTAATTTCTTCCTTCCTTCCTATCTTTCTTCTTCCTTGCTTTCTTTTTCCTTCCTTTATTTTTCTTTCCTTCATCCATCTCTCCCTCCCAATAAATATACAAATGAGTGTGTATATGTGTGTGTGTTATATACTGTTGTGAACCATCCTTATCATCTCTTGCACTCTTCTTTCCTATTAACAGGTGGCATCTCCACAGAAAGCGATTGTGCTTTTGAGCCAGACTACGCTGTTCCGCCACTTCCAGTGAGTGAAGGTATGCAGCACATTCGGATTATGGAGGGCATGTCTCGCTCTCTTCCATCCTCCCCCTTACTCACACATCAGTCTATCAGTGTTCGGCTCCAACCTGTGAAGAAGTTAACTGGTAAGGAATTTACCTGAATTTAGTATGTTTGACAGGAAACCTAAGAGTATGACACTTTAGGTCACATTAGATGTGTGTTTGTGCATCTTCAGATTACCTCCCCTTTAGCCTTCTCTCTGCCATAAGACTTAGAAAGTGGAGCTCCTGCTGATTTTCATTTAGCGAATTAGAGCTGTACTCAGTTTGGCAGATTGATGTATTCATTTCTAAGTGACCCATCTGTTGTGGACATGTTTTTCTAGATTTTCAGGAAGTTCTTAGTTTTGCCAGAATACACTGTTGTTCTGACTTCACTTACCAGCCTGTTCCTGTCACATTAACAGATGGAGACATTGGAATTTTAGTTGTGTTAGAGCTTGACAGTTCAGCAAATCTATAGACATGAGCCATGTTTTTGTTTGAAATCATGATTTCTAGATTTCATCTCTAGTGTTCAAATCTGACTCGAATGGTTTCTCTTTATAGATGATTACAACTCCTTGGGATATTTATTGTGATTCATAAATTGTTATGGCACTGACTTTAAATACGTCTCAAAATCTGTATTGCTCATTCTGTTCATGTTAGGTGTAAAAGTAGATCTTTATTAAGTGGACTTTGTTCTCAACATTTTCAGGGAAGAAATTGTGAGATATAACTGAAGAATATTTCCATGTGAAGATACGAAAGCCTGGGTTACACAGTTAGATTCTTCTGACATTATCAGTATATTCTTAAAACAAAATATATTAAGTATACAAAATGATGGTTTTCACTGTGGCATTTTAGGCAGCATCCTCTAGATAGATGTCTGTTGATGGGATTGATGGATTGGAGTACATAAAAGATGAAATCAAGGAGATATCGATTGTTTCCTCTGTGCCTTTGAGCTAAAGTAGGAAATTTGGTTGTCATGTCATGTTCAAAAGAAAAGAAGGAAGAGAGTGAAATGAGACTTTTTTGACTCATAAATAGAATGAACTACTTAATGTTTATAATTTTCACCAAAGTACAGTATTTCACTATTCAGTAGTTTCAAAAAGTGTAAGAGTTTGACGTCTTTACGTTGCTGATTGTATTTTAGGCGTTTTAAGGTAACTTGAGTGAGTCAAAGTATTGACATGGGTCATTAGATAAGCTTAATAAACAGTAACCTAAAATTTTGGTTCCTTTCCAAAGTCTAAAATTATCATCAATTTTAGTATGTTGTGACAAAGCCGGGCATAGTGGTGCACGCCTTTAATCCCAGCACTTGGGAGGCAGAGGCAGGCGGATTTCTGAGTTCGAGGCCAACCTGGTCTACAGAGTGAGTTCCAGGACAGCCAGGGCTACACAGANAAACCCTGTCTCAAAAAACCCAAAAAAAAAAAAAAAAAGTTGTGACAAGAATACATTTTGATTGCTTAGAAATCATCTTGTTTTTGCAGATAAAGGTGTCATTAATAAAAACACAAAATGCAAAATCTGTGTGTTTGTTTCATTTCCCACATCCAGTGGGCAAAGTACAAAAAAGTTCTCATTTCTGTGAAGTAAGCTAGATTGCATGTGGTTTTGTGGTACCTACCTGATTGGCTTATACCAATTTTACTGTCAGTTTAAATAGCTATCTTTGTTAAAATATAAATTCGCTTAATAACAAAGTCAGTAATTCATTATTTCAGAGGTGATGTCATGGTACAGTAAGATGGGGTATAGCTAACTAACAACATGTATGAACCACCCAGTTTTAATTTCACAGTATTTTAAATGTGTGGAATGTCTCATAAAGTTTTACTTACTGAGGAATATAAATAACCTAAACATTTAAGACTAAGAATGAATTTTAAAACTTCTGAATAAAGGAAATATTCTAAAAATGGTTCTTTGATCATTTCCCCCCATGTATGGCATATGATAAAAAAGTAGTCAGTGGAACTTCTGTGGGATCCTTTGCCAAAACCCAAGACAAAATCCAAGAGTCCAAGGCCATTTCCATCAGGTTTCCAGTTTCCTTTTCCATAGGAACTTTTTTAAAAAAACCTAGTTCCCAATATGCTGCCAAAGCCCATGTTCTGTCTTTCCTGGATCACTACAGTGAAGTATTACAGTTGTACAGTTTCCCAATCTGGCCTTGGCTTGCTCAGATAAAACTTTGTTATATATTTTGTAAGGCATAGATTCTATATTGTAATGTCCTATGCAAAAGAAAAAAGTAATGAAGGTGTAAATTTTATTGTTTTAACATGTATGCATGTTTAGTGATATTTACATTTTGAAGTAAAATTTATGATTCATTAAAAAATTCTTAAAAATGTTTCTTTGATCATTTTCCCCCATGTAAGGCAGATGATAAACCTGCCTATTTAAATGGAATAAATGAAGATATTTCAAAGTTTAAAAGACACCCTTGGTCCATAGATTGCTTTTACCCTTTTCCTAATTATTTTAAAGGAAAAAACTACAGACAATATGGAAATACCCTCCAGAGATACTTAAGCAAAAGCACAAATTTAATGAGGCCACTATCTGTGTCCATGCATTTAAACTTCTAAGTATTACTTGTATGTATATTACCTACCTATCAAACAGAATAAATAGTGTTAGCTTGTTTTATTTCTCTTATGGCTTTCTAACATTTAGTTTTCTGTTTTCAGTATATATTGTAAGGCTCAGTCATTCAACAAATAATTTGTTTAGGACTATATGCTAAATACTACTCTAAGTAAGACATAGCAGTGAAAAAGACAAGGGCTTGCTTCAAGGTTTTTATATTTCAGATGTGAGGGATAATGATAAGAAATATATAACCACTAGATATGGCTTTACAAACACAGGGGCAGGCAGATCTCTGTCCATTCCAGGCCAGCCTGATTTACACAGTTCCAGGGCAGCCAATGCTACATAGACCCTGTTTAAATGGGGGTTGGTGATAGTCAGGGGAATAACCAATAACCAATAAGCAAATAATTCTAAATAGAGCAAGTATTATGACGATATGAAGTATGGAAAGTTGTGCAGAGAAATTGGGGTGGAAATAGACGTTTTTTTTTTCTTATGGAATAATACAGGAGAAAGAAAAGTCAGGAGCAAGGTCTAGGGGAAGAGCCTAGTGTTGCTGGACAGTGTCAAAGGAGAGGCCACTAGAAAGCGAATTAAAGAGGCAGACAGAGGTTGGACATTTTTGCCTAGTAAGGAGGCTACTTTGATTGTAATATCATATGCAGAAGTGGGATGGGAAGTAATACAATCTGCTTCAATTTTTAATTGGATATGTTAGCAAGTGTGGAGAGCATAGAGTGTGAGTGATAGCGCATTCATTCTGTGTTCCTTAACCTTGCAGGAATGGGTTCCTTCTCTGTACTACATGAGTCCCAGAGATTGTGTTCAGGTTATCAGGCTTGTCAACAAGTGCCTTTATCCCCTGAGCTGTCTCACCAGCCCTCTTCATTAATCTTTTACATGTTTTGCTGAGCTTTAAATAGTCCTCAGTTTCAAACAAGTTGAGTACTTTTGTTATCATTGTAAGATACTACAGAGGATTAACCTTTTTGTGTCATTTAGGGCAGCTTTTGTATCCAATATACTTTTATGTTAGTCGGTTAGCACATGTATATGTAAGAAGACATGTTTGCAGAAAGAAGTCCATTTTCAGTGTTTTGACTTGTTTGCCAAAACTTTAAAAGACACAAATGGCTTAGAGCTTGAAAGTAGTTTTAAACATATAGATGGATTCCTCTGTTCATCACCAACAAGAGTTAATACAATAAAAGCAGCTGAGACACAGACTCAGTGGTAAGACTGCTTAAATTTGTCTTCCAAGTCTGCTTTACTTATTCCATCTCTGTATTTTTCTCTAAAATGGGGATGTAGTTGTGTCTTTTGTTAATGCATTGGTTATCACTTAAAACCATATTTGATAAGTTGGAGCTTTATATTTTTGAGGAACTGAATGTAGTAAATTACACACATAATCCCAGCATTAAAAATGTTGCTTAGTGGCCAGTCTAGACTATTTAGAGTCAGTTCTAGGTCACCTTGGGTTACATTGAGAAATCCAATCAATTAACAAACAAATTTCATGTGTTTTGAAATAATATTTTTAGTAAATATTGAAAAATGATAGAAACGTTCACTTGAATGTCTTATATGTGGCATATGCTCCATTAATATAGTTTCACATATATCTTCATTTTTCAAATAAGTAAACTAAGTTACAGAGAGGTACATGTTTGCTAAATTGAAAATTTGCCAAAAATAATACAGTTAGCAAGTAGTCTTCATTTACCAACAAGAAAATTGAGCATTAGAGAAGTTAAAGACTTGNCCTATGCATTTGCATATTATTTACTTTTTTGTTGTTGTTTCTAAAGACAGAAGATACAGTCAAATGTTTTAAATGGTAAATGGAAACTAGAAGACCTAAAAGTTGAATAAGAGCCACTNTTCAGTTGATTAGTTATGTATTGCTCTATAATGGGAGAGATGTGCAAGAGTATGCAGAGATACACTGTTGGCCCTAATTAGTGCCAGATTCTTACCTATTACTACTTCCTTGATGNCTTAGTTGTATCACAAAGACTTGGTATTTCTTTATCTATAGCTATATAAGAATGCATTGATTAACTCCTATTTTATGTCACTTACCTATCCTAGTATGTATAAACATCAATACAAACAGTTGTATCGATGTATCAAATTCTTCTGAATTTTACAAATAAATTTGAATAACTTCGATAACTTAAATACTTCAAAGTATGTGCTTATTTACATATATATAGTGTTGTGTGCATAAAATCTACTTATCAATCATATGAATACATGTGTGTTATAAATTGATATATATGAAAGTGTAAAGAGAGGCATTGGATTATGCTAGAGACATGTAACCACTACTCAAAAGTGGGAGAATCATGGCATAAGCTTAGTTCATGCCCTTTTTATGTTTATCATTTTTACCCTGTGGGAAATTGAAACCTATGAGGTGGTATAACAGATTTGCCATGTAATCTTGCTAAAATTCATTTAAAATTTGCTGTACTTAAGTTGCTTTTTTAGTTTAAAAAAAAGGAAAAAGGGTGATAGCATTGATAATAGCATATCAATAGAGTGAAAAATAGAGGAGTACCTGTAAGCCTTGTGAGTTGGTATCTGGCCTAGAGTGGGGAGTTCTGCTAGCAACAACTGTTGAAGTGTCTAAGAGGTTCGAGAATTGAGTTTCTATCATCTGTATTTATTAACTTTGTATTCTGGGCTTTTAGAAGGAGACCTTCAAGCCACTTCAAAAGACCTTTTCACTTTCTTGATGCTTAATCTTCAGACACTGTCATCAAATCGATTAAGCAGTGCAGTGTAGATGGTAGGATATAACAGTCTAATTTCGGTAAGCTTCAACATCTGAAATACTAGATATAGACAAAATACTGTTTTTGTCATAGATAAAATGGAAACATTTATTTATTTTAAAGATATTCTGCAAGAATCACTGCAAAGCTCTTTTATTGTTAGTCTACATTATCTGACATGTCTTCACTGGCAGTTTGCCTTAGAGTTTTGGGTAACATTGTAATTCAAGATGTATGAGTGCAAATTTTATTAGAACTGATGTGAATATTAAATGTGATTTATTAGATATACCTCCTATAATCTACTAAGTATTGACTGCTAGTTTTTTTCTTTTTATGTTGGATAGATATGGAAATGTAGCTATGCCTTATAGACATTCTAAGAAAATTATTGAAAACCTAATTTGAAAATATGAAAGGTCTATACATGTTAGTCTATACAGTCTAACTTACTAGATATAGTCATCCTATAACATATGAGTGCATATTTTGAATTTTAGAAACGTTGGCATTCTAGGTGCCTTATAGATTTCTTTTGTCAAGGAGGAGGGCAGAAACTTTTATAATCCCAAACTAACCTAAAGCTCATTATGTAACTGAGGCTAGGTTTAAATGCCCAATCTTCCTGTCTTTACCTCCCTGTTGCTTGGATTAAAGGCATGAGCCTGACTTGAGTCTATCATAGTGAATTTTTAAATGAAATAGTTATGCATAGTAGTCTAAGTTATATCAATAACTGTTATGCTCTCATTTTTTACAACATTAAATGAGCAAATAAATATATAAACACTTTTCAAGATCTTTGGAATATGAAGGCTCACCTGCTATAAACCCCAAGATTAATTCAGTGATAAGAACAGCAAACAGGAACTATTTCTGGACCTTCAGAGATTATTTACTTAGTCCTTCAATACTAAAAATAAGAATGTTAGGGAATTGTTCCTTCATTCACTATAAATAATTTCAGTTTTCATGAGCCAGCATTATTAAAACAAACTAGAACCAAATGGATCACATTAGCTGATGAATGGAAGAGAATGTGTTAAAGCCATATTGTTTGACAATAAAAATGAATTATTTTTCTGTACCACAACATGGATGAACCTTGTAAATTCATTCTAAGTAAAATAAGCCAGTCATAGAAGGTTATATAATTATTTGTGAAATTCTAATCTATGAAGTGCCATGAACCATCAGAGCTATGGATGAACCATTCAAATTCATTCTGAATAAAAGAAGCTAGCCCCCAAAGGTCATATGAGTATTTGTAAAATTCTAGCTTATGAAGTGTCATGAATAGAGACTGAACATTTAGCAGTTTCTTAGGACTGAAGGGACAAGTATGTGAAGTTAGTTCTGAGGGTGGGAGTTTAATTCTGGATGATAAAATGTTTTAAGTGTAGATTATGGTGATAGTTACTCAAGCCTATGAATATACAAAGCCTATTTTCAGTGGAGAGATAAATTTCATGGTATGTGAATTATATCTCTGTAAAGATGTTTTTTAAAGCACTGTCTATGGCAAACATTGTTAATGATAAAAAGGAAAATTGATGATTTTAGATTTAAGATAGATCCCATGCCTCAAAATTAATAACTCAGAGGATAATGAATATGGAGAACTTGAATAATGCAATTAATCATTTAGTTAAGTATAGAATTTTATATAGGAAAAATGCCTTTTTAAACACTGAACTGTTTCTAAGTATTTATCATATACTTAGTTGTAGCAAAAATCTGTTTTTCAGTGAAAGTAAAAATAAAAATGAAATCTAACAACTAAAAATAAAGAGTAATTCTTTTTCCTGTTTGCAAGTTTTAAAATTTTTTAAAATAAGTTTTGAGTTAAAACTAGAAACCAAACTTTTTTAAAAACTCAGGAGTTTAGTGTATGGTATATTAAAAGTTAGGAAGTATTCCCATTAGGTCACTGTTAAAAGTCATTGCTTTGAATGCTTTATCGGCAAATAAGAAAGTCATTAAAGTAAATTAGTTAAGCATTTAACATGAGATAAAACAAGGAAGAATAAATAGAAGAAGAGTTGTCAACAAAATAGGACGCTGAAGTGAATAAAATTAATTAAAAATATTACTTGACTAATAAATATATTATTTCTTGGAGAAGATTAAGAAAATAGAATCTTCAGGAGGAATGGTAAATTACAATAAAAATGAAAGCAGCAATAAATAAATAAATAACATGCAGCATTAAAAAATCAAAAGAAATTGAATTGGCCACCAATAATGATACTTATGAGACTACAGTGCACAATTTTAGAGCGCAACAGCAAAAAATGGAAGAAAACAATATAAAATTGACAGCAAGCAAGCTAATAACAACTAGCCTGATAACCACAAAGTCAAATGTGACCATAGTCAGCAAACCGAAAGGCTTTTACAGGTAGGTTTTAACTAAACTTTTAAGTACCAATCATGGAAGTAGTTATGGCAATTATAGTTGGTGTTTATTGAGTTATTACTATGTTCCAGACAGCACTCAGTACTTTACACCTGTGAGGAGATTCAGTCTTCACAGCAGTCTAAGAGAATAGCAGCAGTCTTTGTCTAAACATTTTCTCTTCTGTAGCAAAGCCTCTTCTTGAATTATTGTCATAACTACTCTGGTTTCCATGGATGAAATACATTTCTTAGTTACTGTAATCCATTAGTCCAAGTTCTATCTTTTAGAATAATATAGCATAAATTAGCATCTTCCTTATTTGACAACACTTTATAGATTCTAGAAAGTAGTCCTCATGATTTTCTCTAGAAATATTTAGAGACTTCATTTAAATCCTGCTTACTATTAAGAGGATACTGAAGCTATGTTGCTTATCTCATCTTAGTTGTACCAACTTGGACATGAACCCAGACATGGTAATGTGGGCCTGTAATTCCAGCACTTGGGGGCCGAGGTAGGAGGATTGTGTGTTCAGTAACAGCCTTGGCTGCATTGAAAGATTCTGTCAGAAATTGTTTTTAATTACAAAAAAAAAAATGCACAAGAGGGAGGTTACTTTGCAATATTTTAGAGTTACATTTTCTTCCATATTAACTTCCAGTGATCATTTTCTTTTGCAAAGATTTTATATTCATGTTTTAACATCCTTTGGACCTATAGTTCTCTGAATTTGTGATACATTCTCATTTACACATTCTTCTTTCACTGACTAATTACCTCCTGGAATTTTGTCTGCCCTAACCCCTCATATATCAATTAACTAATTAACTTTTAAAGACTGGGTTTTATTATGTAGCCCAGGGCCAGTATCAAAATCATGTTGCTCTGGCTAGAGCAATTAGTCAACAAAAGGAGGTCAGAAGGATTCAAATTGGAAAGAAAGAAGTCAAGGTATTACTATTTGCAGATGATATGATAGTATACTTAAGCTATCCTAAAAATTCTACCAGAGAACTCTGTATTAACTTCCTGATATACATGCTATCTTGCTTGATCTATGAAGTCCTCTGTAAGGCAAAAATAATAATAAGTACAAGAAGATAACATACTCAGAATAAGCAATAACTTGACCAAATTCATATAGCTCATTAGCAGAGCCAGTCAAATATTCACCCTAAGAATATCTGACTTCAAAGTTTTCCCATGAAAAACAACATTCTGCTTTAAGCAACAGACAGAAAATACTCAACTCTTGTATCAAGTTGACAGAATAAAATTTGAGACCCTTATATCAAGTTTAGCAACAAAATGAAGAATTATTTTGCATGTTTACATGATACACACTAACACAAAAGACTGCTGAAACCCCATCCCAGCCACAACCCATGCTCCAGACACATACAGATACTTCTCTAAGAGCTGCATGTCCAAAGAATGTTAAAACATGGCTATAAGGTCTTTTTTTAAAACAATTTTATTAGACATTTTCTTCATTTACATTTCAAATGCTATCCCAAAAGTCCCTTATACACTCCCCCCACTCTGCTCCCCAACCCACCCTGCTCCCCAACCCACCCTGCTCCCCAACCCACCCTTTTTAAAAACAATTTTATTAGATATTTTCTTCATTCACATTTCATATAAAGTCTTTATAAAAGAAGAATAGTCACTAGTAATTGATATCTGTTTGCTACTGATCTTTATGAGTTATCCATAATGAGGTAGAGTTATGGCTCAGAACTTCAGACCCAAAAGAACCGTTGGACAAAAATATGGGTCAGAATTCCATATATATTTGTGTTCAACAGCTAAGGGTGGTTGCTGTGAACCCCATGATCTAAGTTTGATCCCTGAGACCAACATGGTAGAAGGTACTATGGCATGCGTAGGTTGGGTGTAGAAACCTGACTGGTGTGGCAGTTGAATGAAAAAAGGATAGTCTTGGGGCTGAAGAGATGGCTCCAGTTCTGAGTTCAGTTCCCAGAAATCATCTTTAACAGGACCTGGTGTCCTCCTCTGGCATGCAGGTGTACATGTAGACAGAGCCCTCGTAAACATAAAATAAATAATTTTTAAAAAAAATGATAGACTCACAGACACAAACATAGTATGTTTAGTAGGTGCAGCACAGTGGAAAGGAGTTAGCTAGTCTCTGTAGAAGATGCTTCCTACACTGTGCCCATGTCAAACAATTCACATTCACTGAGACATTCAGCTGTTCTTTACACATTCACTCAAGGTTTCCTGGGCTCAAGAACCAATTTCCATAAGTTATCCCTGCCTCCCATGTGGATGCCATAACATTATGTACCCACTCTGCCCCCAAACCTATCACCTACCCCCACCTACCTAAATAAGTGCACTAAAATGTGATTTTTAAAATTTGCAAAATTTTATAGTTAAGTTTAAAGGTTTTTATTTTTTATTTTAAATAGTTATATATACATTTATTTCCAAGCTCACTATCTAGGTATATTTATTGGCTTTTTTAGAGCTTCTGTTGGTGCATACGAAAGAAAAGATGACAGTACCTTAGACTGAGAAAAATACAGAAGTACCTGTAGAGTTCCTCTCTGTGTCAGTTGCTCACTGCAGTTTGGGGGTAACTTATTTGTAAAATAGCATCATATTTTTTCTACTTGAGGGTTTGTAACATTCAGTGCCATGATCCTCGATGTAACTCACTATTTAAAATAAGTTTCTTTTCTTGCCATTTTATATAAATGACTATATTTGTTTTGAGGGAAGGTTTTAACTTAACTCTGATGAATTCATTTTTACTTGAAATTTTAATTCATTAAATTAATAAGTAGATTTGGAAGGTAAACTCCTTCAAAGTGTAAATGTGTAAGGAGAGGGAGATACAATAAAAGAAATTGACCAGGTACATAAGTTATCTATCTATCTCTCCGTCACAGATTTCCTTGTATTCGTTTTTATCAATGTGACTGTCCTAACATGGCAAATACCAGGAAGGTTACAGGAAAATGGAGCTCCCTCATTCCTCTGTGTCTTCCCATGAACTTCACTACAGCTTTCTGCGATGGTTCCTAGAAATCTGTCCTTGTGCTTCATTGACCCTGTCCTTTCCCATTTGTTTTATGTTCGCCTGCCGTAGAACATGAACTTCAAAATGCCAAATATGGAATGTAAGAACTAAGAGATGTCCGCCATTGGGAATTCTTCTCATTCACACGCTATCACAAAAGGCAAACAAATACCCATAATTAAGAAGAAATCCTTAGAAGTCTCTAAACAAGCAGTAAGTTATAGTGTGGGTTGGTGTAAGGCTTAGCAACAATTATATACTTGGTTTATAATAGATATTTTGTAGTACTAAGCCAAATCAACAGACTCAGCATCTCTAAGAACAATAAACACATCTCATGAAAATGTGTCCCTTTGATAAGAATTTTAGATACCAGAGAACAGAGTTTCAAAAACTTTCATTTAGCTGCACTTTATTATAAATATACCATTCCTGTCCCAAATGTCAACGTCTTCCATGTTGTTGGATGAATTTTAAAAATCACAAGACATTGTCATTATAACATTTTCTACAAATGTGTGGATGATTATTTTGTTTAAATAATCTAGTGCACGGTGTTTTGGATTATAATTGAGTTAGTTGGATAACAGTGTTTTCTTTGTTTCTGGCAAAAGTCTATGTTTCTGGTTTCTGAAAGTAATTATTTTTTAAGTATGCATCTATATTGTTTGGTATATTTTCTAAATATAGATTAGTTTAATGAGTCAAGTAAAATGAGAAAATGTATATTTGATATGTGTACATCAGTATGTACTCTTTTTTAAAGTTTTTTTTTTTTGAGAATTTCATGAGTATTGTATTTTTCACATATACCTCCTACTCTCCCTCCAACTCCTGTGGGTTCTTATCTCCCATTTCCTCACAAAACTTTTGGCCTCTTCAATAATTATAACTGTTAATATATAGGTATGTGTACAACATACTGAGCCTATTTAGTGTTCTTATGCACATATATTCATGGCTTACCACTTGGAATTGGATAATGTATTAGAACTTACTGATAAAAACATTCAGGAAGAGCCCTTATGAGCTAGTGATCTTTTGTAAGTGTTATAATTATAATGTAAAGTTAGCATCACACTTTTGGGCAAGTTTTATTCAGGCATAAAAGCAACATATAAAGTGAAAGTGGAGCACAGTGAGTCTTTAGAAATCCCTTAAATATTATTCATGACACTCATTAAAAACAGTACTTCTCAGACTATGCAGCCGAGAAAGCTTATCCTTCAGAGATGAAAGTAATCTTCAAAAATATTCCAATTTGTAGGTAGTATTGTTCTGTGATTTTTAAGTAATAATAGACTGTGTACAAGGTTGTTGGGGATTGAAGCCAGAGCCTTACATTTGCTAGGAATGCACCCTACCTCGGAGCATACTTCTTTCTCTTCTTTATCTGTCATCTCTGTTGCAAATTGAAGTCCTGACCTGGAGCTGCAGCTATTCATAGGAAAGGTGTGGGCCCACACAGAAATCAACCAACCAGAACCCCCAATGCTCCCAGGGACTAAACCATCACCCAAAAAGTACATAGGGGCTCCAGCTGGATATGTAGCAGAGGATTGCCTCATCTGGCATCACTGGGAGTGGAGCCTCTTGGTCCTGTGGAGACTTGATGACCCAGGATAGAGGAACACTAGGCTGCTGAGGCAGGAATGGGTGGGTGGGTGGGGGAGTACCCTCATAGAGGCAGGGGGAGGAAGGAGGGAGGAGGTGGTTTTTATAGGGGAAACTGGGAAGGGGGACAACATTTGAAATGCAAATAAATAAAATAACCAATTTTAAAAAAATCTGTCCAAAGCTTAAGTTACTGTAACAATTCAAGAAGAACTGATACTTTCTCTGTGGGAGTGGAGAGGTCATATATTCATATAATCTCAGTACTGCCTTGCCTTGGGGTACTGGAAGAAAGCTTATAATGGGAAGACTGTAAAAGAGAATAGGCATGAAAAGAGGAAAGAATTCCATGTAAATTTTAGATTCATATAGTCACAAGGGAGTTAGAAATTAGTAGTTAAGGGACTACTCCTTAAATCTTTCTACCTTTTAGTTAAATGAACTATTTTAAGCAAACCAAACCTATAATTTGTCTTTTCATTTATCTCTACCATGTCCTCATCCTTAGCCTCCTACCGAGCACAAACATGGTGAAAAATGATTTCTGAGTCTATAGTGTTTGTTTCAGAGCTATTCTGAAATCTAGCTAATGCATGGATCGCGTCAGCTTGGTTTGGATAGTGATATTTTGTGAGAAAAACTTGTTCCTTGACACCAAGTAAACTGTTGACATTCTAAAGTTGCAACTAAAGAGAATTTTCCTCAAAAAAGAAAAAAAGTGGGACATGTTAATACTTGATTTTAAAGGCTTACTAGATAGAAGAGATCAGACTACAGCAGAGACACAGAACCAAGTAATGGCATTGCAAAACATTCAAGTCAAACACAAACACCTTTTCACTTGACCTTACAGTTTGTTGTTAGGTAAAGAAAAAAGCAGTTGAAGTTCCTTACTTTGCCAGTTTGTTAGTTCCATCATTCTGTGAGAACTGCTTTTCTTTCTCACTGTTACCATTTTCTAAGATATGCATGTCATGCCAGGTTATAGAATTATATTTATGTATTTACCTTAAATACTCCTTTTTAACGATATTCCAAGACCTCTCCACCTACTATAATATATAAAGAAATAGCCACTGTGGCCGGGTGTGGTGGCGCACGCCTTTAATCCCAGCACTTGGGAGGCAGAGGCAGGCGGATTTTTGAGTTCGAGGCCAGCCTGGTCTACAAAGTAAGTTCCAGAGAAACCCTGTCTCGAAAAACAAACAACAACAACAAAAAAAACCAAAACAAAACAAAAAAAGAAATAGCCACTGTGACAAATTATGTACAATATGATACCAAATTTGCAGTCAGTTATGAAAACTAGCCTACAAATACAAATTCTATGGTATAACCATAATTGTGGGTACTTTTAAAGGGTAAGGCAAAAGTATCTTTGAGTTGAAGACCAGCCTGGGCAATGTAATGACAGTAAATGTTTGTCTGTCTGTCTGTCTCTGTCCCTCTCCATCTACCTCTCCCCCCACCTCTCTCCAGCCTTCTCCTTTCCTTCCTCTTCCTCTCTCTTCTCTTTTTCCCTGTCCCTGTTCTTCCATTTCTTCCCCCACATGTCAAAAAAAAAAAAAAAAAAAAAACCACGAAAGTATCTATTCTGGAAGATGTTTAACTTTTCAGACCAGTTTTGGGTTGAAGTCTACTAAAACTTATTTCTCCATTTTTAGCTGTATTATTTTTTAACTAGGTATTTTTAGATAAAATACATGTTTGTCAAGTCTTGGCATTGCATTGCTTTATTTTATTCTGCTGCCACAATAACTTTAGGAAGAAGGTGGAAATCTGTTATTACCTGTACTTTACTGGTGATGAATCTAAGGATGGGAGTGATTGAGTTACCCATGGTGATGTCTGATAAGTAACCAAATTCATAATACAGTTAAAATCAGCACACTAGTCAAGTGCATTTGGTTTGTACTGCATTGCAGTCCTTTTGGTCATATTTAATGTGGAGGTCATAATTTCTAGAAATTAATGCATCAGGAATCTTTGACAGCAATATATAATTTATACTAGAATTTTTATCATAGTGCTGTCTATAAAAGAAAACAATAGTATATTAATTTCTATAATTACTTTGCTCTACATTATATCTAAACCTTTCATTAAATGAGTGGTGATGGATAAGAAATCAACATTGTTATGAAAAAAAGGATAACTTAGTATGCAACCATCTTATCTATATAGATGAAATAGATTGGTACCAGTGGGCTCTGCCAATTCATTAGGAATCTAAAGAAAGATTTTATCTCCCCACAGCTTAGTTAAGGGCCATACCTAGAATACTGCAGAGGAAAATACATGTTAGCAATTCATATATCAACTCCATTCTTAAGTCCTTTTTTCATAAGTCCTTTTGGAAGCTATTGTACAGTTCACCCGAGAGGAAGGAATTCTGGATGTTTGAGAAGCGAGGAAAAACTACACAGAAAAAGTTCTTCCAGGCTAAATAGAGTGAGGCCTTCAGACTTATGGGATAGAACAGTAACCATATCACATAGCATTGGTGAGAAATTTCTTTGTGAATAAAGGCAATAAGCATCTTTAGTGAAGTATATTTTTTTTCATTTTTTTATTATTATTTTCTTTATTTACATTTCAAATGCTATCCCGAAAGCTCCCTATACCCCCCCACCCCTGCTGAAGTAAGTATTTTTGAACCTTCCTGTATGCAAAAGGAATCCAATAACATACCTGTCTTTGAAACTGGTGTCATTGCTATTTTATGAGCCAGTCTGTCGATGATGCTGCAGTTTTGGTGTATCTGATGTATACCATCTGAGTGAAAGAATTTAATCTCAATATATCTGAGTATTTAAAAACAACTTTTTTGCTGTCTTAGATTCTAGATAATTCCTATATTGTAGCTATATATCAGTGTCTAATTTTAAAATCTATCTCATATATTATGAAGATACTGGAGAGTTATATATTAGCTTGCCAAAGTACTATATTGATCCTTTAAATTGCCTTATTAGAGTTTTTCTTTTGGCACTGTTCACATAGTTGCTGTATTTTACAATATGCGTTTATATAGCTCAGAGTCAGAAATCCAAGAGTAAAACCTAAAGAGGAATCAGAGGAGCTTGTAGCTTTAAAACACGAGGTGCTTACAGTTTTTTAATATAAATTGTTCCCAGAATCCATGTCACAGCTCCTTCTATGGTGCTGCTTTTTTTTCTCTTTCTCTCGGTTGCTATGACAACAGCAGCACTGCGCCATTCATCAGCTCTGGACCCAGGCTGCACTGTTAGCCTTCCATGTTACTCCTGAATGTTAAGAACATCCGTGAATCATTCACTCTGGTTAACGCTGCGCCATTAGAAACCTCAGAACCAGTTCTTCAGCAATTTTCTCTACCAGAAGAGTAAACTAAACTGCGCCACAGAGAAAACCCGTATAAAAATATTTCTCTCAAATGGGATTGTACAGTCTGTATTTGCTGCAGTATTCTGAAAAAAATAACTTCATGCCAAGCAACCTAATGAAAGGAGCTCATCTGTATATTTTTTGAAATCATTAGATGTTCAAAACAATTATAGCAGTGCTTGCTTATGTGGATACAAAAAGAAGCAGGTGATGTTGTTAGGGGCTGTCCGCCCCTTTGGGAGCATCTCTTGTGCATTGGGACCATAATCAACATCTGCTAGAAGTGTCACCTGTAAGGCATAGTAAGTTCTTGGCAGTGAGAAGAGCTGGCTGGAGAAGATTAAAGGGTGGATCATTACTAATGTGTCAGCACCAACGACATGGCCAGTGAGTACGCCTGGAAATGGGAAGCCAATTGCAGAGTATTGACAGATGAGAAAGGAAGAGGCAAGATTGTGAGTATGATAAGCAGAATATTTGTGTGTTCCATGGTTTCTGAGGCATAAGGCCTACTTTGAGATTTGTAGGAAAAGAAATGCAGCCTAAAAGACTTACAGCAGAGAACCCATTAAGAAATTATTATCGGGAACGTTTCATTTTTAATTGTGTTCTTTATTATTTTGTGAACCTTTAAAAAATCTCTTTATTTCTTAAAAGAATGTTTTTTATTATAAAATCACTTTTAAACTGTTAGGATTTTTTGGTGTGTGTGTGAATGTGGAGGTCAGGTTTCTTTTTTTGCAACATGATTCCAGAATCTCTGCTTTCCATTGCAGTAGCTTATCAGTAAATTCCCTTTTGAGAAACTACAGAATTCTAGACGTGGTAAGCAGGCTTCCTTAGTACATCACACGTGTCCTGTCGTTACCTGGAATATTTAGAAATAAATGAATATTTCTGCATCTTGAGGATAGGGAGATTTTTAAAACCTGGCTTTGTTTTCTACTTATGTTGATTTGGCTCTACTTTGTCAGTTGAATTTAAGCTGTTCTATTTCTACCCCCTTTTTACTTGCATTTTCAGATCATTTGATAATTACCAATTCTAGATAAATGGAATTTATAGTTGGATTTTCTTAGACTGCTTATTTTCTGCTTTTCAGTGTTTTCTTTTTAGCTGTTTAGCTAACCATGGTAACTTAGAAATGATCTAAAACTGGGAACCAAATTTTTTAAAATTAGAATATTTAGGCTGATTATCAGCCACCTCAAAACAGAAAAAAGAGCATTTGATCTAGGCTTTTTTTTCTGTTATTTGCTTATTGAATTGTTCTTCTTATTGCATCTTATTCAATAAACATATATTAGACATAACTGGGTACTTTTGATTTACAGAGTTAGATGAAAACAAATTTTGTACTTTTGATTTCTGTTTTTTTCATATTTGAGACTTTCACTTACAAATCTGTATATGATTCTATTCATTGTCTAAGAAGCCTTTAAATAGGAAGAATTAATATATTAAAAGATAGTAAAAAGTGTTATTCACATTCACAGTTATATGTGTGTTTACTGAAATAATTTTGAATCTCACGACTCATATATTAATAGAATATCTGTATTTTAAGTATTGTTTTTCAAGTTAAAGTACATTTAATTTTTTCATATACTGAGCTAGTATTATGCTATAAGTTGATGCACCTTCGTAGTTAGTTTATACTTATAACTGTGTCTATGTGTATCTATGTGATTTTTATATTGAATTATTATTGAAATCATATTCTTATTAATACTACCAAAGACTGATTTCTTTAATAAGGTTAGAGATTTTATTGTCTATTTATTTACTTATTTTAAAATAATAATCCTTGGCATGCCCTTAGATCTTCATATTTGTGGCTTTACCCAATTTGGCATATAAGTTATTTGTTTCTTTATATATATATTGGCTAATTTAAATTTTACCTATAATTTTTCATATTTTTGAAGATGTTACAAGGGGTTCTATTATAATAATCCCTATCCTTTGGGTTGGTACATGTCTATCATAAATTAGGTTTACCTAAAGTGAAGAACATCAAGTGACAGCGTTCTATTAAAAAAAAAGTAAGCCTCAGTTTCACAATGGTTTGACTTTGGATTGCAGTTTACTCTGAGTATTTATTTATTTATTTATTTATTTATTTATTTTTAAATATTTATTTATTTATTTATTATATGTAATTACACTGTAGCTGACTTCAGACACTCCAGAAGAGGGCATCAGATCTTGTATGGATGGTTGTAAGCCACCATGTGGTTGCTGGGATTTGAACTCAGGACCTTTGGAAGAGCAGTCGGTGCTCTTACCCGCTGAGCCATCTCACCAGTCCCCTACTCTGAGTATTTAAAGTCTTTTACATATTATTCATGTAGCCTATAAATAAAGTCTTTATCAATAGTAGCTATGTAATTTGGATGAATGTAATAGAAATACTGAGTAAATAATACTAGGAAAGAACCTAGATCAAAAGGCCAAGTTCGTCCCTTCAGTTTCATTGACTAAAACTTTCATAGATGACATGCTAACAATACTTCTGAATACCCAAGAATATGGTAATACCAATAATAAACTTTCACTAGGAAATACTAAAACTAAGAGAAATATTAAAACTAAAAGTTGATGATTAAAACAAAAGAGTGAGCTCTAGTTACCATGTTTATTTTTCTAATGAAAATAAGTACTAACATTTCAGTGATAAATGTGTTTTTTACTACCCCCAAATTACATTACTGTGTTTTTATACTTACGCTTTAAATTAGGGCAGGCTAACTTTTCTGGTTACTCTACTATAAAATCAGTGCAATAATGCTTTAGTAGGTGGTGGTGGTGGTGGTGGTGGTGGTGGTGGTGGTGGTGGTGGTGGTGGTGGTGGTATAGGTATTACATATAGGTTGCTGGAGACACACATTTGAAGCCCTATTACTTAGGGAGATCAGCCTCACTTAGACAGCTTAAGTTTAAGTTTGAGTATGAAGCCAGATTGGGCTACATGAAAATCAGTGCCAAAATAAAATAAAGAATAATGAACTAGGTGTGGTGAAACATGCCTGTAAACCCAGCACTTAGGTATAAGAGGTAGAAGGATCATGAGTTCAAGGCTTTTCTAGGCTACATAGGGAGACCCTGCTTCAAAAAGCAAAGAAAATAAAAATAAAGTTAAAAAAAAAAACAAACAAAAAAAGCTTGTGTAAAGCGCCAAGCACGCTTGGTACAGATGGTCACTCTCTTCATGCTGCCCCCTTCTCTCCTCACTCTGAGGCCCACAGTGCTGTGCTTGGGCTTTCCTTAGGAGATCCTTTAGGATAGAGACATTGGAAGATTTACCAAATGGGCTGTGATGGCTGTTTTAAAAGAAGCCCTGAGTTGGAGATGTGGCTCAGTACCATATTGGCTTAAAATGCAACTGGTCCTGGATTCAATCCACAGCACCACACATAAACTTCAGATGGTAGCACACAGCTGTGATCTCACCACTCAGAATTTGGAGGTAGGCAGATGAAGTCATCTTCAGCTAACAGAGCAGGTGGAAGGCCAGCCTAGGTTACTTTAGCCTTTGTTTAAAAGAAAAAAAACAACAGCAGAGGGGGCAGGCAGCCAGGGGAGACACAAAAGGAAACCTGCACATTCCTAGAAAGTCTTTCCTCTCCTAAAGTAGTCTGCGTTTATTTTTATTTTATCATCAAAATATCTTTCTCCAAATATTTAAGTAAATCCTACTGAAGAATAAAGTATATGTTAAAAGGCAGATAGGATGGCTAATGATTAATATGAAAGATGCTGGGGAACCAGGATAGTATTATCGTTTTTTTTTTCCAATTTTTTCTTAGATATTTTCTTCCTTTACATTGACGTTTGGGAAAATTTATAGATTCTTGGAGCACAGGTTTCAAATTTAATAGGGGTGAGGAATATAGATTCATAAAGGATTGAGAATCTACTGTAAAAATTTGCTGTTGCTTTCCTGAGCTGTACTCCCAACCCTTAGCAATGGTGTTCAACTTTTACAGATATTTATATTCTGTTCATTTAACTGAAAAAAGGGGGGGACTGTGATTTGGGTAAGGAAGCATCTAAGAGATTCACAACCAAACATGCTTTTCAGAGTTCTGATTGTTTGAGATTGTTTATGTTATATGGTTGTATATAGGACTCATCAACTTTGGAGGCAAAAATGTTTGTCTTTTCCCATTTAACATTCTTATCCCCACAAATTTCCCGTTTTTATATTAAGACAGATGAAGGTATTCCTACTGTAGATGTTGTTTTCCTTTGACTCCTGCAATATGATAGAGTAGTTTAGATTCTGCTACTTGCTTGCTGTATGACATTGGGTAAATTCTAGATAATGTCGCTATGCTTTAGTTTCCTTATTCAGTAAGTGGAGAAATAATACCCATAGAGTTTGTCAGGACAAATAAATGCTGACAGCGTGCTGTAAGACTGCCTAGGCTGACAGATGGATTACCACATAGAACATGTACAGGGCTAGATCTTTCTGTACCTTTATTTACTTTTCTATTCTCTGCTATTTCTTTTGGTAAGAAGGCAAGCCACTTTTCACTTTTACTTGTTATGTTTTCAAAGTGAACAGAAAGTAGTTAAAACTCATTTTAATTTCTTTGTGTAATTTAAAAGAAGCCTGTATTAGAAAAAATAAAAGAATATAAAATTGTGAAATTACATATTTAGTACAGGACAGGCTTCTCCAAATTTTACCATTTAGTAGAAATGTTAAATCTTTTTGTTTTATTTTTTAGATTTTTTTAGTTTATGTAAATAAGTAGTATGTGTTCACATATGTCAGCATACACCTCATTACTGCAGAGGCCAGAAGTACTGCATCTCCTCTAAACGGTTACAGCCAATTATGAGCTATCATGTGGGTGTTGGGAACTAAACCTGGATCTACATAAATGCTCAGCCATCTTTCGAGCTCTCTAGAAATCTAAGTTTTAAATAAGTTATCATTATAAGGTTACCTAAGGCTATATAATACTGTGTTGTGTACTCTGGATTGAGACTGCCTGAATTTGCTTCTTCTATTTGTTTTTCATATATATTTTTCTCTTTTTTATTGGATATTTTCTTTATTTACTTTTCAGATATTTTCCCCTTTCCAGGTCTCCCCTTTGGAAACCCCCTATTCCATCCTCCCTCCCCCTGCCTCTATGAGTGTGATCCCCCACCCACCCACTCCCGTCTTCCCTCCCTGGCATTTCTCTGCTCTGGGGCATGGAACACCCTTAGGCCCAAGGGCCGCTCTCCCACTGATGTCCAACAAGGCCATCCTCTACCACATATGCAGCCTGAGTCATGGGTCCCTCCATATGTACTCTTTGGTTGGTGGTCCAGTCCCCGGGAAGCTCTGGGGAGGGAAGATCTGGCCTGTTGACACTGTTACTCTCCCCATGGGACTGCAAACCTCCTCAGTTCCTTCAGTTTCTTCTATAACTCCTCCATCAGGGACCCCACACTCAGTCGAATGGTTGGCTATGAGCATCTGCCTCTAGATTTGTCAGGCTCTAGAAGAGCCTCTCAGAAGACAGCCGTATCAGGCTCCTGTCAGCAAGCAATTCCTGGCATCCACAACAGCATTCAGGTTTGATGACTGTATATGGGATGGATCCCCAAGTAGGGCAGTCTCTGGATGGTCTTTCCATCGGTCTCTGCTCCACACTTTGTCTCCATATTTTCTCCTGTGAGTATTTTGTTCTCCCTTCTAAGAAGCACTGAAGCATACACACTTTTACCTTCCTTCTTCTTGGGCTTCATATGGGCTGTGAATTGAATCCTGGATATTCCAAACTTTTGGGCTAATATCCACTTGCAGTGAGTGTATACCATGTGTGTTCTTTTGTGACTGGGTTACCTCACTCAGGATATCCTCCAGATCCATCCATTTGCCTAAGAATTTCATGAAGTCATTATTTTGAATAGCCAAGTAGTATTCCATTGTGTAAATTACCACATTTTCTGTATCCATTCCTCTGTTGAGGGACATCTGGGTTGTTTCCACCTTCTGGTTATTATAAATATGGTTACTATGAACATAGTGGAGCATGTGTCCTTATTACATGTTGGAGCATTTTCTGGGCATATGCCCAGGAGTGGTATAGCAGGGTCCATAGGTAGTACTATGTCCAATTTTCTGAGGAACCTCCACACTGATTTCCAGAGTGGTTGTACCAGCTTGCAGTCCCACCAGCAATGGAGGAATGTTCCTTCTCCACATCCTTGCCAGCATCTGCTGTCACCTGAGTTTTTGATCTTAGCCATTCTGACTAGTGTGAGGTGGAATCTCAGGGATGTTTTGATTTGCATTTCCCTGATGACTAAGGATGTTGAACATTTCTTTAGGTGCTTCTTTACACATTTGAGTTTCCTCAGTTGAGAATTCTCTGTTTAGCTCTGTTCTCCATTTTTAAATAGGGTTATTTGGTTCTCTGGAGTCTAACTTCTTGAGTTCTTTGTATATATTGGATATTAGCCCTCTATCAGATGTAGGATTGGTAAAGATCTTTTCTCAATCTGTTGTTGCCATTTTGTGCTATTGACAGTGTCCTTTGCCTTACAGAAGCTTTTCAGTCTCATGAGGTCCCATTTGTTGATTCTTGATCTTAGAGCATAAATAATTGATGTTCTGTTCAGGAACATTACCCCTGTGCCTATGTGTTCAAGACTTTTCCCTGATTTCTCTTCTATTAGATTCAGTATATCTGGTTTTATGTGGAGGTCCTTAATCCACTTGGACTTGAGCTTTGTACAGGAAGATAAGAATGGATCAATTTGCATTCTTCTACATGTTGACCGACGGTTGAACCAGCACTATTTGTTGAAAATGCTGTCTTTTTTACACTGGAAACCATTTAGCTCCTTTGTCAAAGATCAAGTGTCCATAGGTGTGTGGATTCATCTCTGGGTCTTCAGTTTTATTCCATGATCTACCTGTCTGTCACTGTACCAATACCATGCAGATTTTATCAATATTGCTCTGTAGTACAGCTTGAGGTCTGGGATAGAGATTCCCCAAGAAGTTCTTTTATTGTTGAGAATAGTTTTCCCTATCCTGGTTTTTTTTTTGTTGTTGTTGTTGTTATTCCAAATGAATTTGAGAATTGCTCTAACTCTATGAAGAATTGAGTTGGAATTTTGGTGGAGATTGTATTGAATCTGTAGATTGCTTTCAGCAAGATAGCCATTTTTACTATATTAATCCTGCCAATCCACAAGCATGGGAGATGTTTCTATCTTCTGAGGTCTTCTTTGATTTCTTTCTTCGGAGACTTGAAGTTCTTGTCATACAGATCTTTCATTTGTTTGTTTAGAGTCACACCAAGATATTTTATATTTTTTTTATTTATTTGTCTATTTATTTGATTATTTTGGTTTTTCGAGACAGGGCTTCTCTGTGTAGCCCTGACTGTCCTGGAACTCACTATGTAGAACAGGCTGGCCTTGAACTCAGAAATCCGCCTGTCTCTGCCTCCCAAGTGCTGGGATTAAAGGAATGTGCCCGGCTTATATTGTTTTATATTGTTGTTTATATAAATATTTTATATTTATATTGTGAACTTCAAGTGCTATATTGAATAGATAGGGAGAAAGTGGGCAACCTTGTCTAGTACCAGATTTTAGTGGGATTGCTTCCAGTTTCTCTCCATTTAGTTTGATGTTGGCTACTGGTTTGCTGTATATTGCTTTTACTATATTTAGATATGGGCCTTGAATTCCTGATCTTTCCAAGACTTTTAACATGAAGGAATGTTGGATTTTGTCAAATGCTTTTTCAGCATCTAATTAAATGATCATGTGGTCTTTTTCTTTGTTTATGTAGTAGATTACATTGATGGATTTCAGTATATTGAACCATCCCTGCATCCCTCGGATGAAGCTTACTTGATCGTGTTGAATGATTGTTTTGAAATATTCTTGGATTTAGTTTGCAGGAATTTTATTGAGTATTTTTGCATCTTTATTCATAAGAGAGATTGGTCTGAAGTTATCTTTCTTTGTTGAGTCTTTGTGTGGTTTTGATATCAGTGTAACTGTGGCTTCATAGAATGAATTGGGTAGAGTACCTTCTGTTTCTATTGTGTGGAATAGTTTGAAGAGTATTGGTATTAGGTCTTCTTTGACAGTCTGATAGAATTCTGCACTAAACCCATCTGGTCCTGGGGTTTTGTTGTTGTTGTTATTTTGTTTTTGTTTGTTTGTTTGGGAGACTATTAGTGACTGCTTCTATTTCTTTAGGGGTTATAGGACTCTTTAGATGGCTTATCTGATCCTGATTCAACTTTGGTATTTGGTATCTGTCTAGAAAATTGTCCATTTCATCCAGATTTTCCAGTTTTATTGAATATAGGCTTTTGTAGTAAGATCTGATAAATTTTTTGAATTTCCTCAGTTTTTGTTGTTACATCTCTGATGTAACAACATTTCTGGGTTTTTTTTCTGATTTTTTTTTAATTTGGATAATGTCTCTCTGCCCTCTGGTTAGTCTGGCTAAGGGTTTATCTATCTTGTTGATCTTCTCAAAGAACCAGCTCCTGGTTTTTGTTGATTCTTCATATAGTTCTTTTTGTTTCTACTTGGTTGATTTCAGCCCTTGAGATTGATTACCTCCTACTGTCTACTCCTCTTGGGTGTATTTACTTCTTTTTGTTCTAGAGCTTTCAAGTGTGCTGTCAAGCTGCTAGTGTATGCTCTCTGCAGATTCCCTTTGGAGGCACGCAGTTATGAGTTTCCCTCTTAGGACTGCTTTCAATATGTCCCATAAGTTTGGGTATGCTGTGCCTTCATTATCATTAAATTTGAAAAAGTCTTTACTTTCTTTATTTCTTCCTTGACCAAGTTATCATTGAGTAGGCCGTTGTTCAGCTTCCACATGTATGTGGGCTTTCTATTGTTTATATTGTTATTGAAGACCAGCCTTAG